>NW_006767640.1:232056-233743 GCF_000300595.1 Phanerochaete carnosa HHB-10118-sp | reverse complement strand
GTTCCATGTAAATCTCCTCGTTGAGCTCGCCATACAGGAAGGCCGTTTTGATATTCATTGCCTCGATTTCCCAATCTTCGAGAGCGGCATGTGCAAGTAAGAAGCATATAGCTTCATAGCGTGCGACGGGAGAGAAGGTTTTCTGAAAGTCTATCCCTTCTATCTGTGTGAATCCTTTGGCCATGAGACGTGCCTTATAGCGGCCGTCGGGCTTGATCACATAAACCCATTTGCATTCTACAATTCTCCGGTTGTTTGGTCTGTTGACCAGAATCCATGTAATATTCTCCTCCTGAGACTTGAGTTCCTCCTTCATTGCGATCTCCCACTGTTTCGCATCTGGGCGAGACATTGCCTTGCGGTACGTAGTGGGGTCAGGCTGGTGAGCATGACATATCCATTGGAATAAATTCCGACGGAGTTGATCGTCGACTTCCATTGGAGAACCTTCACGTTCTTCACGTGCTTCTCGTTCTTCTCGTTGATCACGTTGGATGTCTCGTTCCTGTTGACGCCATGCTTCTGTGGGCAGGACATCACCATAGCTATTATCAGGAACACGGCGTTGGCCTGCATTCTTGCGCTGTGGTCTGGCCGGATGTGGCACAGGTTGTGGTTCGAGATTCCATCGTTGCCTAATATCAGGAGCAGGTGGTGCTGCCTGACGAGATGAACCGGCTTGTCCACTCTGACGAGGACGATAGTGTTCTCTCTGAGGTGGAGGTGGTCCAGGAGGTGGACCGGGAGCGAATGGTACTTCCGGATGTTTGTATGGTTCCGGAGTTGGGCTTCGATATTGTTCATAACGATCGGCTGGATCGTTATTGACTTCGTCATCATCCTTTTGTTGCGGTTTGTCTCGAGAGGTCGGCGGCCTTCCCAAAGCGCAGCTCGTACGGCATCCGATAAGCGATACCGGCATGCGGTGTGCGGTTGTACAGCCAAACGGCATGCTGCATAGCCTCGCCCCAAAGTGTGCGAGGCAGCCCAGATGAGATCAGAAGTGCGCGAACCATATTCAGGATCGTGCGGTGAGTTCGCTCCGCGGCGCCGTTATGCTCCGGTGTATCATGCACCGTGAGTTTTTGCACTGTGCCCTGACGCGCAAGATGGTCGAGAAAGTCTTGGCTGAGAAACTCGCCACCACGGTCGGAGTGCGCGACCTTGATTGTCACTCCGTGCTGGGTGTACAGGCGCGCCTCATAGCCAACGTATCTTGTAAATGCCTCATCCTTAGAGCGAAGGAGCGGCTCCTCGAGCCAGAGTGTAGCGTTGTCAAGAAGAACAAGGGAGTAGCGACAGTGGCTAACTGTCTGCACTGGTGCAGGACCCTAGACGTCCATGTGAAGAACGTCACCGAAGTTCTCGGCACGTGGAGAAGAGCGTTGCGATGCGATTGGCTTCCTCACTGCTTTCGCGCGCATACACACGGCGCACTCTTCTTCGTCCATTCGCTCTGGATCTAAGGTGAGTCCTTGGACCATGCCACCGGTGATCATCTTCTTCAGGTAGCCATAGGACGCATGCCCAAGATACTGATGGAGCTGGAAGAGGGACAGCTTCGGAGACGTGGGTGCAAGCACAGACGCGGCGAGCGTAGCCTCTTCGTGGTAAACACGATAGAGACCGCGGACCTTCGGGATTGAGCAAACGGTGGCGCTGTTAGCTCGTACGACATGACAATAGC
>NW_006767640.1:118249-229851 GCF_000300595.1 Phanerochaete carnosa HHB-10118-sp | reverse complement strand
ACGAGGGAAGATCGAGAGTTGACAACGACAAAGTCAAAGCCTCTCGGGGCTCATAACCTCTAGAAACTCTTCGCAGTGAGTTTCTCACATGCAGGGCCCGGCTTCGACTGTCGGGCGCGCTTGAGGCTAGCAGAACGGACGCTCAGTCCGTAGCTCAGAAGAAGGGAAGTCTCTAAGATGTATTTACCTAGCAGAACGGACGCTCAGTCCGTACTGCAATACAGTCAGTACCCTACAGTGTCCATAATGAGAGGATATACGCACGCTCAGAAGAAGGGAAGTCTCTGAGCGTGCACGACAGGGAAAAGCAAGTAAATAAGGAAAGCGGCAGGTGCCTTAGCAACTGGTGAGTCAGGAACGAAATAACGAACGCGCTATCTAATAAAATACTGTCCAATAGGAATCTGAGTCATCCCGAGACATGTGCGTGCGAGCGCACGAGCCCAAAATCCAACAATATGTGTACTGCAGTCTCTGATGCTAGCTTCCAGAACCCAGACGTCATGCCAGTGTGATGTCGCATAGCTTCTGCCTTATTCTGAATGGTCTGTTGCCAGCGTTCTGCTCTGCCGTTCTGTTGTGGTGTCCGTGCCACTGATAGTTGACACTCTATTCCGCGTTCTGCTAGGAAATCGTCAAATTTGCGGCCTAAAAACTCCCCCCCACGGTCCGAACGTATAGCCTTGAGCTTTCGCTCGGCCTGTGTTTCCGCCCAAGCGACAAATTGCTTGAAGGCAGAGAAGGCGTCAGACTTCTGTTTCAGATACCAGACTAAACCAAATGAGGAATAGTCGTCGAGGGTGGTAAGGGCAAACTTGTACCCGTCAAGTGATAACGACGGATATTCGACAAGATCCATGTGAATTAAGTCGAGGGGATGATCCGCACGACTGTCAGACGCAGGAAAAGCATCGCGACAAGACTTCCCGAACTCGCACCCATCACAGGGAGTATCCCTGGTTGGAGCTGAGATTTTGTCCAGGACGCCTTTGACATTGCCAGGCAGTTGAACAACTGATTTCTTCCCGGCGTGTCCGAAGCGATGGTGCCACAAGGTATATGGATCGTCGGATTTGACCGACATTAATGTTTCTGGCTTAATCTCACTGGTCCTAGTGAGGACTTCAGCTTCTAGCCAATATAAACCTGACGACTTTTCATATTCGCCCTCCATTAAAACTGTCCGCTGTGTTGGGTCTGACCCATGGAGTAACTTAAACTTCTTGCCATCCATTTCAATATGGTGTCCATTATTGAGTGGCATTCTGGGTGCAAAGAACCGTTCTGCCGCTTCCGGTACGTATAATACGGTTTCTAACTGGATATGTTGAATTCGTCCATCTGTGAGACGATGTTGCAGAGCGATTTCACCGTGACCTTTGATTTCGATAGTCTGACCTTTGCCGGCCGTGTGTGCATGACCTGGCTTAGGGAATTCATGATACCGAATAAAGTCAGTTTTGTACGGTGTGACATGTGTTGTACAACCGCTGTCGACCATCCACTTAGACTTGACACCTGTAGCATAAAGAGAAACAGAGATGGATTCCTCTTCGATCCTAGCTACTACAGGTACATCGACTATTCATATGGTATTTACAGTCTGCGTGGTCGTCGCGGTATTGTCCTTTGCTTTGCCCTTCCCTTTTCCCTTTTTGCGCTTTCTGCCACCCTGCTGCTACTGCTGCGTGTTGTTGCCATTACCGGAACTCGAGCCAGAATTCGCTGGCTTTGTGTCCCAGTGCTGCTCCATCGTGTGATTCTTGCGACCACACTTCTCACATTTCTTGTCCAGGAGGGGCGCCTTCGAGACGTGCGCAATCTGAGTGTGGTTCGTGACGCGGCGCTGTTCCTCCTCGACTATCTTGAGCTTGATGAGCGCCGCTGTGAGCAGCGTAACATCAGTCTGCGCAGTGAGAATGGTACCAGCGATGGTTTGGTACGACTTGGGAAGAGCATTGATCATCAGCAGAGCAAGGAGCTGAGATTTGACCTCTATTCCCGCCGCGTTGACCTGGTTGGACTGCTCTGTAAGCGCGTCAAGTTGCGGTCCGAGCACGGAGCTATCAGAGAGCTGTGCATTGAACAGCTTCTGGAAGGCGACGAATGCGCCTACCACTCCGGATTTCTCGTAGCCAGCTTTGATCGCGGTCCATGCGTCCAGAGCCAAGAACTTGTCATTGATGAGATGACGAAGGTTCTGCGCGACGTAGAGCTAGATGATTCCCAGCGCCTTGTCGTTTTTCTCATCCCATGCAGCTTGAGCTGCAATTTCTGTAGCCGTGGGTGTGCCAGTCGCAGCTATTGGTCTGGCAAGACTAGGGACAGGAACGGTTGCTGTGGAGCCATATCCCTGGATCAAGTACCAGACGCCCTGGTAATGCAGGAAAGCTCGGATCGCGTCGGACCACTTTTTGTAGTTGGTTCCGTCGAATTGTGGGATGGTTGAGGTAGCAAGCTTGGTCGGGTCAGAAGAAGATGACATTGTTATTGTGTACGAAGAGGAGGCAAGTATATGCATAGAGTGTTTCACGTTCCTTTGGATTTAACCCGACGTCGTAAAAGAATTCACTGAGATCGAGCTCGTATGATTTGGCTCGTGTCGCTCGAAGTGATTCCCAATCTTCTTCCAAGAATTTGAGATCGTATAACTGATAGATTGGCCTATAGTATAAATCTTCAGCAATATCTTCCTGGTTTAAGTAACAGGCGTATGACTCTGAATATGTATCAGAGCTTGTGGGAAAGAAGATATGGATAATGTCTTTGTCAGGGTTAATTAACTCTGCTGACGTGCCGTACGTCGGTGGATCGTGTATATGATCTACGTAATGAAATTGTTGTGGGGTAAAGAACAACTCGATGCTTTGTTTGTATGTTGTCAATGATTCCCACGGAGTGTTGTAGTCTTCTTGGATATTCAGTTGCTGTCTGAATTCCGCGACGGTTTCCTGTTTTGTCTCTACGGTTTCAGGTACCGTATTTGTCTCCTGAGAGGTATTGATTGTGAACGCTGTTGAGCGAACCACTTATCCCAGCTAAGCCAATTTAGCCGAGAGGTGGATAGAGTTGGGATTTGGACAAAGGGACCAGTTAAACTACGACTCTTGTTGTCGCTTAGGATAAACACACAGTAGTCAGGTTTCCGAGTAGAACTTTTCTCTGATTGTTACGATAGTGTTGTATACAAAGTATCTATTTGTTCTCGTAAAACCTAACCACGTCAAAATATCCGTTCACGTAAACTGCGCTGAGCGCTTGTACAATCCGGGCTTTGTTCTTGCGTAGCCCTTTGAACGAGATATCCCCTATTTCCCTGCACCCTAATTTCCACTTGCGCCACTCCTCATATTTGACAATGTTACAGACGTCCGCTAGACAGCGCTTGATGCACGTGAGCTGTTCGATGAGTCGGCAGAGATTGCGGACTCGGTCGGAGTTGAGGTCGTCAAGCTCGAGAGTCTCAAAGACGTCGAGGCGTTTGAGCGTGCCATCGAACTTTGGTGTGAAGATGCGGACAAGGTCGGCAGGAGTGTGCTTGTCGAAGTCGATGAGTATTGGCTTCGGGGTGATCAGCGTATGTGTCGCTGGTGGGATGGCAGCGAGATGCTGCTCGAGTGTTGGCTTTGACGAACCGGCGAGGATCCGTTCGCGCGCCTGTTGGATTTTGCGTGCAGCTAGATGCTGCTTAAAGTCGGCCTTGTCGGTAGCGTAGCGCTTGCGGAACTGTTCGCGACGTAGGCGCCTACCCTCGTGTGAGTTCGGAGGGAACGGGAGGGTGAGCGCTGGAGTCAGCGAGCGTAGTTCTTTGCCGCGGCGTTTACCGTATGGGACGGTCTCAACGGGGTCGTTGGTGTTGCCGGAGGCGGGCGCGTAGCCGGCGAAGTGCTTGTACCACTGGAAAACGGAGTGAGAGAGACGAGCGGGTAAATCCTTTGGCACTAGAAATTATGCAGAAATGAACGCGTGAGCGCTCCGTCTGCCACTAGCACGCAACGAGACTTACTCGTAAACTGCGTGGATAAAATTTTTGACAATATGTCACGAGAGTGACAGTCGGCTTCTTGAGGTTGACAACTCGCTGCGCAAGAAACTCGCCCATGTCTGATTCACGTTTGCCCTCGGTGCTAGTATATTCCTCCTTTTCAGAAAGAGTTCACTCTCACTCTCACCTGCCAGCCACAATTGCCATAGACTCCGTCCCGGGCTGCAGATGCAGCAGCATGTCTGCGAGACCAGCAATCTTGACGAGCGTATGTGCCGCTTTCTGAGGGTTCCCGATCGGTTTCATTGATTCACTGAAGGTTATCTTCCTGAATACAGCACACGGCGAGTTTGGATCGGCATACTTGGGGTGTGCAGGCATCACCTTGAGCGATTTGCCTCCCCACTCGGTACTCTCACTCTCGCTCTCCATCTCCAAAGCGCTGGTCTCCAGGTCGTCCGTAAACGAGTGTTTCCGTTTTGCGCTGACATGGATAGCTGCGCTCAGAGATGCCTTCATGTCCCGGAATTTCACTGTTGGGTGCGAGATGGGCTTCAGTTCCTATCATGAGCAAGCCTTGAAAGAAAGGGAACCCAGAAGATAGGCTTTACACTTGTCACTAAGAATCTTATAAGCTGCCGTGAGTAGGTCTCAACGAAGGCATAGACTGTTTGTTACCAGGTGGTATTTTGCGTTGTATTTACCTCATGTAAGTGTCGACATGTTACTTACTTGGGAAGTAACTGTCAGAACTGGGCGATTACGTTATTGCCCTGTACGGACTAATGGGGATATCATCACATGATCCCTCTATTATCTTGCAGTAATACAATATCTGATTACTCATGCTTAGTATACATGCTTATGCTCACAGTACTATAGGTCTTATAGCGGTATCAGAGGTCCTGAATCACATGTATATATACTGGCCCTGTAGCACAGAATAAAGCAAGAGTTCAGTCGCACTTTAACAGGTTATGAGCCCTGGCCTCACGGCCACTCTACCACCACTCTACTAGTTTCATTGCTGAAGAAGACCCCTCGGGAAACCTCAGTCCCCTTCACCCAGTTTAAACCCACCGCTTCTCCCGCAGCACTGCTTCGTCTCATTGCCAAAGTTCTGCAGCATACTAACACATCTGCACTGCATCTGCCAAAGGATTTGGATCAAAAATTTTAGATTATTGCTGGAAATTCATGCATTCCTCATATCATTAAAATAGGGGCATTAAAATAAGGCAGAAACGTTACTGACATGGAACTAACAGGCAGTAACTAACTGTGAGAATCTTCCCTACATTACTAACCGGGAAGAAACCCTGAGGGTAGTTTTGCAGGGAACACTAGTCTGGGCGGCTGAGAAACACTGAAACGTCCTGAGAGGGTCTGATGAGCTTTGTCCTAGCTTTCAGCGTTTCCAGTACCTTTTTTTTTCTGCATGTTTATAACATTTCCAGTACCGGATCATTTGCTGATGCTCAATATCTCTCGATACGCGACATTGCAAGAAATGAGGTTTCAAAATAGACGAGGGGCTAAGACACAAGAGCAATCGGAGGTTGCAAGTCTCACTTACCGTACGAGAGGTTGTTAACAGCATTGGCCGCCAGTGGATGCCTTTCCACAGGGTTTTTTTCTGATTCTAGAGTGCAGTGTGGAGTGTAAACTGTAGTTTAGAATTGAATGGTACCAGTCTGTAAAACCACAACAACTGAGAGCAAAGAAATGTAATATTTTGTTTCGTAAGTGGAGTTTGAAAGTGCGACTGGGGGTCGACACGCTTGAGTGGACGCATTCGTTCTGACTATTGCTTATAGACCCTAACACAAGGTTCCTCTGACAGCAATTAGAAGGCGAGGACAAGTCCGCCGCCGATGAAGTTCTCCAAGAGACCACTATTGTGGCAACATTACTCTTGTCACCAGCCAATTGTGCAGTATACATGCGTTGGGTGTTGATGGGCTCACCACATACCCTAAGTTCACCCCAATTTCACCCAAATGTGACAGACAACATCATAGGCCCCATTTCACAAGTCACTGCAAATATCTAGTGAGATGGAGGGCGGTGTAAGTGGGGGAACAGGCACAACGGTGCATGCAGAGTCTGAAATTATGTCTGTAAACATAGAATCTAATCTGTAAGGGGGGTCAGACCCCCCTTCCAGATTTCGAGTCTGTAAATGCAGCTGTTCAGACCAAAACTACGGTAAGTAAGATCGGCCAAGATCATCAGGAAAAACCGCCCACAATAATTAGGTCTAATTGGCTGGAATTAGGACTAATTGCATAGATTAGATAAATTAGATCTTTTAAAACCTGCCCCTTCTGGAGGGCCAATTTTAGCACTAAATTAGATTCGTTCGCACTCCATTATTGCAGCTTTAAACAGCGTTCTCAGCACAGAAAAGAGCATATAATAGCATTTGTAGATGGCTAGGGTACAAATAACACATAAATTACGTAGGATACATGTACTATAGTGACCGCAGCACATTAGCCAGCAACCAATGAAATATCTAGCTTTTGCAACAGGTCTCAGCTCACTCGGCCTGCTATATGTGCTGTGTCACGGTGGACACTGATATTTGGGTTGTTAGAAATGCAGATCAGAGGGAACAGTGCTATCACGTACCACTGTGACCATGTTTCTGCTGGATGCCACTCACCACCTAGTAAAAAATTATTAGCGCAGTCTGACACATTGCAGGAGGAAAGTGGGCTCACCATATATTGAGACAAACAACATGTGTCACATGTGCGGTCGCCTGCAAGATTACTGTTGTGCACACTAATACTACCATTAACTTGACCATTTAAGCTCCTGAGGTTTGGTAGTGTTCAACAGGCGCCATCAAACGCGAAGGCGATGGTGGAGACAGTCATTGTGGTGGTGGAGAACATGCCACCCCCTGGCTTATGAAGGCAAACATGCCGGACAAGCCCGAGCTTGTTCTTCATATAGCCGCAGTAGCGCAGCCTCGTCGACAACAGACCATAACCCCCTATGTGAACTTGGTCATTACTTTAATAGTTGCATGGAGCGTGTGACGCGCCTATATACTAGTTCCCCACCAAACTAAAACTCTTGAGTTCACTAAAACCTGCATGGTGTCCGATCTTTCAGTGGGGACGAGCAGGCACACGACGTGAAGGCAGCGGCTGCTCTCAGGAGCGCGCAGAGTGTATATGCGTACCAGCTTTCACTCGGCGCAAGTGGTGTCACAACGTTGTGGGATTACGCAGACCTGTGGCACTGCAAGCGCAGCATGTCCTGCAAGCAGAACGAGGGGGGTTAGTCAGGCAGTCTGGAATAGCTGGCTCATAAGAGCACTAACATTAATGACACCAGTAGGCGTGGAGGGCCAGAAATGAGCTGGGACTTGTGGTGCATAGAGGGGAGAGAGAGGGAGGACAGTGGCAGTAGCTGAAAGGGCTGAAACTTCAAAGTTTTTGCTCATTGATGGCTACCGGCAAAGTCCAATTACTTATCCGACCGGTGTCTAGAAACTAGCAGCATGGCGTCGACGTTGTCCACATTGTCTTGTAGCTACAAAAGTCGAGTTGGAACATGTTGAATATATTAAGAACAGTATTGGGATGCTCTAGAAGAAGAATATAGTAAATTGGACATCTATTCAATTATTTAGATCACTGAGATGCTTTACTCGTGCATTAGACTGCATTCGCCCTAATTAGCACTAAATTATATTGAGGGGTTTTTCCTGATGATGCCTCATCCAATTTATTCTTAAATCTAGTCTACAAAGCTCTATAGACAGCTGTGGAAAGGCATCCAGTATCGACAAAAAGCCGACTTCCCTAAGGGGTGCCGGACGGTTGCAGTTCAAAATCAACAGGGTGACATAGGTTTGTGCCATGTCACGCTCCCGGGCTTTGTCCTTTGTAACGCAAGGCTGCCATGATGGATATATACATTGGTAAGCTGGGAGTATCTCTGTCTTCCTCCCAGCCTCTGGGCCTGTTGGCAAGCAAGTTGTGCACACTGCAAAGGTTAAGGAGTGGCCACTGGTAGAAGGACCACTCAGGTCTTTAACACCTAGTATTAAGCACTTGGATGGCCCCTGAGTTGGCTGCGGGAACCAAGTGAATATTTGGGCATGCAAGGATTGATGTTTTTGAATGTTATGGTACTTTTATTAGTTAAGCTAAGATCCCTATATTTTTGGTCATTTTTTTTCCACTTTGAGCAAGCTATTGAATATACAAGTTGAAGATGCACCCAATTCATGACGGGCACTTGCTGCTCGTGCTCTCTGCAAATATCACCTCCACTTGCGCATTCACAATTTTCCACCAGTACATGTTACAATCGGTCCGTCTTCCTGGTATATGTTTTTCTTTCCCTCTATTACCAGACAGTAAGTGCCTACTCGAAGATTCCACTCTTTTCCGGACTATTCCATTTCCGGTCTATTTCTGGACCACTTCCATTTCCCAGACATTCTCGTATATATGTTGTTTCTTCTCTGCTGATCTCGCAGTAGCTAGGTTAGTATAAATACCCTCCGGAAATGTCGTGTACTTTAGCTTCGGCCTCCTGTATTATCAGTCACTCTCTATATTATTTCCTGGACTTCGCCTAAAGTCCATGTTCTACACATTCCAACTCTTACAGTACACCATGTAAACCAGGCCACTGTGGATGTAGATATGGTCAGAATTTGTCCACAGAGGTGCGGAGCTGGGATGTACCAACATCGGCCAGCTGTATTAGGTGTCTCGGATCAAATTTTGATAAGATAACAAAGGACAAAGCGAGACAAAGAGTGTGGAGTGACACAACGTCACATTCAACTAATTTTTTGAACCGCAACCGTCCGGCGTACACACCTCCCGTAGGCCATTTGGGTTCGCTGTTGGAGTTCCCGGATGATGTCTCGTGTAAATTTGAAACCACTCCTTGTCATCTTGCACCGGCAGATTCAACTTCTTCGCCACACCTTTCAAACCCGACAACCCGGCGAAAGTGTCTCATTCAAACTTGACGCGCCTGGTGCACCCAGGATGATGCATGCAAGTCGACGACTGGATACGACCTGACTTGATATTAAAACAGGCACCCATCTTATGCATCGACTTCTCGTACCTTTTGTGGCGAAGAAGAGGTGCGCGGAAGAGTGGACGCGAGCCGTACCAAGCGCTGACACCAATTTGGTCTGATTATCTGAATCGGCCATCTAATCAGTCGCCTAACGCTGCGCGGGACTAGGCTCGAACCGCCGCCAAGTTGGAAACATATTCCGTGCTTCACACAGGGGTATAGCTGCTGAGTAGACTGGAAACGAGTCTAGCGCGGGATCCTTCTTGGCAGATTCTCCAGTCTAAAGGCCTTTCTCTTTCGCAGTTAGCAGCCCAAGCACGCCTCCAAATTTGGCTTTCGTTGCCGTCATCTTGCCAAACAGATAGCAGGCAGCGCCCCGAGAACTCAGAGCACTTGCACTATCATCTAAGGGGAAGTGGTCGAGCACACAGTAGATTCTGGATTCCTCTGAGTCTACTGAGGTCCTCTCACATGCGTGAAATGTATTCAGCCCGGACTCAAGCCGCGCAGCTTCTGCGAACGTGACAGGACTTGTTTCATATAGCGCCAAGTAAATGCGGGCTGCGGGAAAGTCTACAATATTACCTCAAATCATCTTTACGAACATGCGTGGCAATGTCCCTGTTCCATCTGCCTCTCTCTTCTCAGTGGACAACCAGCGATACAGTAATCCGAAAGTTGAGTTGAATACGTACGATATCTCCTCAAGTGATTGTCTCGAGTGCTGAGGAGTACATCATTTCTATTCGCCAGTCGCACCCTCCTCTTGGGTCATGAGCGCTCACAACTCAACGCGCCAAACAATGCCGTCAGCAGATTTGACGATACGGCGCATAAGGCGCGAACCAAGCACTCATCTTCCCAGAAAGGCAAATAGAATCTGAAGTGGTACATATGCCCGAGTGTTTTTTTAATTGCTCCGGCACCCACTTCTGCTCTCTCCCTAGTAACAACTTGAACTCGCATGCAACGGTCCACTAGCCTCGACTACAAGACTCCTCAGCGGACGGGGTCTCCGGAGTTGCACAACACTGATACATCGAGGAGCAAGGAAGACCTACAAACACTGCGAATTAATGATACGAATGACAGTACGCATCCCGTACCCTTGCTGAGACCGTTCGTTCAAGTTGATTTCTGTCACCTAGCACCTGCCGTCAAGGAACAGGTGGAGAAGCCCCGGCCAGCGCTGAACAAGCCATACAGCATCTACACTAAGCGCGAGAAATGGACTATCGTCGCTATAGCTGCCGTAGCGGGACTATTCAGGTGCGTGTCATTTGTGGACCGCTGCGGAGTTCTGTGCTCACCGCCGGACCCAGTCCTCTGACCTCTCAAGTTTACTTTCCAGCGCTGCCCACGCTTGTGCAGGCTTTTCACACGTCTACGGAGAGGATAAACTTAACAGTGACTATGTACATAGTGCTGCAAGGTATAGGTGAGAATGTACGCTCCAGTAGGGCGTACTACCACTTACATCCTCCTTAGCACCCATGTTCTGGGGGACACTGGCCGACCGCTGGGGAAGGAGGCCAATGTTTATGGCCTGCTTGCTTGTGCTGTCCCTCTCCTGCGTCGGACTCGCCCTCGTGCCAACAAACGCATACTGGTTGCTCATGGTCTTGCGATGCGTGCAGGCCGCTGGCTCTGCTAGTACGACTGCACTCGGCGCGGGCGTCATCGCAGATATCACTGACCGTGCTGAGCGCGGGCACTTCTTCGGCTTGTATAGCATAGGTCCTCTGGTATGTGTCACGCACGTAGTCTCTGCACCATCTTATTCGCCTGGCAGGTTGGACCATGTCTCGGCCCCGTCATTGGTGGTGCCCTTGCGCAAGGCCTGGGCTGGAGGTGCGTTACTCGCCACGATATTCTCAGTTATTAGGCTGAAACGGCCTTGCTTTCCAGGTCAATCTTCTGGTTCCTGTGCATCGGCTCGTCAATTTGTCTCGTTATCATGTTCTTGTAGGCAATTCGCCCCCGGCATTCGCTGAAAGTATGGCTAATTAGAAGCTCAGGATTCTGCCGGAAACGCTGCGCTCGCTCGTCGGAGATGGCAGCATCATACCCCCTCCTATTTACCGCCCCCTTCTTCCCATCATCGGCCGCGATAGGATAGGCGGGAGCGACGACGACGTCGAACGCCCGCCGAAAGCCAAGTTCCGAAACCCGTTCCGTATTCTGTTCTACCCGGACGTGTTTATCCTGCTCATCTTCACCGGCTTTCTGAACGCGCTCTTCTACGCAATGACTGCCTCGATCTCGACACTCTTCAGCGTTACGTACCCTTATTTGTCCGAGACGACTATTGGCCTGTGCTTCCTCGCCATCGGCGGCGGCATGCTCGCCGGCAGCTTGGTCAACGGCCGCGTGCTCGACCTCGAATACCGCCGTGTGCAGCGCAATCTCGAGCGGCGCGCACGCGAGGACCCCGAATACGATGTGCCACTCGAGGATGTTACGAAGGACGAGCACTTCCCGATTGAATACGCTCGCTTCCGGACAATGCCCGTCTACTTCGTCATCTGCGTTTCCGTAGCGATCGGCTACGGGTGGGCACTGCAGAGCAAGGTTAACATCGCGGTGCCGCTCATCCTGCAGATCATCTGTGAGCGCTCTTCTCGCTGTTCCATGGCGGTACTCTGGGTTGCTGACGTGTTGCACAGTCGGATACGCTGCCATCTGCATTATGAATACTGCGCAGACACTCCTCGTCGACCTGGTCCCCGGCCAGGGCTCTTCTATCGGCGCCTGCGTACGCTTCTTTCGACAGCTTTGTCCAGGAGCTCAGTTGCTAACACGATTGCAGAACAACCTGGTGCGCTGTGCCCTGGCGGCGGTCGCCGTGTCCGTAATTGACGTCATGATCAATGCGATGGGCGTCGGCTGGACGTTTGTCGTGCTCGCCGGTCTTTGCATCGCCACGAGCCCGTTGATGTTCGTGATCATGCTCATTGGACCCAAGTTCAGAGCCAAGCGGAGGCTTCGGCAAGCTCAGAAGCAGTCTGAGAAGCAGTCTGAGAAGCAGTCTCAATAGCTTCCTTGGTATCTATTGAAGTATTTATCTTCATAATTTTGCCTTGGTAATAGTGGCAGATGGACTCTCGGGCGATTTCTGCGACGTTTATACTGCAGTTTCACATGTAGTCTTGGGGTAAGCACAGCTGGAGTCTGGGCGCCTCGACTTCCAATCTACCCACTGGCTCCTCACGACAAAGGTCTCTCGCAAAGCAGAGCTCATGTCACACAGCTCCTCCACGATACGCAGCTCTTTCCTGAGACCCCTGCATCATGTCTGGCTCGGTCGACGTCCCAAGCGTTGTGACCGTGGACAATCTGCGCGTGTGCGTAGCCAAGAGCTCCCGCAAGCATTTCGTCCTCCGGTTCTGGGTAAAACGAAGGAGTTAGTGGACTTATTCTATATTATTGGAGCGATGGTAAGACCCTCGACGATGTGTCCAATAGTAGGCACAGACAGGATATCTTCGCATGCGTTGTAAAACGGAGCGCAAGATTTCCTTGTACGAAAAATCTGCTTGCTCAAGCTGTGATGATAGTCAATATCAATAGACTTGGTGAAGCTATGGCTTCATCTAAGAAAGTTCCTGGTGGACATCTAGATAGCCCTTGACGGAGACGAAACCCGGAACGGGGATTCTAATCAGTTCCGACCAGAACTTGCATACAGCGCTAGGCCCAGCAAGCCCACGCGGCTTCAAACCGCGATATTTTGCCAGCAAGAAGAGATAGCGATACTCGTCGACCAGGCGATCGGGGGTGTGGGAGGTCGGGAGGGTCGATACAGTATGTCCCGACCCCGGGGAGTGCAAGGCGTCTACGCGCAAAAAGGACCCTGGACAGTCCAGTGCAGCGCGAGTCGCGACTAAGCACGGCACGCGTCTCGACTCTCGACTACGACCCTCATTCCTGCACCAATATCTCAAATCGTTTATCGTTGGCCCCCGTACTTGCCAGCTACGAAGGCCTGGCACCACTTCCGCGGCGATATGGCTACATCTACACTTTGCAATCAAGTAGCCGAGAAGTGGCAGCGCTCGTTTGCGAAACTCAACAGGGAGAAGGAGGGGATAACAGGATTGCTCGAGTTTACCCGCGTATGATAGATATTCTTGAACTCGTTGAGGTTGGCAGCTGACTGCGCATGGTACTAGGCCTGGCTGACGGCGAGTGACCAACTGAGACCGAGAGATAAGTCAGGACTTGCCGTCAAGCCTCCATACGGTCCGTACCGCGGGGTTTTGTATGTGGATCTGATGTCATGAACGTTGACAGGTAGACAAGACCAAACTACGGGAGTGTTTTGAGATCATTCGATCCTGCAACCTTCATGCTGTGTTTCTTGACGATTACCTTGGTGGGTCGGGCTATCTTCCCTCTCTTGATCTGGCTGAACCGTAGGTTGCTATCAAAGATGCTGTCGGCCGGCATCTACCCGCAATAACAAGCGACATCGAGTTTTACATGAAGATGTATGAGGTGCATATCACCTATCCATTGCCAACTTTTGCCTCATGGTTGCGCCTCATACAGAGAGAACCAAAGGTAGAACACATCGCAATGCTCATCAACATTGCTGCACGATGGCAGCGTGCTTGGGCACCACTTCCGGAGTAAGCA
Source organism: Phanerochaete carnosa HHB-10118-sp (assembly GCF_000300595.1). Classification (NCBI taxonomy): domain Eukaryota; kingdom Fungi; phylum Basidiomycota; class Agaricomycetes; order Polyporales; family Phanerochaetaceae; genus Phanerochaete; species Phanerochaete carnosa. Next base: position 216,164 of record NW_006767640.1, on the reverse strand, counting down.
AATTTCCTCATGTGCTACCATAACATGCCGTTGACGTTACACAGAATGGGCGCGAGTGCGATTTCGGCGTTCACATGCACGTTCCAGACACACTTGTATTCTATTCTGCCGCCGTCCTTCACAGAAGGCTTCCGCGACCTGATAGCTGCCACATTTGACTTCAAGTCTATCGAATCTGCCCCGGACTGGCTGCCGTTGCGCTTCCCATGCACACCTGGTGTACCCCGACCCGATTTTACCCTGTGGATAGTCATGCAGGAGCTCGGTCTTATTGAAAGATATGAGACTCTCATCCTGAGCGTGTGCTATGAACGCATAGAGAAGCATATCTCGGAGACCTGTGGCAAAGTGTGGGACCGCCAGGTGCTGCAAGAGATGCGGGATTGGATGTCGCGCGAAGTGGTGACCTGGTTAACGATGCCCTATGCGCGGGATGCGCGAAGTGGCGAGTGGCCAAATTCCAATATCATTTTATGTCGTGCTGATCCTCACTGTTTTAGCTGAGCACGCCGCTATGCTCATGAAGGGCGTAGGTTCACGGCTCGACTACCATGTTTGCAAAACGCTCGCAGATCTACGGTGAGCCGTGCACTCTGCAACGAAGTCAATACATTCATTATCTAAGTCGTTTTTCAAAGCACACTAGAGATATTCGATATCATCATCGATTACCCGGATTCTCGTCCTGCACTGGATGATCTGAAGGTCTGTCCACTTTACAACGTGTCTGCCTGTCAAACTCTATCTGATGTGATGCTCAAAAGGAGTGTCTCCAGCGTGTAGACCAACGCTCTCAGCTCGTCCAGAGTCTTCGAAAGGCGTACGTACTCATGCGGCCCGAATCATGACTACCTCACTCATGCTCGTACAACCAGCAACCGGCGGCGTCTGCTCCACCCAGGCGCAGACACCAAGCTCATTCTCACGCAATATGTCTCGATAATTCGATGTCTGCGTATCATCGATCCCCAGGGTGTGCTTCTATTCAAAGTTGCGGACCCAATCCGGCGGTATCTTCGAGACAGGCCGGATACAATTCGGTGCATTGTAGCCAGCCTGGTCGGGGACGGCGAGAGCGGCGAGAGCGGCGATTCACTGGTGGACGAGAACGAGCCAATACAGCCCATAAATCAGACGCAGCTTGAAGACTACACCGATCCTAACTGGGAGCCAGAGCCTATCGATGCTGGGCCAGGCAAGTGTCATCGAATAGGGCCGATAGAACACGACTGACGATTTTTCAGAATTCCGCACCAACAAACCAAGCGACATTATAAGCACACTCATCAGTATCTATGATTCGCAGGAGCTTTTCGTGAAGGAGTTACAGATCTTGCTGGCTCAGCGGCTGCTCGCGATCAAGGATGGTAACTTCGACAGAGAGGTGAGCTGCATGCGCATAAGGAAACCGTGTGCCGACTTATATTTTGTCCAGCGCCGGAATATCGAGATCCTGAAGATCAGATTCGGCGAGGCTGCGCTGCAGGTTTGCGAGGTCATGCTCAGGGACATGACCGATTCGAAGCGGATGGACCAGCACATCCAGCAACAGACAGCCGTGCGTGTCGATGTTACGCGGTCTTCGCTTGCTCACAAATTCGCTATTCTCCATTAGTCCGACCTTCATCCCACCGTCATTTCCCGCCACTTCTGGCCTCCGTTGCAGACGAACACCTTCACGATGTCCGGACAGTTCCGCAAGTACGTGACAAGCCGCGCGCCTCAAGGCTCTTTGCTAATAAAGGCCTTGCATACAGAATCCAAGAGGATTACGCTAATGAGTTCCACGTGTTCAAGCCCGACAAGAAGCTTGTCTGGATGTCGCACCTCGGCTCTATCAACTTGGAGGTCGAGCTCGACGACAGGACGGTCGAGGCCGAGGTACCTCCCCTAGAAGCTGCACTCATTGAGCTCTTCTCAGAACAAGGTGTGTTTCAGTCTTTGAGCACCCCTCGTAACTCATGCCTTCGATACAGACGAGTGGACTGTAGCAGACCTCATCGTCAATGTCGGCTCGATTGAGCGTTCAAACGCTGTCAAAGCGCTTACAACCTGGGTCGAACTGGGTGTGCTGAAGGAGGACTCGCCGGACCACTACAGGCTACTCAAGACGGCAGAAGAGGCGAGCACAAGGGCTACGGCGAGGCAACCCGCGGTCGCCGTCGAGGAGCTACCCCCGGTCGTCACGGTGCAGCAGCAGCAGGCTGAGCAGATGAGGGTGTTCTGGATGGTTTGTGCTAATGTTCTGGTCAGACTTTTGCTAGTGTTGATGGGGCTATCTATAGTACATTGAGGGCATGTTGAAGAATCTCGGACAGCTTCCGCTGGACCGGATACAGCAAATGCTCAAGTTTGCGCCGAACTACGACCGGAACATCGACCAGCTTGCGGCATTCATGGAGGCCGCGCGGCGAGAAGGGCTTGTCACCGTAACGAACGGTTTGTGGAAGCTACAGAGCAAGTAGGCGTGCGTGAAGCTCCTCCACTAGATGTTATACTCTCGTATTTCAGGATCACATCGACAATCTCGGCGTGACAGAACAAATCTACAGATACGTTATACACAAGAAAACGCGCAAAGTAAGGGCCTGATGTGCACTGGTTAAGAAAATCAACTTTGGTTCACAATAATCTTGCCCTTGCGACGTCCGTTCAGCCTACGCTGACCTCAAGATCCGGAGCAGATTGGATGCGCCCATCAGGGGGCCTGAGGCCGTCATGGCTATCGTTGATCTCATGTTTGAGCTCGAGCGTCTACAGTGACAAGTCCCCGTGGAACTTGTCCCGGGCAATCAGGCGGACGGAAGACCCCGCCAAGCGTAATATCGGCTTTGAAGACAACAGCTATGTATCGATGGGACGTGTCCTCACGTAGAGCAACACACATTGAGCAACGGAAATACATGTTCTTAGGTGGATTTTTCACCGTCTCCTGGAAGCGAAAGTCCCGCCCATGATCCATCCAGTGGCAAGGACGAGGGCAGCAGCCGCAAAGCACGTTCCCGCGTATAGGATGACCTTCTCGTACGAGCCCTTGTATGCATCTCCAATGCCGATTGGCTGGCTGCCAATGCCAGAGTCGTTATTCTGAAGAGCGGTCGAGATAGGGGTCGAGAGAATGTTGCCGACACCACGGAATAGCAGCATACAGCCCAGCATAGATGTTGTAAGAGTGGGATCGTCCTCTGTAACGGATTTGGAGCATGAGCAGCTGAAGATATTACAATGAACTATGCGGGCTTACTAGCGATAGGCCTGAGGAAGCTCACCCAGAGGCTCGTCCAGCCTCCTGCTAGACAGCCGTAGGCAATACCGTACACGAGCACACCCGTAAGTGTGTATGACAACACGCCCCAGAGGACGAAGACAGATAGCGATGCGAGCATGAGGGTTACACTCGCAATGAGCCAAGGATTGATGGTGTCGGACAACAAACCATTGCTCAGCCGCCCGACAAGTGATGCTGCGTTGAGAAGCGCCAGCGATAGCGAAGAATCGCGCGAGCTGAGACGCAGAGACGAGGCATACGCTAAGTCATTGAACGTGAGCGCTGAATGAGAATAGATTGAGGAGCGAAGGGCATACTCGGCAGCCAAAGCAGAGGGACGAAAATATGCCAAGCCCTGGAGAGTGTTCGCAAGATTGATGACCCAGAATGTTCTGTCCTTGAGCCAGAAGAACCGGTGTTGGGCGACAGCTCTAGGATTTATCGGCCCGTGCACGATCCGAGCCTCTGGAAGGCGACCACGGACGAAAGGGACGACGAGTGTGAGAATGCCTGCGCAGACGATACTGTAGAACCGCATGACCTTGGCGTAGCCATACTTGTCGATGAGCGGAGGCAGGACTAACGGTAGTACCAAACCGCCGCATGCAGTACCTATCGTGGACCGTAGATAGTAAGCTCACATAAATCAATCAGCCGAAATTAACCTTTTCGCTTACCGGCATCGATAACGCCTAACGCCAGCCCGCGACGCTCGACAAACCAGTCAGACATATAATATATCTCAGGCGCCCACAAGAGAACTACACGAAGGATACGTTCAGAGAAGCGCGGTGAAGGTGCATTTGAATTGACCGCTTACCGCCGCCAACGGAATAGATTATCCCTTGTAGTGCCAACAGAGTTGGTATCTGTAGTGGTTCAGAGGCTGTACTGAAGATACGATTCGGTCACTTACGGTGCGCGCATAGCTCGCTCCAAAAAGGCTAGTGAAGACGAGGACTACGCCTAACCACAGGGCTTTCCTTCTGTAACGTGGAAACCGGGCTGCCGCAGGGAATGCTATGGATGCTGCCGTCTCTGTCAGAATCGGCAGCGGTCGCTGTCATGGTCAGCGTGCTTACCGGTACCGTACATCATCCCAGATGCTAGAGGACCGATAAGGGGAAGAAGAGACCTGGCGTGTTTTTGGCTTGTCCATGCCGGATCCTCAAGATACTTCACGAGGAACACACCGTAGGCGTTAGGGAACCCCCAGACGACACCTTCAATCAGGAAGGCTCCGAGTAACTAAATAATGGGTTTGGGTTCGTTTCAGCAGTGTACAGAGATTCTGTGTTAACATACGAAAGACCAGGCACCGAATCCTCGGTCTATAGGTGCAAGAGAACTCTCGTTGAAATGGGCGCCCACACTGGTAGAACCTTCATTACTACGCGCTGGTGCAGGTGTTGCATCTGTTATTGTACAGAGCTCGACGGCGTCTGACATGGGGCTCAGTAGTGCCCGACGACTCTCAACAAGCGGGTGGTGGTGGTGGTTTCACGGGTAGTCAACTGCCAGCACGAATGCATATCCAGGAAATACCCGAGACAGATTCATAGTTGGGCGGTCCTCGGCCCCAATGGCCACCGGATACTTCAAATTTGAACCTCCGATGCTTATCAAGAGATAAATGTTAGAGATAAGGATGGGGATGAGACTACCACAAGACCTTGAAGATCTAACCCATGCCACATACAACTATTGCCACTTGAACACACCGTACACGAGTGCACAAGACTAAAAATACCTTGATCTTCTGTCCTAGAAGAAACATAGTGCCAGATCTACTCGTTGAGTATATTGATTGAATGCCCCCCCCCCCAGCTGAGTCTCATACCTTCACTGCCTCCTGATAGAGAAAGTACCGCTCATGATCCACCCAGTAGTGACAATGAGAGCAGCTGCCGCGAAGCACGTTCCCGCGTACAGGATAACCTTCTCGTACGAGCCCTTGTACGCACCTCCGGTGCCGATCGGCTCATCGCCAAAGCCGGACTGGAAATTGGTCTGGAGGGCGGTCGAGATAGGTGTGGAGAGAATGCTACCGATGCCACGGAAGAGCATCAGGCAACCCAGCATAGACGTTGTATGGGTGGGATCGTCCTCTACAAGTAGCAGGGTTGGGATGTGAGCAGCTGTGAGATATCGAAGTGAAACGCTCGGGGCTCACTTGCAATAGGCCTGACAAAACTAGCCCAAAGACTCGTCCAGCCTCCTGCAAAGCAGCCGTACGCAATACCGTATACAAGTACTCCCGCAAAATTGTACGATAAAACTCCCCAAAGGACAAAAATGGAAAGCGACGCGAGCATAAGAGTGGTACTCGCAATAAGCCAGGGGTTGATGATGTCGGACAACGTGCCGTTGCCCAGTCGGCCGACGAGCGACGCTGCGTTGAGAAGCGCCAGCGATAGCGAAGAATCGCGCGAGTTGAGGCGCAGAGACGAGGCATACGCTAAGTCATTGAACGTGAGCACTGATTGAGAGTAGATTATGAGTTGGAGGGACGTACTCGGAAGCCAAAGCAAAGGGACGAAATATGCCAGACCTTGCAGAGTGTTCGCAAGGTTGATGACCCAGAAGGTTTTGTCTTTGAGCCAGAAGAATCGGTGCTGGGCAACAGCTCTAGGATTTATCGGCCCGTGCATGACCCGAGCCTCTGGAAGGCGTCCACGGACAAAAGGGAGCACCACTACGAGTATGCCGAGGCAGACGATGCTATAGAACCGCAGGACCTTAGTACTGCCAAATCTGTTGAGGAGTGGAGGCAAGATCAGCGGCAGCAACAGGCCACCGCATGCAGTACCTATCAGGAATTGTGGACGGTGAGTTCGCTTAAGACACCAGCCAGCAATGTTCGCTTACCGGCATCAATGACACCGAGCGCTAGACCGCGACGCTCAGCGAACCAATCCGACAAATAGTACATCGCGGGAGCATACAGCAGTGCTGCACAGAAAGTATAATCAAGGAAGCCAGAGGGGGCATTCAGATCGAAGACGCACCACCGCCAACGCCATAGACTACGCCTTGGAGTGCCAGCAGAGATGAGATCTACAGCAGCTCAGTGACTTCACTGAGGACCCGATTCGGTCACTTACGGTGTGCGCGAAGCTCGCTCCAAACAGACTGACAAATATAAGGACTACCCCCAGCCACATAGCTTTCCGCCTGTGACTCGGAAAACGAGCGGCCAACGGATATGTCACCGGCGCTGATGTTTCGGTTAGCGTTGCATACGGTCAGCACGAAGATCCAAGTACTTACCTGCACTATACATAATTCCGGATGCCATGGGGCCAATAAGGGGAAGAAGCCCCCTAGCATGTTTCTGCGAAGCCCACGCAGGATCCTCGAGATATATTACGAGGAATACACCGTAGGCGGTCGGGAAACCCCAGACGAGGCCCTCGATCAGGAATGCTCCAGCCAGCTAACAGATAGTCGCTGTGAGTTTTTTCGTCAAAGTTCGCAATGACTCGACGCCGACTTACAAAAGACCAGGCACCAGATCCCCGGTCGACTGGTGCAAGGGAACTCTCGTTGAGATGGGCACCTCCAGCAGGATCCTGGACACCGCTCGCCGATGCCTGTGTCGCGCTCGACGGGATACCTTGGAGCTCAACAGGATCTGACATGAAGCCAAGCAGTTACCGGTTGCAATTAGCCTCAGCCAGCAGTAGGTGATGGTTCGAGACGAGAGAGACCTCGTGGTTGGTCAATACCCGCACCAAATATGTGGAAATACTCAAGATCGACTCATACCCGGGCTATCAAACGCTCGCGCATCGATATCTTCGCAGTTTGCAACTAGCCGGTCGCTCGTGACGAATCGTGAGTCTCGGTCATTGGCGCGGCCAGACATCCCAATCCTTCCCACTCGATAACGCGAGTCTACGGTCACGCGACTGGTAACCTGTATCGCTAATTACTATTAGATAAATATATAAATGGAAGTTACTTGACGCCCGCTTAGCTCAGTGGTAGAGCGCGCCACTCGTATGAATCCGCCAGGTTAGAGGTGGAATGGTGAGGTCGGTTGTTCAATCCAGCCAGTGGGCATTTAATTTTACATTACCTCGTGAAAGCTCTTCAATCATTTTGTTTGTTCACTGTGTATAAACATTCATTATTATTTCCTTGCGCAAACAAAGTCTTGTAAACTTGGTGTAAATGTTCATACACAGTAAGCATATAGTTTCCTTTTTATCACCTGCAAAAGGTCCTAGCGTTATACATCCTTAGTCTTACTAACAGACTCAGCCTGTATTGAGCTTAAGAATATGACTCGCCACCTGTGCATGGTCCTCAGGCAGTCTCTTCGAACCAGAGATTGCCCGGCGGCTGCATTAAGCGCCAGCCATACCGTGGTCCGCGCAAGACTCACTCTAAAACTACGGTGGTGACCATAATTCCAAATTGTACTGAGTGCAATCCAGAGGTGAGTATCATAACAATTAAATTACAGCTCTACATATGGGCTGCGAGTGGCGCTCACGATCCAGCACTGGCATGTCAGACTCGGAGAGCCCGTGCTTTGTTTGCGATGGAGACTAGTTCTACCTCATTTAGTGACGGCAGTGCTTTATGCGATATTATAGGAAAGTGGACAGATCGACCCCTCAAAAATACATGCTAAAACTGCACCCATAGAGTAGATTTCCCTAGGCCGGCTCTCAAAGCCCTAACGCGAGTGTATGTCGTATCACCCTAAGAGTGTCAAGCCAACATCTGCATCAGTTATTGGCCCACTCTCCAATGGCAATGCGAATGACGATCCGACATGCGGCACGCTCACCTACTGAAAATACTCCCGCATATCTCTGACAAGTTCTGAGGACACCTCCGCAGGCCCTGCCATTGGAGTATGGTGCTGCCTCGCAATGCTACCCCCGCCTCTCGAAAACATATTTGTGCGCATAAGTCAACTTACACACTATGCACAGGAGACGGCGGCGTGCCATGGTCATAGCATGATGCTCGGGCCGTGGCGCACGCACCGCTTCCAAATTGATGTCCTCCATGCGCCCGACTTGGCAGACAGTGCGCCTGTTTACAGAGGCGGGACGTTACTCCCATGATATCGGGAATGAGGAGCTGCAGCCCTGACTTTTCTTCGCGCATCGAGCGAGCGCCTCCGCAGGCCTGGTCACGGCTGCATCGCTCGAGCATCGATCTTTGCCTGACTATTTGGGCCCAGCCGATGATGACAATGTCCGTACCGACTGTTTGTTTACTGTTTACTGACTGGTAATTTTCACACAGAAGCTAAACGGTTGGAGCATGAGTTACTTCAGCACCTTAATAGTGATTGGTCTACTTTGCACAAGTTTCGTGTGCGTATTTCTTTCTAGGATTCTGCTGGGGCTGCCAGTTATTGCACAATTTGAGATAAATTTTGTAGAGCATTGCTCACTCTGGCTGATTTACCCGCTGTCTCCGCAGGGAAGATTCAGCTCGTTTCGTTGGTAAGTGTGGCGATACGGCACATGCAGCTTCCGAACCGACCAGGCACCGTAGGAGAGTATTAGATGACTCGTGCTCAACATCCCTCATGTGATCCAGAGCACGTACTGATGACGGCTAGCTTACTACTATAGCTCTGACAGCCCAACACATGACCGTGACCAAGGACCCTTCCGCAACATAGCTTCCCGAGGGCGGTGTTCCGAAGCCGGTTCGTTCATGAATAGAAAGGAGAAGGCCACCCAGCCACTTGACTTCTCCTATCCGAAGTGCAGTATCATCCCGAGACAAATTCTATCGAGCAGCACCGGGCAGAAGCCACTCAAAGCTACATTTCCAGATCTCACCGTCAGCAAACAGCAATGAAGAGATGAAGGAATCGGAGAGCAACATGAAAGAGACCCTTGATAAAGCTTGACTTCTGCAGATCCATGCGTTTTTCACTGATTTGGTCACTCAAACGAACATTCGTAGCCGGGCAAATCTGAGAAGTGCGTTTCATTTCTTCGTCACAGGGTTCGGACGGTGCCGAGGCGGCAGATGCTAATAGTGGTTTCACAGTCACCAGATGTGCTAGTTATCTACTCGTACGGTTGCTTCTCTGAAGGAGTTGTTCGAGAAACAGCCAGCTTCTGGACGTAATAAACAACACAATAGTATGTAGCATATTGCTAGCGCGCCCCAAACCTCCTCGCCCGTTCTTCGTTCTGTCCTGGGCTTGCAATTTTTTCTGCCTAAGGTAGTACGATCGGCGGCCGTAGCGTTTCAGGTGGCTTAGCTAATCTAACGACCGATAGATATGCTCCGCGGGCGTCTTAATTGCATCATTTGAGTAAGGGATGCGACGCAAGCTTAGTGCGAAGTTTCACAAGAAACCAGCGGACGAGCCACAACGGCACACTCAAACTTGCTTCAGCACACCAATTGCGCAATGCCAACCAAAAATAAAGCTAACAAGCGCGATGGCCGGTCTCGGAGAACATGTCTAGCCCCCAGCCAGTATTCATAAAGGGAGTCTTGACACAGGGCCCGCTTCACTCACGTACACTCCGTGTCTTTTTGACCATGGGCGTACTTCCAGCACAAACCCCGGACGTTTTACTCCGTATAAATGGTTTCTTGGCGTTCGTTCACGTCCCTCTTCGCAACGCCATCGCCCTCGTGGTCTTTTCTGCCTTGGTGAATTTCTCTTGTGGTTATCGAGCTTTCCCGACACTGACTCCATGGACGTCAGGTGGCACACGCTATATTCAAGCGATGGGAGCCCATGCGCCTTGACGTTGTTTCACCTCTGTTACTCTTCGCTCCTGCAGTCGTGTCGACACTCCTCATCTCTCATTTTGGTGCTCTCACAGGGCTTGTCCTGGGCTTCTCGACCTACTACACTACCCTGCTTTCGTCCATCGTCATCTACCGCCTTTCCCCCTTCCACCCAATTGCTCAGTACCCAGGACCGCTACTGGCCAAGGTCAGTAAGTTCTACCACGTCTCGAAGACCTACTCGGGGAAGCAGCAACAATACATGAGGCAGCTGCATGACAGATACGGCGACATTGTTAGAACCGGTAGGATCCATCAAGTACTAGTTCAAGCGTAAAGTGTTAAAATGTGACCAGGTCCAAATGAGGTGATCATACGTGATGCGTCGTGTATTGTGCCCCTTCTAGGAACACAAGGCTGCCCCAAGGGACCCAGTGAGTTTTATGATGAATTCGTGCAGAGAGCCAAATGAGCTGACCTTTCCTAGTGTACCAGGGGAGGCATCTCTGGCCACAGATCCCTTCACTGATTGGCATGCGGGACCCGAAGGAGCACCAGCGTCGTCGTCGTCCATGGAATCGAGCCTTCAGCACTGCCGCTGTGAAGGACTACGATCCTGTAATCCAGCATCGTGTTCACGGACTGGGTGAAGGGCTTGGCGCTCGGCAGGGAGAGGTACTTGATCTCTCAGATTGGCTTGGCTTTTTCACGTAAGTCCGGCGAAGTCTTTGCAAGTTCGCAGACGCTGACATCTACCCGCAGGTTCGATTTTATGGGAGACTTGGTGTATGTGTGGTCGTGCGCCACAGAAGTTTTTGCCAACTGACATCATCTGTTAGATACGGCGGATGGACCGAAATGATGCGCGAGGGTGGGGACCATAATGGTCTTTGGAGCATCCTTACATCAGGCTTAAAGCACGTCCTCCCAGAGTGTTGCATTCCGAAACCAACTGACATCCGCTCCTCTTCAGAACCTCCTTCGTTTACGAGCACGTCCCATGGTTATCTTACTATGTGAAGAAGCTTCCCGGAGGCGTTGGCGCTGTCAAGACGATGCATGCACTGGCATTTAGTCAGGCAGAGAAACGGTATACCTCAGGTTCCACATCAAGGGACTTATTCTATTACTTGGTATGAATCGTTTTCCTGAACTCTATCAGTTCAACGCTGATATTGCGGTCACAGAGTAATGAAGACGGTACGGAGAAGGTCGATCCCCCTAGGTCCATGGTCATTTCAGATGGTCTTCTTGCCTTGGTCGCCGGCGCAGACACCACGAAGACCGTCCTTGCCGGCACATTCTACTCCATCCTGCTCAACCCGGAGGTGTACAAGTGTCTGCAAGCTGAGGTCGATAAATTTTACCCGCCGGGAGAAAATTCGCTCGACCCCAAGCACTTGCCTGAGATGCAATACCTGGAGGGCGTCATGTATGTGCGGCTCGGCCACTTCTCTGATTACGCTGACCGTGAAATCAGCATGGAAGGTTTGCGGCTCTTCCCTGCGGTACCGAGCGGTAGCCAACGTGCTCCGGAGCCTGGTACAAGAGGGAAGGCCATCGGTCCATAGTACGTCTCTAGCCCTCTTGCCGGAACCCTTGTTGACGTGATGACCCGCAGCTACATCCCCGAAGGAACACAGGCGCGTGTAAGTTGGTTGTGCGTCCACCGCGACTCGCGTAACTTCTCGTACCCGGAGAAGTTTTGGCCTGACCGCTGGCTGATCGCCGAGGGCCAGCAAACGCACACAGAGAAGATCGTGCATGACCCGAACGCGTGGGTACCTTTCTCGTTTGGCCCGGCGAACTGTGTCGGCAAGAAACTCGCGATGCAGGAGATGCGCCTCGTTATCTGCCACCTCATGCAGCGGCTCAACTTCCGCTTCGCGGACGATTACGACCCCGCGCACTATGAGCGCGACCTGGTAGATAGGTTCAATATCGCTGTCCCGCGACTGCCTGTAGTCGTCGAGCGGAGGGATTAGTGTCCCTACCATCTGCTGACTACTACTTACCTCGGTGTATCATTGCAAACGGACGTGTAACCCATTGTATGCTTAGGTCATAGTCAACTAGGTGCGAGGAAGAGCGGGATCCAGGGTACGAGGACATGAGTCATAAGCAGTATGTCATCCGAGAGAATTGCATAAACGCCTACCGCAAGCCGCCCTCCGGCACTTCCTACACTGCGATAGTAAGACAGCCTCAGCTGAGATCTGTCTCCCTGTACTGACAGTGATTTAATATGCACGAGCCACATATTGGTGCAGGCATAGCTCAGCACTAGTGAGCCTCATTGTGTTCCCTTTCAATCGTTGATGCCGATGTCGAAAACGTTGATGTTTGCACATTAAACCACGCAGTGCTCAGCCATACTGAGATCTTGCGGTAGGTATGCGGCCGCATGATGGCGGCGTGTCTGAGCTATCAGATCTAGCCAAAACGCTGGATAAAAAGATATCCATCCTCTACCCTTCTCTCCTCTGGACAGTCACTGCTGATTTTGCACGCCATGGACCGCTGTCCCGTCGAGCTCTGGATGAAGATCATCACCCTCGCCTGCATTGACGGAGGATACACAGGCAGCTCCCTCTCCTTTGTATCCCGTACGATGCGGGACGTTGTGGAGCCTCTGCGTTTCCAATCTGTCTCGCTCATCAGCGAGGAGCAGCAGCTTGCCTTCTCGAACCTACTCCGTGCCCGCGGGCCCTCCCCACCCGTGATCCGCCACCTCCTCGTATTCGTTAAGATGCACCGTGGAGATGAAGCCGAGCCTGATGATGCAGCAAAGACTGTGGGCTTGCAGCAGACTCTCCGCGATATTCTCTCCGTAGCCGCGCCAAATTTAGAGACCCTCGTCGTACACGATACCAGATTCGACCTTGCATCTTCTGGCCTTGTGTTCCCCGCCCTCTGTAACCTCTCGGTGGACGGGCTGGGCTGCAGCTCCGAGACTGTCTCTCGATTCCCATCCCTTCGCCGCCTTCATATCACCTCCGAATACGAGAGCTCCGCCGGTTTCTGGTCGGGTCTCGCACACTCTGCTCCGTCTCTCACCCATTTACGACTCTCTTGTCTCTACCTACTAGACCTATTTACCCCATCTTTCCTTTGCGCTTTTCTCGATTCTCCTGTCGTCGTGGAAGCAGACGAGGACACACCGAGCTCGGAGGAGGGGGCCGCCATTGCGAGGAAGCTGCCCACGCTGAAACATATTATTGTACAGCCCTACCAGCCGAGTATATTTGACGGCTGGTGCGGCAATATTGCGGAGAGACACTTCACGATGCAGAGCGAGCTATGCAAGATTGCGCATGCTTGTGCTCAAAGGCAAGGCATCGGGAAGTTGTACGTGTTGCCCAGTAGCTACGCGTATGACGTCGATGAGGCTCAAAGGGATTGGCTGGACACGATCGAAGGCGGCGACGGGGCCTGGTCTGCCAACACAGAAGAACATACCTCCTATCTGTAACAAGCACCTGGCACGAGGAGCGCGGAGCATATACTGTGCATCTCGTATCGGTCAAGGTGAGCTTCACAAATTTCGCATGTTCACGCGTTCATGGTATGGCTTCGGCAGTCTGGAGCTTTATTTTTGCGAAGCGTGCATGACGAAGACGTAGAGGTGGAAGGTCACATCATATTATTTCTGGAGCAAGATCGTTTGGAGATAAGGCGAGGTCCAGCGTGTATTCTTTCAATACAGTGAGCTCTTTGGCAAAGTACCAGGGTCCCGGCTTCGTATATCTATATATCACACTCGCTACAGAATATAAACGTGCGTTGTTTGCCGCCACGATACTACTACTTGGCTTATCGGCATTTGGATAGAGAGGCTGAATTTACATGTGCAAAACGAACATACGCCCCTTCATTACAGCTACTTCATGAAGGGCACACTTTGGTGATAGTACATGGCTCACAAAATGTGCATATTTCCTGCGGCAACTCTCTTCTTCGACATTACAGCTATCTCTTGCATCGACGTACTTTACTCATCTCGCTTCAACAGCTTGAAGTCGAAAACTACAAGCGTAGTTGTAATTAGTCAAGGAGAAGAGGAAAGTAAAATCACTCACCATCAGGTCTGGAATAGTGTCCAACAACGTCGAGATCGAACTTGCCACGAGCGATCTCGTCCAAATCCAGGTCAGCAGTGAGAATGCCCTCCTGCTTCTTCAATGGACCTGCCAGAGTCTTTCCAAGAGGGCTGATAATGACGCTGCCTCCCGCGATCATAACATTCGGCTCGATCGGGTCATTCTCGTTGGCCACAGCATGCCCTTCAGGGTAATCCTTGTTTTCGGCGTATTGGATTGCTGAGAGGACAAAGCAACGTCCTTCGAGAGCGATGTGGTGCATCGAATGTAGCCAGCCATCACCGTCGTCGATCGTCGGTGCACAATAGATCTGGGTGCCCTGGGAGTAGTAGAACGTGCGGACTAGAGAAATATAGATAAGCGGACAAACGGAGGGTATGAGCCGTAACTACGTACCTAACGGCATGTAGTTCTCCCTGGAGCATTAGTCAGTAATCCTGCGCAACAGCAGTTTTCACAATGGCACCTACCAGCACATAGTTGCCGATATTTTGGCCTTCACGGCCTGTCCTTCACTTTTCGGGATAAATGTAGCCTCGTGGACCGGCATATGTGCCGCATCTCCTTGCCCCCAAACGATTCTTTCCATCACGGTGGGCACCAATTTGCGGTGCTTGGCGACATAACCCTCGACAGGGTCCACGAAGACTGCCGTGCAGTAAAGCGTGCCTAAATGGCGCTCAACTACCCCCACCACCAGAAATACGCCGGTCTCCCGGCTAATGGCTTCCATACGTGTCACGGCCTCCGAGCCGGGAACCTCTATCGCAGAGCTGTGGTATCTGACGAATTCGTCCCTGCCCTCAGGAGTGGGCCAGGAACCGACGCGACAGCCGAACGTGCTGTACCTTGGATAGCCGCCCACACTACGACATGGTGAGCACGATATGCTCGCAAACCACGAAGGAACTCACAAGGCCTCAGGAAATACCGCTAGCCGCGAACCCTCCTGCGCAGCCTGACGCGTGAAGCGGTCGAGCTTGTCGAGTGTATCGGGGAGGGAATACTGCGCGGTGCATGTCTGTACGACAGACGCGCGAATGACGTTCTTTCCTGGCATCTTGCTGCTAGAGGCTTGAATCCGAGGTAAGTTCCTCGCTGCCAACTGCAGCCTAAGCCCTCGCTATTTGAGGATTTGAAGTCGATAAGTTATCGCACGAGTCGAGACCGCGGTGAAATCTCGTGACAGGCAGCAACGCAAACTCGAGGCGGGAGTATGGTTAGGCGAACGGTGTGTACTAAGCGGCCAGCTGGCACCTGGAGCATGCTGACAGCGGATAACAGAAGATGCCTGATAGAAGGGGAACTTCGCACGATCTGATGCCACGTGTCAAGAGGGAAGCCGGAGAAGGCATCCTTTTCGTCCTACGTAGAGATCATACTGTGAGCTCGAGGCGCAGGTGACCAACGGCTGACTTACGTTGCCCTCCACAAGCAGCCTATCCCAAGCATTGTTCGCCAGATTTACATGTAAATTATTTGCAGGGAGCTCGAGGCAGCCCTCGCGTGAAATTTTATGTAGTCTTGCTTCCTATAATCTTCCGTATGACCAAGAGAGCCAGAGTCCTTCAGCACAAAGTTTCAGATAGCCACCCGGGCCCTATTGAGCTTTAAGCTGCTGGAACTTGCGGATGACAGCCTCAATTTTCAGAGATAGTTTGACCATAATCCGCATATCGCCAGATACTCTTCGCTATGAGGCGGATGACCAGCAGGTGTGACGATGACGGAAAAATAGATGGTCTCCGGAAAGCTGCGGTACGTACGTTCACGTAATCTTCCAAAGCCAAAGCAATATCCCAGCAACTCACCAGCCAGCTAGGAAGGTTCGTGTTCAATGACTCAAATCATGTAGAAGATCTCACGATACTAATGGTGCCTTAACCTTATGCGGAACTTATTTTGGCTCCGTATCCCCCATGTCGACTACTCCTGCAGTATTGCTCACATACCATTTGACTAAACGCCTTCGACTGAGGTTGAGGGCTATTCTGATCAAGCTCACCGAACCCACACAGATTGTCAGAAAAAAGGTTTGGACGCTCACGACAATAAGGAGCGAAGCGAAGAGATTATCTGCCAGTAGCCGCTCGACGATCGACTTCAGTAAAGGCTGACTGACTGATAAGTAAATTGGTAAGCCAGGGTACTAATGATAGTCAGCAAATAGCGTGATCCACTTCTCTTACCTCGCTTGCGCTGTTTACTTTGAGCGTCTCCCGACCGACCTTAGGTGCACGTGCACGAGCAAGTTTATGATAGCCCTAAGTTCGCAAGCCTTATGCAATTAAATATCGCTTCTCACATATGCACATGCCATATGCTAGTGCAGATGTAGTCCAGTGAGTCCAGTCACGTTATATCTGATGCTGCCGACGTCGTAAACCATAATACATTCAGTCATAGATCAACTTCTACGCGGTGCAAGTAGTAGCACTAGTCATACCATGAGATCGCGGTAGGTAATGTAATTGTTAACATCATGGCGGCGGCTTCTCTAAGCTATCAAATTTAGTCAAAAGGCTGGATACAGAAGATGTCTCTCCCATGGAGTCCTTTTCTCCTTTGGCTATCCACTGCTGAGCCTATGCGCCATGGACGTGACCGCTGTCTCGTCGAGCTCTGGACGAAGATCATCACCCTCGCCTGCGCAGACAGGGGATACACAGGCCGCTCCCTCTCTCTCGTATCCCGTATGATGCGAGACATTGTGGAACCTGTACACTTCCAATCTGTCTCGCTCGTCCATGAAGAGCAACTGCTCGCCTTCTCAAGCCTGCTCTATGCCCGTCGGCGCTCCCCGCCTGTGACCCGCCACCTCTTCGTATTCGTCAGGGTCAGCTATCGGAGCCGAAGGGCAGCGAAATTCGAGAGTTTGCGCCGGACTATCCACGACATTGTCTCTGTAGCTGCGCCGAATTTGGAGAGCCTCGTCGTGTACGGAGCCAGATCTGACCTTGCGTCCTCCGGCCTCGTGTTCCCCGCTCTCCGCGACCTCGTGATTGGCGGCCTGCATTCCACCCCGAGAATGCCTCCCGTTTCCCTTCCCTTCGCCACTTACATATCCGCCCATTCTTCAGCCGCCCTGGCTTCTGGTCGGTTATCGCGCGCTCTGCCCCGTCTCTCACCCACCTCCGACTCTCCTGCCTCTCCATGAACCCATATGTCTCCCCTTTCCTTCGTGTTCTTCTCGACATCCCTATAACTGGGGAAGACGCTGAAAATATACCAGGCGCGGCGGCCATCGCGGCCATCGCGAAGAAGTTGCCGGCGCTGAAGCAAATTATTGCGCAACCCTACAAGAAGGACTTCTCTGATAGAAGATTGTTTTCACTCGCTCAGAAGCACCCCTCGATGAAGAGCGAGCTGCACAGCATTGTAAATGTGTCCGCTCGAGGGCATGGCAACGGGAAGCTTTACCTGTTGCCCGATAGCGAAGCGTATGACGTTGACGAGGCTCAAAGGGACTGGCTGGAGCTGATCGAAGGTGGTGACGGGCCCTGGTCTGCTGACACAGAAGAATATGCCTCCGGTTCGCCTACCCATGACTAGGAGCACAAGGTATGTGGCGGGTCGTAACGACTATAGTGAGTATATGCAGGCTTCGCACGTTCGTGCTTTAACAGCTAGGTTTCATTGGTCGGGCACTTGGCTTCCACCTGGTCCTGTGAAAGGTGCATAACGAATATCTAGGAGTCGAAAAATTATGATATGTTCTCAGAGTCGTTTGAGTACAGCAAGGTCCCGTATGCTTTGCCCAGTAACTCTATCGATGACATATCTAATCCAGTGTGAGGCTGCTTGGGCAAACGACCAGGAAATCGGACTAGAATGTCTATCTTTAAACCCGTCGAAAAGTATAAATATATATCTTGTCGCTTTCCCAGTGGTGTAGTCGAGACGTCCCGCCTGCGGCCTATGTAGAGATGATACTCGAAGATGGCAATATTTCGGAGAGCACGAAACGAGTCAAGCGACGAGCTCGAGATCTTAACCATATGGTCCACGAAGTGACGTTCCATCTTTCTAGGAGTAGTCGTATGTCAACGAACTCCTCCACCCATAGGCTTTGCTCGCAAGGCTACATCTTTTGCTGGATCAATACCGCGGCGAGCAAGATAGCCGCAGGGACTCCGATGCCGATGGGCAGCACTGAACGCGGCCGCTTGCTGCGCTCATACCCACCATTTTCGATTCGCTCCTCTATGCCTGAGCTGGTAAAGCCGAATAACAGCTGTTCACAATGATATTGAGTAGTTTGTAGAAATAGAGGATATTGTACAACTATAACATGCTGAAGGATCTCAGGATCTTGGTAAGACCTGATGGAAGGTCAAGAACATGCTACGTCATTTAAACCCATTCTGAATACAAGGATTTAGAGCTCGGGAGGTGTGTTGATGAGGCACTAATCGTATGGTCAAGCAACTACCAGACAACCACCATCTCGACATCGAGTACTCACCTCGCCCCGACACTCTGGCCCACTGGACGGAACCCCGCCGCAGGAGCTTTTCCCCTCGCATCGAACGGATTAGGGCTGATATTTGGCTCGGCTTCTTCCCAGATCGGAGTAGGCGGTTGGGCGTGGCCCATGAACGACCGGCTTAGCGAGTGGAAGTGCCGGAAGTCGACGGAGGTCGAAGACCCGCGGAGCTTGTGCAGGCCCTTGGAGATTGGCGCAGGCCGCTCCTTGACGAACTCTTCCGCAGGCGCATTTTGCTCGAGGCGCTGTAGTTCGCGCTTAGCGAGCGTCGCGAGCAGGACGACCGTAGAGATGCCTGTGAGTAGCATTTGGGCGAAGAAGCCGATTTGGTCGATGAGAACGCCTGTTTCATGAGTATCACCAGTGGAAATGTGAGTAGCATGGCTGGAGACGATTTACCATCATATCCTGGTGCGTCTGGCATGACACTCCGTACGCCGGGGATGGCAACAAGAGTAGCCAAAGAGAGAGCGAGATACGTAAGGACGTTCACTATCCCCTCTGTCTTCCACGCGAGTGCGGTGTAAGCCACTGTAGAGTGTGCCAGCATCCAGTTCACACCGAACAGCATCAGCGCAAAGAAGCGGGCTTCGCCGGGACGGACGATAGACAGTTCCAAGTCACGACTTGGAAGCTGGTCCGTACTGCCAGACAGAACAACGTAGCTCGCCGAGTCGCTCGGGGAGACGATGAAGCTGGAGGTGTCGGTTATGGTAAGAAGGCGCACGATAGGGATGGTCTCGCTGGTGTCGGGCGCTACGGCACGGAGAGTCGTTGCAAGCTGGTAAGTGTCGAAGGGATAAAGGCGAGCTTCATGCACATCCAAGGCATGATCGCCGTCAAATTGAACGATATTCTGGATCCTAGACGAGTTATCATATCTCAGCCCAGACGGCAAGAAGAACATGTAGCAGGATGATTACCCAAGTCGATGGCCATTGCTAGAAGTAAACGGTAGTTGTGCCGGGTTGAAGCTGAATTCGGGTTTCTCTGCACTGCATATGATTATCAGCAACAGATTCGAGCAGCATAACAGCTGAAGCCGCACCCGTCCAGGTAAATATCTATAGGGATATTAGGGATCCCGCACAACGAGTCCCCATGCGTTCCTTCCGATCCGGGCAATGTCAAGTTCCTGCCACACGCGACGACCGACCACCGCAACGTTACTGATGGCTCGTCAATATCAACGTCGACGTTATCAGCAATTAAAACAAGCTGAATTCACTAAAATCAGTACCCAGCCTTCGACACTGCAGGATATTCACTTACCCCAGGATTCTGGTCAGCCAGGCTGTCAAGCGTGTCGCGAAAGACTGGTGCATCCTCCGCGCCGATGAAGGCAAACGAGAGGGAGCCGATAAAGAACAGCGATATTACAATCGAGATCCCAACGATGAAAGTCGGGCCCAGAGGAATGACACCGCCAGACCCTCGAACCTTTGGTTTCTCGGGCTTGGGCTTCTCCGGCTCAGGCTTCGTGGACAGTGTCAGGCTCTTCAGGTTCCTAAAATTCCGAAGTTTTCCTTGCTTCCCGAATGACGGCAGAGTAGACTTGGTCGATTTGGAGGTGGATGGCGAAAAACTCGCAGTCGAGGCGGAGGACGAGCTTCGGATGAGGCCTGTAGTGGAGAGAAAGGAGTGACGAGTAGACATGGCGTAAAGAACGTAGGCAAAGAGAGAGTGAGGAGAGAAAAGAGTGAGGTATCGCCTTGGCGGGTGGGCAAAAGCGACATCCGCCACCACCTCAGCCACCCTTTATCAGACTCCACAGTCGGGGAAGCTGAGACCCTGAGAGCGTGCTACCTCGCTAGCGAGGCGTGAGCGTCGTAAAATTGAATGGACAGCGATGTCAGTGGAAGAGTGCGTCCCACAGCAGATTTTCGCACACCAACAAGAGGCACAGAAGTTGACCGTCTGGCATTTTGGTCCTACTGTCGTTTGCAGGTGCGTGAAGACCCGCAGTCATATATCCTGCACCACGTCGCTTGAAAAAGACTAGCGCAACATTAAGCTCGTTGATGAGCTTTTTAATAAGAAAAATGAAGCGACGACGAGCTTGGCGATGGCGATTATATCCGCTCTACCTCCGATGCATCATAGCCAAGGCCGCAGAAGCTGTGTTAAAAAGATAGATGAGGTGAATGCAGCCCTCATATGTATTCCATGTAGAGCTTTCTTCGCTTGCGCTGACGGCAGCGTTGGGCAGTCAATGACTGGGCGGTTTCGTGATCCCACGCAAGCGAGATGCCGGGGTCGAGCGCTTGGGGAGCAGACCCCAAATGGACGGCAAGGCCTGATGGCGTGGTGGGACCCGGAAAACCGGCCAGTCACGGTCATTGAGTGACCAGTCACTGACCGGCACAACGCTGGCTGACTCCGCGCAAGCGCCTTCAAGCGCCCAAGTGTCCAGGATATCTTTGCGATGGCTGCTAATGACCGCCGTGCCATGCGCCGTCCACTCACCTGTCGATGACGCAGCTTGACGTCCTGGTGTTAGGCCGGTCGAGCTGTATGTCGCGTGAGATGAAAAGCCCATGCTGAGTAGGCACAAGCTTAGAATATCGCAGCTTGGTGGAGTAAACGCGGGCAACCCGGATTAGCTACTTATCTCTTGCGAGAACCTCGGACACGATCACATGGTGATGGGTTCTCGGTGTTCTACCCACTCACATGGAACCTTTGGCTAACCTTAGTGATCCGTACTGCTTGCGGGACAATGCGCGTAGGTTCTGCGGGCGGGGAAAGACCGGTGCACCGTGTCAAGCGGGCCTAATTCAGATAACAGGGCCGACGTCTCTGATTTACCGCCGGGTCCCTCGAGGATCGTCGCGATTGTAGATACCTACGCCTCGAGCAAAGACCGCATGACGCCAAGCTCCTCTAGAGGCCCATTCATGTCCCCCTCCGGCCCGTACACCTCGAGAACTCGCGAGGCGATAGACAGGTAATGTCTGGCGGCATCCTCCAGACGTCGGGTGGCGCTTGAGTTCAAGGGTGCCTCGGAGCGTTCTCCAGCTATTATTGCGTTCCATGCCGTCTTCGTCAGTTCCAGAGCGTGCATCCCTGGAGAATCCGTCAGCATTTTGCGATCGGCTTGGCAGGAACACCGAACCTTCGTACCTGTTTGCGGGTAATTCTGAGGATAGAGCACCGCGTAGAGGGCGAGGAGCACGCGGCCTGCCGCCACAGCTCGGTCGTACGGCCCCTCATGGGACGCCCGACTGAACTCCTCCGATAATGTTGGCAGGTAGCCCTCGCCAAGTAACGGGTGCAGTTCGGACGGCAAGCTGCTGAACGCGTCTGCACCCATACTGACAGGTGGTGGAGCCGAAGGGTCGAGTTGCAATACATGTACGGCAACAAAGGCACAAAGCCCTGCCTCGAGCGCACTCAGTCGTTCCGGCGAGGTCGGGAGAGGCGGGATGGGGGCCGAGGCCCTTTGGAAATTGCACAGGGAGCAATTGCACGTAAAGCCATAGCTTTCCTGAAGGGTATTTTGTCTGATGTCGAAAGGCAGTGCAGGGTCGAGATATGGTATCGTTAGCTACAAGGTTGTACATTATAGTATGTTTAAAACATGAATATATCCCTGTTGACACAGCACTCACCTCGTCGCCAAATTCAATATCCCGAAGGGCGACAATCTCCATTCCCATCATCTCCGTTGAGGTGATAACATACTTGGATGCACAATTCGGCACGCATGAATGGTTGAAAAGGCGGCTCGCCAAGGGGAAGACTCCATGTGCATACGAGTTAAGATGTGAGTGAACGATGAAGTTGTTGTTCCCGAAGCGAGCAAACACCTCTTCTATGATGCTCGGCGGAACCGCTGCCGAGTTGGATGGTCGGCAAAGGGAAATTTGCGTCGGGTTTCCACGTGATGCAGGACCCTTGAGCAGGTCGAAGAAATGTGCGACAGCGTCCGAGCGGTGTGTCGCGGCCTCTATACCGAATTCATCTTTCGGAAAGACCTCGAGGAGCAGCTGAGACAGCATCAACGCGTCCGTTCTGTGCCCAGGCGGCATGGCTTGATACTCGATAGATGCAGTGTAGCGATTGTATCGTTTGCAGACCTTGCGGTGGTGGACGTTCCACTGCTTAGTCTGGCCTGGTAAAGCACAGGGGTGATGAGGCGCGACGCTTTCGAGAGCCTAAGGCGAGACATCCGCACAAGCAGTTCCGCAGTACCAGAATGCCGCGCATCCGGTACACTTGAAGAGCTTTTCGCCTTCCGTAGGCACGAGATGGCAGTAGTCGCATCGTCGTCCCTTTTCTGAGGGAATCAAGGTCGTTGCAAGTGCTGGTGCTGCGAGGACAGTCGAGCCTGCTCCGATTGCCCTGCTCGCTGTTGCTTGGGACCTAGCAGTAGGATGTGCGGTCAGATGGATGCTGTCGAAGGCGTACTCCATGCTGGAGAGGTCGGTGACCGCACGAAGCAAGCAGCCGTGGGAAAAAGAGCGCCGGCTTTGTGGCGTGAGAGACTGAATTGATCCCTCAAGCTCAGGCTCAGGTGAGTCCCTCGCGGTTCGTTGGGTACTGTGGATTCCCACAGCATGGGGCCAAAGAATTTGCTGTATACGACAACTTTGCAAGGGGTACGATGTTTACATCTCGAGCTTCATGACGCTAGAATCCGCTTATTCCACTCCATAGTGTGGGAGAAAACCGCGGCTGCACCGCGTTTTCTCATGTAAGAAGCCGCCCCGAGCTTGTGCATTCTGAAGTTGAATTATGGAGCTAGATCGTGTCATAGACACTATTATCTCCCTTCTGCGCAGTCAAGCTGGACGGACATGACCCGCAGCTATACCCTACCCAGACGCCTGATACGACTTGCGGGATTAGTCTGAAATAAGGGACTGCTTCGTAACTCCACTTTGATTATCCTCATTAATAGCATCTGGGATATAGAGCTCCAGGCCTGCAGGCTAGAAGCTGCAGCAGTACAAAGGGCCCCAGAAGCATCCTGCACTGGAGCAAACGGACAGATCTGAAGCTTGACAGGCGTTTATTAAGAACAGCATTAGTACGGAGTATACAAAAAGCCTAGCAATACAGTACTATGTAAGTGATAAGAATATAAATATCAAATACTGCGCAATACCGCGCAATAATTCCTGCCCTTGTAGAGCGGGCACCTTCTCCGGTAAGTTGAATTCCGATAAGGTTGATTAATGTCTATGAGTCCCAAATAGCGCCGAAGGCGGGGATACCTCTACTTGTCATGCCGTACACCACCTTCTGCGTCAGCTTCTGGTTAGAAATGATGCACACCGCCTCGGCATTGAACTCTTTGACCAAGCGGTACGTAAGTTTGACCATATTGGGTTTGCCATGCTTGCGAGTGTCTGCAGCGGGCACGTAAGCGCGTGCGTCATTGCGGGCCAGGGGTAAGACGCACCATAGATGACAGCACCGGGAGAGTGCTGGAGAATCTTGTCGACAAATTCGTCGCCGAAGGTCTGACGCACGTCGGGCGACGTCCACAGGAGCTTGATCGGCCGCCGCTGCTCAAAGATGCATGGAGCGCACGGACCAATGCCGCTCCCTGTCGCCACAAAAACGACGCGGCGGAACAGAGGCGTGATGCGCAGCACTCCGTAGCAGGGGACTCCGCGGACCCACATCTGCTTTGGTGGGCTCACAATCTTGTCGTTTGTCCAATCGCCAGCCCTGGACACCACGAGTGAGAAGCCCTTCTCCTTGGGGGAGGGAATGCACGCGAAGCCGTGCCACTCGAAGAGCGGAGATTCTGAGAGGCGGACGAAGTGCCCGGGCTTAGGGGTGACTGCGCAGTTGATATGAGCATACACGGGCGGCAGAGAGGCGACTGGAAGACGAACCATAGTCGAAGTGCATCTGTACGGCATGCTTAGACATGACAACAGATCTGACATCAACCTTCCGCAAGCGGATCCAGGGGAGAATAATGGAACATGTCATGACAGTGACAAGCCAGAAGGGCGCCGAATGGACTAGAGCATGGCCGAGGCTTTGACCAGGTTGTTTGTAATCGTTCGTCAGAAGCACAACCTGCTTTCTGTTAGTCAAGTGGACAATCTAAGGAGAGGAAGCATACGAACCTGGCACCACACGAGGGCAGTAGCGCTCCATCCCAAGAGGCGATGGCTTCGCTCAAATGCATCGTGGTGTACGCTACGGTTCTTCGGGTACGCGAATAGCACTATGCCTATCAGGAGAGCCAAGATGAAATACGTGACCGCGACGGTCGGGACAGAAGTCTGGTGTTCACGTATTAGTCATCGAAGTCGGAAGTGTCTGCCCGGACTAGCATACCTTTCCCTTCTCCAGCAGTTCTCTGGTTGCCTGAACGGTGAAGGCGATGAGCCACACAAGGCCACTAATTGCGCAGCCAGAGTGTACTGTGGATGCCGGGTTAGTGAAAAGCCTCTACGATACCTACGGGGCGACTTACGGCCGCCGATGTGGTAGACACGAGCGCAGGTCCGGCGAATGAAGAGCGGCCATCTGTCGAATAATAAGCCATCCCGAACATATGAGAATATCAGAGCTACGCACGAGATGGGCGCCGCACATGCTACAGTGAAGAAGATGTTGATGACATAGTCTTGGCGCATCAAGATCGCGCAGAACAGATTTGCTACTACGATCAACCCGAGGTGTTGGGCGTCCGCTCTTCCGG
This sequence comes from Phanerochaete carnosa HHB-10118-sp, assembly GCF_000300595.1. Lineage (NCBI taxonomy): Eukaryota > Fungi > Basidiomycota > Agaricomycetes > Polyporales > Phanerochaetaceae > Phanerochaete > Phanerochaete carnosa. The sequence continues at coordinate 190,911 of NW_006767640.1, read as the reverse complement.
GCCTGGCGAACGTGGCAATCAGGACTGCCATATTTGCGACGAACACAATTCCGAAAAGTCGGCGGTACAGCGAGAAGACCTGGTGACGTAGGTTGCGCATGATCTTGCTCTGGGTCTTGTCCGGTATCTCGTCGTCCTCGTAGCCATCCCAGACATTGCCTTGCTTCTCGAGTACGGGCAGCTGCTCGTAAGCAAGCTTCTTCTCCGAAATCGAGACCTCGCTCTGGTAGACGGGTGGGGGGATAGAGGGCGTGCTGACCGTCTTGGGGGTGCTGCTGCCGTAGAGATCCTTGGTATAAAATGCGGCGTCGACACTGGCGACCTTCTCGGTCGATGATGATGCTGTGGATGGTGTCTCGACCGTCTTCTCCTCGATAAGCGGGGCAAGTGTGGCAGCCTTGAGTGCACGTTTGTCGATCTTGCCATTGCTTCCGAAACCCATAAGCGGTCAGCATAAAGTTTCCAGCGGAGCAAAGCCGTACTCACGCCGTATGTGGCAACTCATCAAGCGCACACCACTTGGTGGGTACTGCGTAGTACGGCTGCACTTCCTTGGTCGCTTCGCTGACGGCATCGAAGCCGACATTAGCGGGAGTGACGAAGCCCCACAGTTCTCCATCAATCAGAAGTGCGACGGCGTCCTTCACAAGCGGACATGTCTAGCACGCATGGTCAGAACAAAAGTATCATGACCTAAAGGGCTACACACCTGCATGGCTGCGGACACTCCATCAAGTTCGACGCGGAATCCCTGTCAAGTGGCGTCAGATACCCTCATGCTTGCACCATGCTTGCATTCCCTCCGCATGCTCACCTTGATCTTGACTTGGTCATCCACGCGCCCCAAATGTTCTAGGGTCCCATCGGAGCGCCATCTGCCGAGGTCTCCGGTGTTGAACATGAAGCTTCTGCAAGACACATGAGCTACTAGACCCTCTTCAGCTGGAATGCGCCTCACCCGTCGTTTGCAAATCGATCCAGCTTGTACCTCTCCGCCGTCTTCTCCGGCAAATCCACGTAGCCGCGAGAGATACCTCCGCCGCCTGCCCACATGACTCCAGGCTGGCCTATAGGAACCGGTTCGAGGTTTTCGTCAAGAATGTAGACATTGTTGTTGGGGGTAGGAGCCCCTATCGAGACAGGTTCTCCGACCTTGTGCAGCTGGACAGTGTTGACAATAGTGATCTGCGAAGACCAATCAACATCAGGAACATCGGATTAGGGTATTAACTTACTTCAGTAGGGCCGCAACTGTTGTAATAATGCGCGGCCGCCGCCCAGCGATCTGCGAGGGCTGACAAAGAGTATCAGCTGCGATCTTCGAGGAACTGCGGCCCTCAGACAAATTACCTTGAGGGCACGGTTCGCCCGCTGTAGCGAGAACTTTGATATTAGGGTAATCCGAAGGATGGTAACGTGCTGCATGAGGATGAGTGACCAATCTGAACAGCCTTGGAAGTGCTCGTACCAATTATACTTGGTGTAGCTAGGTAAAAGAAGCTATGAATATCGGATCTGAAGTCCATCGGAGAGAGCTTACCTATAACGATGTCGACGCTGCAAAGAACTTCTTGCCACTCTTTCGAACTCTTGCCCCGGATACAAAGAGTAGCACCATTGCTAAGACTGCCCAGTGTTTCCTATGAATTTGCAAACTCATTTAACCTTGATGATGCATTGATAGTTAATATGACCCACCCATGCTGCCATGTCAAAAGCAATGTTAAGAAGCTGGGCGACTTGGCGACCGGGCGCCATCTCGACATTACCAGGCGACAGGCAAATCACTTAGGCGCAATATTAGGCTGCTATTTGGCTGCTAAGTTCAACCATACGCACAGTTGGTTACATTGCGATGCATGACTTCGACACCCTTTGGTGTGCCTGTCGTACCTGATAGGCGAGCATGCATTAGCCGCATGAGCACACTTAGACGTAGATAGAGACTTACCGGAAGTGTAGATGATATAGCAAGAGTCATCAGGTGACGAGAGGTCCTCAAGCTTCGAGAAGTCCCCACCCTGGGACTTCATCTCCTCGTCGAGATTGACGCAGGGAAAGTCCACGACGCGGTGAACGTAATCAGTGAGGGTGAGGACAAGTGTGCACTTTGCATTCTCGAGCACGAAGGCCAGTGTGGAATCGGTGACGATGCCGCCGTCCAAGGGGACATAGGCTCCGCCGGCCTTGAGGACAGCCATGATGCCGACGACCATTGGTATTGACCTTTGTACGAGGAGACATACGCGTGCTCCAGGTCGAACACCCATGGCGCGGAGACGATGGGCCAAAGCGTTCGCTCTGCGATCGAGTTCACCGTAGGTGATGGCGTTGCCCAGGTGCTTGGCCGCAATGGCTTGAGCATCCCTGCGAGCATGGTGCTCGAACGCGTGGTGAACGCAATGGAAGGGCGGCTGCTCGCGTTGGCCAAAGCCAAAGCGATGGAAGAGGGACGAGTCGACGGCGAGAGGTGCTGGAATGGAGCCCATTGCACACTGTGCAATATCCAGGAGTTGTTGGAGCACAGTAGCCCATCCTGCAGAACCTCTTATATCGAAGAAGGGGTCCACATAATTCTCCACTGCATCTCCACGGCGGTAGTTGCAACACGAAGGCGCGTGGTTAGCACGATCATCCTGGCAGTGCCTTCGAGCTTGGGCAGGCGACCAGCCTAAACCGACAAACGTCCGCACGGAGGTTAGGTTTGTGACAGTCAAGTCCGACCGACGCGTCTGGCAAGTGCACAGGGACGGTTTCGAGGAGAATAAGCGACCTGGCCGGAATTCATTTGCGGGGCAGATGGTCAGCGTTCGGCTGATGGAAAAGGACCACAAGGTTATGCGGCATATGTCATCCTGCCAAGAGGCCTAACGCAAATGGCAACTGGCTCGAATGTGAATATGCCAGGGCTGCGCGAGCAGTGCATGAGAGCGAAAGGCTGGAGTAGGTAGCGCGCGGGCGTGACTGTGCTGTACGGCGGGCGTGATTGGTCCGTGATGTGACGGGCTCCTGAAATTGTTTCCCAATTAGCATTGCATTGAACACACACTGCCATAAGGCGTGTCTTTTTCCCTCGGCGTCGAAGGCTTCCAGCTTGCATACAACGGACGAGCCCGCGACAAAGACTATTCTGACCGAGATGGCCCCGCACCAAAGCCAACACGTACCTTTCGTGGTGTGAGAGCTCTCACGGGAAACTCAGAGACAGTTCGATGCACCCTGCGCTGTATCGTCACATGTAGAGCAACGCAAGGTATGCATCACCCTCCGATTAAGCAAGGGCGTTGCAAATCTGGCAGGTCCATCCGGGACCCTCCCCATCCCGAGCGCTTTGCTGAGCTCGCCTGCCAGGGTCATTGACCGCAAATTCAACATGCCCCTTGTAACTTGTAGAGGAGGGATTAATGTGGACTAGCTCCAGCGTAGATCGTTCCGATGTCAGGGGTTGCACCGCTTAGCGGAGGCGAGGATTGTGTCAAGTTGCGCTGCGTTGCTCGTCGTGGCCGGAAACAACAAGTGGCGCATCGTCTGATCGGATGCCGGGGGAGCGCCCATGCACGTGTTGCAACAGGGTCATCCTTGTGGCTCGCAGACACTCGCTCAGTTTGCAATTTCATAATTGCACTCAAATTTGCGCATGTCTTTGGAAAGATAGGACGGAGATGTTCGCAATGCGGGCTAAACCATCTCGGAAAAAACAAATGGGGTATGCGGAAAGCTGTTGCTGATACAGGGAAGCACGGCGCAGGAACAGACTTAAGCGTATGAGGTCGCAGCACACGGAGCAAGAACAAAGCATATGAGATCGCAACACACGGAGCATGCAAGCTTGAGAGAAGTCCACGAGGACAGCGATAAAGATTAACTCTTCACCAAGTGGTCCACTTTGATGACGGACTTCTGCTTCGAATCACGAGAGACGCGCCTAGAAGGGGAACATGAGTGTAAACGGAGGAATAACTCGAAGAGGCACACCAGTATTGGTCGATAGAACACGTCTCTCCCAGTTTGCTCAGGAATTCCTCATCGTGTGTGATGATGATGAGCTGAAAGTTTGAATGATGCTTGCGCTCGTTGATAATGCTTAACCGAGATTGTCAGTATGCCACGTCGATACGAAGTTCGAGCGACGTACTCGGCAAGACTCGAGGCAAGCGCGGCAATGTTCTCGGTATCGAGCGCGTTTGTAGGTTCATCCAGAGCCAGAATACCGCAGTTCAGGCCAAAAGAGTCTGCGAGTGCAAGTCGAATGATGATGGACGCCAGCATCTTCTGCCCCGCAGAGCAACGTCCACGCATATCCATCTCAACCTGATCCTTTGTCATAACGACCTGGCACGCAGTTTCAGGGACCAACCAATTCAAAATAGCAAGAACTTTTACCCGATAGTTGTATGACCTCTTGCTTCCAGTAGTGGTTTCACTGTCTGAACAAATCTTGATACCGTCGATATCTGCCAAAGTCTAAATGACACCTTGCTCAATCAACTCCGCTCATACACTCACCCGTTCCCTGATATGTCTTGTTCCAGAGGTATCGCATGGTATCGTTGACCTCCTCCATCTTCAAGGAATGGTACTTCATGATGGCGCTATGACGTGTGAACACCTTCTGGTGGAGACGAAGTGCAGAACTCACATACCTGTCGAGAGCTTTGGCATACTTCTCCAGGTCATTGTTGGCCATGTCCGACAGCTGATAGGCATTAACATTTCGTGATCCTGCGCATAGACAACTCTTCCTATACCTTGACCTTGACCAGCTGGTCCCGATAGCGCTTGTTGACGTCCTTGAACTCTTTTTGAAGATCGCTTTGCAGAGTCTTCAGCTGTTCGTTAGCTGCGGCGATCTGTCCGCCGAGGTGAGCGACCTGTAGGAGAGTTAGCACACACTATTCGCGGAGGTCGCATTGGACAGTACCTTGCCCTGCAACTCGGTCTCCTTCTCCATCTCGAGCATATACCTTTCTTCGAAGAGACGCTTCGCCTTCGCTGCCTCCTCTATGTCGTACTGGTCGATATCAGCTTGAGTGTTGGCGATGTCTTTGACAAGCTTCCTCGCACGTATGTTATCGCGGAGGTTAGACAAGGTCGCGGTGCTTTCGTGAATCCCCTTCGAAATGCCCTCTGCCTCCTTATCCGCCTCGTCCCGTTTGCGGTCCAACTCGGTGATCTGGCTCACAAGCTCTTCGATCTTTGAGGCGCACTCCTTAAGACGGCGGTCGCGCTTGTCCCGAACATACCGCTCGATAGTGCGCTTGAAAGCTTCCAGCTTGTCGATACTGCCGTTGATATCCTGAGCCGCGCTCTGGGCCCGCGCAATCTTCTCGCTCAGCTCCTGATCTGCGACCTGATGCTCCTGCTCTAGCCGCTCGATGGCAGGATCCAAATCCGAGATCTTTGTGTCGAGCTCTTTGATCGTGTTGGCAGCGCTTTCAATGTCCTCCTTCATGCTCTTGATCTGCTCTTCCAGAGATGTCTTCTCGCGAAGTTTGCCCTTGAGGTCGGCCTGTTTCTTCTCGAGTTCGTGCAGCTCTTCCCCGCACCTGGTCAGTGCGCTCCTCTGGCGTTCCTTCTCGGTGGCGAGAGACTTCAGTTGTCGATCAATTTCGTCCCTGCGAGTCGAAATGAGTATCGTCTGACGAAGGGGCAAGATGAGACATACATCTTAGCCTTGAGGGGCTCGGCCTGGGCCTGCACCTCTTCCGCAGTTTTGGTCGAGCCTGAGGTAAGGAGAGCCGTCTCCAACTTCTTGACGTCCCGCTTCAGTACTGACAACTCTCGCTGAATTGCGGAGATACCAGCCGCGCTACGCTTCAACTCGTCAAGCTCGCTCTTCTCTTGGGTTGCATCGTTGACGCGTTGGGTAGCCTAGGCAAGTTCCGCTCAGCGGCCCCGTGGGGCACAAATTCAGAAATACGCACTTCTTCGTCTGCAATCCTCGCTTCGGAGAGTTCACCTTCTTTCCTCCTGATCTGTTTCTCCAATGCTGGGATGTCAATGTTCTTCAGCTTGTCGCGAGTCGTGGCCTTTTGTGAGACGCCCTGTGAGTGCTTCAATATGCGCTCCCACTCCGTCAACTCAGCCTCAAGTTCTTTAATATTGTCCTGGCTGGACTTCGCTAGCTCTTCGTCGACCTAAGCCTCAGAACGATTGAACTGGTGATGGCAGGAAATATTAGTGAATATACTCACCTTGCGCTCGAAAACACGGAGTTCCTGGCTGTTCATCTTTCGATCACACAAGGGGCAGCATTTTTTCTCCTTGCCAAATTTCTCCAGCTCCTGTAACTTTGGACCTCCGCCTTTGGCCGAGGCAACCTCGCTGCAAACACGTTCAGCACTCCCACATACATGTTCAACGCATACTAAATCTTACTTCCTCGAGGAGGCTACCTCATTTTCTGCTTCTAACAGGGCCTTGTATGGGTCTGAGGTGTTGAGCAAGCTGGCTACAGCGTCGATGCCGTTCTTGATCTGCTTGTCAAGCTCTGATAATTCGTAGGTCAACAGATTCCAACACTACCAGTTACGGTGACATACGTGCGATCTCTTCAGACTTCTCCTTAACTTGTGCACGGAGCGACATGAGGGCGGTATCGATCGCTTGGACATCCTTGCTCGCGGCTTTGGCAGCGTTCGTCAACGTGGAAAGCTTCGCGTCCCTTTCCCTATGCGGCGTTCGTCTCTCAGAGTCATCGAGCTAAGAATTCGAGATGACGCACGTAGAGACACGGCTTAACTCTCGTTCCATCGTCTCGGGCACAGCATCAGCGCCGATAAGCCTCTGGAAAATGGGGCTGCTGGCCTCGAGCCTGAAAGGGTGTCAGCCGGCACTAACAGATCGAACCTTGGAATTATAGTGCGACGTACGCTTTCTTGAGCTCAGTCTCCTTGCGCTGCTGTTGCTCACGCTTGACCTTTAATTCGCCTTGTTCAGATGATTGCCTCGCAAGGCTTGCGAGTTCAGTCTGGAGAGCGCTGTGGTGTACATCATGCTCTTTTCTCTGGGCCGTCTTCTCGTTCATACGCTCGTCGAACTTCGCCTCCCTGATAGTCTTCTTGACACGGTCGATACGGTGCTGCGCTTCCTCGATGTCGGCTTCGACCGACGCGTACTCGGATGTAGCGTTCTCGAGGTCACTAAGGTCGCGCTGCTTTGCTTTTATCTGGCTGCGTGATATCGCACTCCGTTCTTCCAGATCCTTCTTGCGTCCTCTATAGCTCTCACGTTCTGAGCGCAATTGTGTGAATTTCGCGTTGTATTCAGCAGACAAGCGCTTTTGCTCGCTCTTTGAACTGTACGTCAGCATTTAAAATAACAGAGGATCGGTGTCGAGATCATACTTGAAGGTCGGCAGATTCGGTGTTGAGACGTCGCTGGGTATCTTCGATGCGCGTGACAAAATCCAGGATCTGCTCTCTATCGAGGGGAGTGGTCTCAAACCCTCTCATGCTGTATTTCGCAGCTAGATCCTTGATGAGCTGCCCGCGCTCTTCCAATACAGCCTCGTGGGCCTTTCAAATGAGATTAGCTGCATGTATGTGGGCTAAAAGAAGAGACTACACACCTTGGCTTGCGCAACGAGTTCGCCATGTTCCTTAAGCTTCTGATTATGCATCCTTCTAGTGTCTTCGAGCTTATCCTTAAGATCCTGAATATGAGCTAGCTGGACGGCCTTCTGCCGTTTCTGCTCGGAGACATGAGTGTCGAAATTGCTGAGCCTCGCCTGCAGCTCCTCGTCCGAGCCTACGGTATCAAGAGATCAATACATAATACAGCGCATGATTTGAGCATAAATAGTCATACCGGCCAACTCTTGTAAATTGTCTTTAAGAGAGTTGAGCTCCTCTTCGTAATGCTGCCTGGTGTTGGTCAAGGTCTCGACTTTAACATAGATCTCACGAAACTTGGTGGAAGACTCGTAAAATTTCTTATTCGAGGCGACTTTTAGCGCATGCTCCTTCTTGAATTCCTCATGTTCGAGAGACTTCGCTGCAATGGACCCTGTTAGCTCCGAAATGCGTGCCTTTAGCTTGTCGGAGTGCGTTTTCTCGCGAGCAAGTGACTCGAGCTTTTCCTTCTCAGCCTTGAGATCCTGAACTTTCTCTTTTCGCAGATCCTTGATGGCAGCTAAGGCTTTGGTGTACCTGATCACTTCGGTCAACCTAGAGCTCGGTTACAGTCAATGGAGAGACGTACTTGGTAGCTTCGAAGATATCATCAAACTTCTTCTTCAGGGCGGAAGGCTCAGCTAACGGCCAGTAAGAATCCTCCTGGTGGCAAAATATGACATTCTCGAGAACAGCTCTGGAGACACCAAGCAGCTGTGGGATTTCCACGTCCATCTCAGCGCATTTGGTCGAGATAGTAGCTCGCTACGTGTCGTCAGATGTGATACAGCCTGTGACATGTGGCATACGCACCTTGCCAGTCCCTTCTGCACCTTTCGTATTCAGAATTCCCTCAAGTGTCTTCATGGTTAAAGCGCCGTTCTTCTTCACAGTGACTGAGAGGTTGCGAGTGGCCTCGATAACAGAACTGTTCGCAGAAGTAAACCTTAGCTTCACTTGCGCTTTCACTTCCTTCTCGTTCGCCAACTTGGGATCGTGAACGAACGCGCCACCACGCGTGTTTGGTGGCTGGTCACCGGTCGCTGCGTACTTCAGGCATTCAATAATCGTAGTTTTTCCACTGCCATTGTGACCGACTATGACAGTAACAGGTGAGAAAAATTGGATAGTCTGAATATCTTTGTCGTCGAAAGAACGTATGCCACGAATTGCGAGCTTGCTGAGGCTCGCCATGGCGGCTATGGTCAGGAGATGTGGCCTAAACCGACGCGCCGCGACAAATGAACGTGTAGCCGGCAGACGCCGGCGTTGGGGGTCGTGGCGTCAGGGCGCTTCATAGGTGTGAGTTTTAACCTAAACTTACTCGGCTTACCAGCTCCTTTGCTCTAACTTTCCCACACTTTATATGGGGCTGAAGAAGTAAGTAATCGTCATTGACTTGACTCACACCGATCAGTGACCGCGCAGCTACCCCGCCACATCTGTTGCCATTCACCACTATGTCGTTCTCTCTCGATTCTTTCGATGATTCCACGGGGTGGGGCGCACCAGTCCAAACAGAGGACGATGTTGTAACTGCTGCTATCAAGAAAGAGAAAACCATCAAGTGAGCGTGACGTGACGGCGTGGACAGTCTCAGGTTAACCACTCCCACGCACAGGGAGATCGCTGCAGCGCAAGAAGATCTCAGAGGTACGCTCGCTGTAGCACCGCGGACATACGGGAATTTTAACCCGGCTTCTCTGAAGCCCTCTTGGCCCGGGTCAAAGCCGTGCAAGCCGATGTGAACAAACTCGCATCGGGCAACGAGACTCTGCAGATGTATATCGATAATCTAACGCTTCAGATGGCAAAGAGGCGATAATACAGTGACAACGTGTACTAGACCGTCAAATCAGATGCAGTCAGCTCGCGGCCCGTCCCTAGTGCTTCCCTTGCGCTCAGAAGCGCATCCCCGCGGTTCATTCCTATTACCCCAGCCAAGTCTAATCTTCTTGTGCCTCTGGATTCATATAACGGAGGTTGTCAACGCTTCGGCCCCGAGGAAACCTCACCAAAGGAATAGGATCTTCGAACTGTATGCCGTGCCGAGCGCTCAGCCTCGGAGGTAATGACGAGCATGCAAGAAGCGACGCCACGTACCGCACGGATAGGCACGACATCGTGATCGAGCACGACGCCCTTCTGTGTGCACTTCTCCTCCAGAGCGGCATAGTTAGTTGCCAGCCGTGCCGAGACATCGCAAGATACGAGGCGCAACTTCGGCAGTTTCTCGATGGCCTCCAGAATTGACGGAGGCAGCACTGAATGCGTGCTCATGAAATGTCGGAACGTCAGATGCTCGAGGGCTGCAGGCAATTCTCCGAGCGGGAGAAAGTCCGATACTTGCGTGAGCATGACCTCGCGCAGCGAGCTGCATCGCCGGAGCAGCGCAGGCACGCCGAAAGTGTGGCGGAAGAGCCGCAGCGAGAGCAGGTGTGCAGTGTGCGCGGCGAGGATTTCGCGATGTGCTCCTTCAGGCGCCGCATGACACTCGAAGATGCGTAGTGTGCCTTGTGAATTGGAGAGTAGCCAACCCATGCCTTCAACGCACGGGGTACGCGCAAGTGAGAGCTCGTACAGGCTCGCGCGTATGGGCATGTCTGTTGGCGGGTGTGCCGCCAGCTCTGTGCCTAAGCGTAGGAAGCGGATGGTAGGCCAAGTGGCCAAGAGCTGGTACAGGATGGGGGATTGGATGCCGCACGAAAGGAGAGCCAGCGCGCGAATGGGCGCAGGGCGCCCTATGATGGCAGGCGCGCCGAGAGCCTCGAGAGTGGAGCTCTGAAACGCATGCACGCCGTGGACGCGTAGTATCAGCTCGTATAGATGGTGGCAATGATAGATGAGCTCGACGAAGATCTCTACGTCGGCAAGATCCCTGATAGCCACTTCTGCGCGACGGACTTGGGCCGCCAGTATCCGTCCATGTTCGGAGCCGGAGAGTAAGGTCGAGCGGAAGATTGCTAGACGATTTTCATGATCCTTGCTGCTAGGTGCACAGACATGGCGGAACAGCAAAGGCTGTGCAACCGCCGACCATGATGTGCAAAGCAGCGTACAAGCACTGAGCGTCCGCCTGTCTGGCTGGCCATTAGCGTCGTAATATGCGTATTCCAGGATGATTGTAGTGAGTTCTGATGGTAGATTAACCGCCATGTTATTGAAATTTTAGCGGCCGCGGTTCGTTTAAGCCGCAACTATATGGCGCACTGTAACACCGGTACCTCAGAGTTTGTCGTGACACATGAAACAAGGCGCACCACCAGATTTACCACAACGTTGAGCCCTCTGCTTGACCTCAATATTCGTTGCTGACGGTGACACAGGACCAGCGTCGCTCATCTGAAGCGCCTTAAAACGGCACATTGTATTGAGACTCAAACTCAAAGCCCGAGCCAAACTGGGTACAACATCGAAGTTTTATTTTACCACTGCGGAGATATTACAACATTATTAACAGGAAATTCTAATAAAGTAGAGCGTCGGAAGACGCATGGCAGGATCTATCCAAGAGCACACAGTGCAGAGTAGAGGCAAATAATCACTTTTGGTTTTACGCGGCACATACCTTCCTAGTCCCCAGCGTCGCCCTGAGAAAGCCCTTCATGTTCATGACCGACGGCTTGACAAGTATCTGACGCGGAACTGCATAGACAGCGCCCTGCGGCAGAGCAGCGACACGCGACACCTGACCAGAGCGTCCAAGCCGCGGACGAGGCCTGAATGAGTCCATGAGGAACTCCTCCCGCAGCTGGTCCGCATCTGCCTCGGAGTTCGTAGCGAGCTTGCGCGCAGGGCTCTGAGGTACCAGCTTGAGCGGTGCAGGCCGACGGCGCGCCTTGCCCTTTGGGCGTACGCCGCCTGTATGGTGCGCCGCGGGCCGTGGCGAGTGCTGAGCGTGTGGGCCAGTGGGCGAGCTTGGCACGGGGAAGGCGTTGAGCAGGAACTCGGGCTTGCGCAGGTGTTTCGCGGCGCGGCGGTTGCGCGCGGGGATCGCAAGCACAGACATTCCAGGCTTGATGGGCGCGGGGGAGAGCAGCACCTGTCCGAACGCTGCGAGGTCGTCGTGCACATCCGTATCGGTGTGCATCGCATACCGCGGGCTGAGGTCCGAGTCCTGTGTCGAGAGGCTCCCGCGGCGCTCCTCGCCCATGGCAGGCTTCGGCGAGCCGAATGAGACCCAGTCGACTGTGTCGTCGATGTCGCCCAAGAGGTGCGCAAACTCCCACTCCTCATCCTGGTCGCGCCACACGCCACCCGCTTCGTCTCTCCATATGTCCCCCACGCCAACCAGCTGCCCGTCAACCTTGACCGCACCAGCAGTCTTCGCCTGGTTATAAGCGTAGTGCTTGATGTGGTGCTCCATGCTCCCGCCGTCCAAGAACTGCGCGAGTGCGAGGCTGTTGGCGAGTGGAGCAGGACGCAGCTTGGCATACTTGGATTTCTTGCTCTTCGCGATGGCCGCGTTGGAGAGCGCGCGGGAACGCTTGAATTCTGCAGATGTACGGGAAGGATTGAATGGAGGAGAGGGAGGAGCTCGCGAACGCGAACGCTTTGCAGGCTTCAGCGACGTGAGAGACTTGGATTGCTTCAGGCCCCGTTTCGCAGGGCTTACAGGCAGAGAAGATGCAGCTGATCGACGCAGCTCAGGCGTGACAGGCGTGCCAGGAAAGCGCACGAATACAGAGGTGTAGCCGAGCGCAGCAAAGTCATGATCCTTAAAGTCATCGGCGGAGGGCGTGATGGCAAAGTAAGAGCCGGAAGCGACGTGACCAGAGCTGATAGATGGACGACGCGAGCCAAGACGAGAGCCTGAAGAGCGGCGGACACCGCAAGGGCTGCGTCTCGGGGAGTAGGGAGCAGGTGATCCAGGATGGACGTCTGCACACCATGCCGTGATGGCAGAGATGGTCGCAGACCGGCGGCGTCCTGGGAGAGGTCGCTCAGGGCTGGTAGACACCTGCGTCGGGGGAGATGGCAGGGGCTGAGTTGGACGCTTCTTTTGGGGAGGCGGCTGAGAGAGGAAGGGATATAATGGCGCTTGCTTGGGTGCGGAGGTCATGATCGCTTCCTGAGTAACGCCAGCGTACATCATCAATATGTTCTACCGAAGAACATATTTAGCTAACAGCTAGAGCAGCGGAGAAAGACACTAACTCGTGAACCAAAGCTTTCAAAGTGGGAAAACCGAATTGTCGAAAGCGTCGAAAGCGTAGGCTGGCGTGATCAGTCAGAAAGATCTGGTCGTGAGTCGGTGACTACGTGTAGAGACTGTGAGGAGTGAGTCGTAAGACGAGGTCTGGGGGTCGTTCGACGCAAGACTAGCTTGGTAGGGATACCATGGCAGACATGGAGGACTTTTAAGCTGGAGCAGGGAACAAAAGTGCCCGAATGTGTGCTTCGGGAACAATAGCCAGGGCGGTCGCTGTGCGGACAAGACTGCACATTGTCTGAGTAAACGCCAGCGAGAAGTTTCAGTGCCACCGGCAAGCTATTGTATAGTGTGAGTATTTGCACAGCATATTCATCCTGCTATCGTAAAGATCCCGTTGGTAACTTGTGCGTGCCTAATACTTGCATAACGAAGGCTGCTGCTTGTTCGCAAACAGAACCAAACTATTGCCGCCGGTCCACGTGTCGTAGACGCCTAGGTGTACGCGTCCGCGTCCGCGTCGCATCTGGAGAGATTCAGAACCCATTCGATTCGGCAGGACTTGTTCGCACTGTCTCACACAATGTCCCAACCCCGCATTGCATTCAAGGCCGGACGGGCCTTCCGTCGCGGAGGCTCAAACTGGGTTGACCCGAACCCCACCAAGGGCGCCATTATACTCCAAGACGGCGACGATGGCTTGCTACACTTTATCTGGAAGAACCGCGCGACGGACAACGTCGAGGAGGTACGGAGTCCGTCTGTTTGCCTTTTTCAAGTGTTCAATTGTTTGCTCTAGGACCTGATCCTCTTCCCTGGTGATGCAAGCTTCGTCAAGGTATCACAATCCGCTTGGGGCAGGACATACGTCCTCAAGTTTTCGTCCTCGGACCAGAGGCATTTCGTGCGTCGCTCGATGATCATTTACTGTTCGATTCTGAGATTCCTTGTAGTTCTGGATGCAGGTGAGTACATCTCTGTACATTGCACGAAGATGGCTGTTCCCCGTCAACCTTGTTTATCTTGCTTTGTTCTGGTGACACATCGATCTTCATGCGCGTGAATCTTTTGCAGTTCCTTCATAACGAAGGAAAACTTGGCAGAGGCGCGACCAGATTGCTCATTCCATCGCTCATTCGCTTAAGAACTTGTCCATGCTGACCTTGTTTCCTCATAGAACGCCGATTCGACCCGCGACGTGGAATTCGTAGAGAACGTGAACCGCCTGCTGGCCGATCCAGAAACCATACCAATATGGGCTTCACACAACCCCCTCCGGCCGGCCGGCCAATCAAGCACGCAGGCCACTCCAGCTGCGGGCCCTTCGCCCGCCCCGGCTCCTCAGCTATCCTCGTAAGTTTCCAGTACAGTTTCCCTGGTGGCGGCTGCTGAACCCTTTGATGACAGGTCTCAGCCTGCTGCAGGCTCGTCTACTGAACGCCAGCCGACGACTGAAGAGCTGGCTCAGCTGCGGCAGATTATGGCCTCCATGGGTAGTACAGCGACCAGCGCCCCAGGTATGTCCATCCCCTGTCCAAAAACCGTTCATCGCTAATCGCAGACTCAACCACCCCAGACTTCCTCCTGCAGGACATCCTCACGCCCGCGAACCTCCAGCCGCTCTTCCGCTCGCACCCCGAGCTCATCCCCGCGCTGTTCCCGCACTTACCCCCCGACCTGCCCGTCGAGCCCTCGCCTGAGGTGCTAGAGCAGATCATCGCCTCGCCGCAGTTCCGTTCGGCCGTGCGCAGCTTTGACGTCGCGCTCTCGACGGGCGCGCTGCAGGGCTTCGTGCGCGCCCTCGGCCTGCCCGAGGAAGCGGGCAACGGCTTCGAAGCGTTCTTGCGCGCCATCCAGGACCAGGCGAACCTTGACCAGGGTGGCAGTGGCGAGCGGATGGACACCGATTAGATTTGGAATGTAATGTGCGATACTTCCGAGTGGTACCCATGACTAGGAGTGGTATACAAACTGAACATACATGACTGGTGAACAAGCAATCCGGGGTGATGAGGGCCATAAATGCTAATGGCTGTGGCTTGCGAGCCACTGGATAATGATGTCTCTAAAGGTTTGTGAGGACGTGCTACAGTCGTTAGAGCTGGACCACTTACAGGTTGTGCTGGCTTTTCATGGAGCACTGGTAACGCGGTCAGCTGACACTGAGAAGAGCTGCCACAGTAAACCTACCGAATAACACTGGGAAAGGTAATCAGGATCGCACGCATATATGAGGAGCATGAAGAGCTTACAGAAACTGGTCTGTTTTGAACTTTGTCCAGATCTCTGTACAACCGTTAGTGCGCCGTCGCTCATAGTCTCTATGAGGAACGTACAGAGCCTTGATCAGCTCTTGCACCGTCGCGTGTCCTTCCAGGTCATTCTTGTTGCCAAGCTGCCGCCCGTACGCGTCAGTATGTGGATGCTGCTGTCCGTAGCTATCCACGCACCACTAGCAACGGCACCCCTTTCAAAGTTGGTTGAGCCAGAAGCTGGTGCAACTCGAAATTGACAGTTTCGAACTTTTCCTTCTGCACACAAGGATCAGTCACGACGACACCGGTTAGAATAAGCGAGAGCGGCTTGCGTCATGCGAGTCCACTACGAAGCTATTGAAATGAGCGTGGCGTAAAGACGTTCTTCGAGAGCGGACTCACACGACTGCATCCACGCCGTTGCAGTAACGGTCCCATATTGAGCGGTATCTGAGGACGTCGTCAGCGCTGCTGCGTCGTGCTGCGGTACAGAGAACATAGGCGACCTTGGTTGACCTGTAGCCGTTTAGCTATAGATGTGACACTTAGAGGGCTGGAGCGCACCAGCGAGATCCCAGATTTTCATTGTGACATTCCCTCTCCGCACTTTGCGGAAATGGAAGGCTACCGTCGGTACAACATCCTCGCTCCACTGCAGGCTTCGTTGAGCTCTCTACGGTGGGGACGACGGTGGGACGCACCTGGCCGTTACCAATAACATTCACGAGCGACGTTTTTCCCGAGGCCTACGATCCCACGATGAGAAGACTGGCTCCGGGACGATAAACGTAATCGAGCGCACCTGAAGGCCTACGATAGTGATCTCGGCAGACTTCGAGAAGAATAGCCTACGCTTGCAGCTCGTTTCAGCGAGATGATCAGCAGATTTCGCGGTCATACTCACCCTGAAAACCAATGCAGTAGAGAGGAGAAGAAGGGCATGTTTGGCGGGCTACGTGAGCGGTGCCTATGATGAACGACCTCATCCACAAGTCGGTCGCTCCGTGCCGCGGCACGAATATGCCGAATACCCCTAACCTTATGTTTGTGCAGACGGTCGCTCCGATTGGCCAAAGTTCGACTGTCAGAGTGCTTCTACGCTCTTGCTCAGACCACGACGTGCCTCAGGCTCGCTCGTTATTCCTCCCTCTTGCACCTGGTCCGGTGCACTAACACGGTGTCGATTTCATCGTAACGACCAAAACTCTGCTGGAAAGCACGCTTCCGACTCAGTTTAGTGCGCGTGTCGCGCAGGACGGCTCGGTATGCCAAACGTTTGAACTTATCTGGTCTGGTTGTTTGACTGTCCGATGCAGGTGCAGCTTCTATGCAGGTCTCATCGCGCGCACTGAGGATACCCACAGCTCGCCTATACACTGGGCTCAGCTGCTTCCACTCGTTTACACCAAGATGCACCGACGTTCATCAGGTATCGACATCCTCTCCGCCGCCAACTCTCACTGTTTCACCATATGACAAAAATTTTGCGGGCCGAGTGGAAGAGACTGCACTCCATATCTTGAGAAAGGAGAAACCCTTGACAGATCGGCTACTCGATCAGCTTCGTGTCAACGTACACAAACAGATAGTGAAGCTGAAGAAACGACACGGCAGCATAGCGATGCCAGGGATTGAAGGGAGCAAGGCAACGATGCTTGATAGAAGGAGAGAAAGAAAGGAGGGGCTGAAGAAGGCGAGGAGAACAGCTCGGACGAGTGCCAAGAAGGCTGTCAGAGAGACGGGGAAGACCAAAGAGAAAGTGAATGTCCAAGCGGTCGTGGGATCACCAGTTACGCAGAAAATGCGGGGCGGGAAATTTTGGACAGAGGGCTGGGGCGAAGACAGTACGTGTCAGTCATAGTGCTTGATCGAGGATATTGAGTATGGCGTGGTAGAGCTCTCACCGCGCTATTCTGCGTCGGAAACCGATGACTTGACACCCTCGTTTGGAGTATTAAACGTAATTCGATCCGTGGATGGCATCATAGACCCTACGGAAGGCACGTTCCATCTTTATGGTATGTTCTTGATTCTTCGCCTGTAGTTCCATACGATGCTCATCCGTCGACTAGATCTGGATCCTCCAACAGAGCAACGTCCAATACCTCGCTTGGCTCACAACCTTGATCGCGCACTCTTCAAGTACGTTCGTACGGTGTAATCATACTTTCGCCACACTCACTCGGTTCCTCCTGTACGCAGTCCCGGTGTCAACTGGTTGCAAGACCCTCGGTCAAGGGTCTTCAATTACACACCATGGCTGGAGAACATTCCTAGGGTGCAAGATTTCGATTTCAGCCGAGTTTCAGGTTTTATCAAGAGCTCGAAGGATGAGGTAAGTTACTCTACGATGGTATATCAGAAGCTAACTTCGTGCAGGATCTCTTCAAACTCGCTAAGGCCAATGGAGCCAAATTCGCTGGCTCAACGTCTTCATTAACGGGCATGCTGAGCCAAATCTATTTTGCTCTCTCGAACGCGAAGGAAGTCGACACTTCAGTGCTGAGTCGACCGTTCTTCCACGAGGTGAACATTTCGTGCCTATAGCCGCTGCCTATTGTTGTCTATAACCTCATCCGCCCCATTTTAGCCGAGGACATTTACTCCTGCGCAGAGATTCCCTACTTCGATTGTGTTGTGGTATCGCAACGGCATTTATTCCACGGACTCATACTCCTACGACCCCACATCCGACAAGAACGTTTTGACATGGATGGTACGTAGTCGAGGAAAATTGTGCTATCCCTGGTCCTTACCGACTCTACGGTGTAGGGAACGATGCTGGAAAAATTCCTGACACTACCTGAACCTGCCTTTAAAAGATTGTTGCGTTCATCTCCTCCACTTACACAGCCTGTTGATCAAAGAAGAGAGACCTGCCGGTATGCGAAGGTACGATGCCTCTGCAATCACCTTGATCATAGCATGATTCTTTTTCTTTTCCCTTTTAGGTTGGCAGTTATGTCATGCGGTCTCAGCTAGACTGTCAGGATCCTCGACTACCTGGTACCGGTATCTTCGACATCAAGACCCGGGCGAGCTTGCCAATTCGTCTGGACCTACTCAACTACGAGGAGAACTCTGGCTATCTAATCCGCCAGACGCACGGCACACTCGAGAGCTTCGAGCGGGAATACTACGATCTCATACGCTCCGCCTTTCTCAAGTATAGGTCCGTGGTCCTCTTGAGGCCGTCTATATCCAGCACTAATGCCATTGTGACAGCTTCCAAGCGCGTATTGGAAACATGGATGGTGTCCTCGTTGCCTATCACAATACTGCGCGCATCTTCGGGTTCCAGTACGTACCGTTAGAGGAGATGGACGAGCGGCTCTTCGGGAATAAGCTGGCCGGTCCTTACGTCTTCGAGAAATGTGTCAAGCTCCTCGAGGTCATTACAGAGGAAATTACGCATCATTTCCCTGAACAGGTACGCTCTCTGGTAAACACTATTACAGTCCGCGCTTACGGCATTTCTATAGCACATCGCGTGTATATGGGAGGCGGACCCGGACGCAGGCGGCCTCTATGTATGGGCTGAGCCCCTGGATTGGGAAGGCGACCCTGAGCAAAAGCCTATCGTCCAGCTAACGGTAAAATTAAGACACTTCCTCGACGACAAGTGTGTTTCTGGCGACAGGGTGGTAGGCCGTGTCCATCAAAAGCCTTGTGAGTTGATCCAGCTTTCGCTTGTCTGCACCTCTGATTGTCGCTGCAGGGTTCGTACACTACCAGATCATGCAGTCGGGCGATAGCATCCAGGCCATCCGCACCCGTCAGCAGGCCGCTCTCGAGAAGCAGCGTGCGGTCTTCGATCTCCCGAATGGTGTCTCCATCGAACAGATGGCGGAAGTCTGGGAGGCAACGGATTTTGGTGGCGTCTCGCAGGCGGCGCGGAGCGCCTTCACCCCGGAGCGTTTCCGCAAACCGAGGCCGTCGATTCTTGCTCTCCGGAAGCTTGCGCAGAGAGGAAAGGAGCAGACCGATAGTGAAAAGAAGCGCTACGCGAACGAGCCCATGGTCATATGGGAGCCGTCTACGGAGACATTCTACGCGGACGTCCCTCGTACGAGTGACCCTCCTGCTGATGATACAAAGAAGGCACATGTCATTGCCTCTACCCAGAAGAAGCCCGTTCCCGTGGCGGACGTCCTTGCAACGCTCAGGGTCGCTATCGAAGGGACAGACAAGAGGCGCGAGGGTAGTCACTATGAGCCACCGAGGAAAGCCTTCGCGGACTTCGTGACAGGGAGTTCAACACCTGACCCGACGGTGGATCATATAAGCCCCAGTCAGGATGCCGAACCGCCCACTTCAAGCTCACAGACGGCCTCCGATTCCGATGCATCTAGCACATCACAAAACTAAGATACAACATCGCCTTTACATTACTGCTTCTTGATATATTATCTACACAATCTGCCCAGCATTTGCTTACACCCACTACCAACGTCGTTTAGCCGGCCACCTTGCGACCGAGAGGAACAGTACCGCTGCCCTCGGCCTCCATCTCAGTATACGCCTCGTCGTCCATCTCGGCTGGCTCTGAGTGATGCTCACGGTGGTCGCGTTCGTCACGCTCAACCTGCTCTCGCATCGTGGCGACATCCTGGTCGACCTTGGTCGCAACGCGGTCGACACCAGCGGCTTCGACGAGCGAGACACGCGCACGGTGGGTAGCGAGATGCGCAGAGCGACGTGGTGGACGCTTAAGCCTGCGACGGGCGACCTGTGCATGTCGTCAGCTTGTGTAAGCCATACCCTCGCAAGCGTTAGACATACCATCACTGGCACCGAACATTTCTGTACATAGTGTCAGCTTAGAGTTTGGATAACAACGCACCACTCTTACCTGGATAAGATAATGCGATGTGGACCCGAGAAGAATACTGGTTAAGGCAATAACATTAGCGGAGAACCGCCACAGAGAAAGGCGCACTTACCCCTTCAGATTACCAAGACCGCGAGAACCGACTATGAGCATTACGGGCTCGACGTAATCGACGATGTCTATAGCTCAAATAAGAGGTCTTTGCTACATGGCAGGTCCAGAGAAGCATACCGAGAAGCATGTGGCGAGCGTTCTTTGCATGCCATGCTTGGCACGAGATCATGACGTTCAAGTGTGTTCGTTGCAACAAGCTAGTCGCCTGACGTACAAGAATGTACGCCATGCCCTGCCGCTACGGAGAAGTTCAGCGCCGGATCGCCGTAAATGAGGCGGTAATGTACCTCTTGCTGAGAACGTAGCTTGGTCATACGATCGTTTGGATTGGGGATCAAGGGATCGACTTTGTCTTCGTTTTCTATAACGGTGACGATGAGCCTACAACATAAACATCAGATTCGTGTTCAGGAAAACGGGTTGGGGACGCACATCTCATCGCCATCCCTGAGAACCGTTCCAATCCCCCACTCCAGTGCATATCTACTCTCGTCACTCAGATCGCTGGCGAGAACATATCGCTTGGGGCGTCTCCCAGACTCCTCGAGGACTTTCTCCGGGTTGCCGTGCGTGACCGTGATGGTGCATCGGTCCCTCTGGAACAGTGGGCGAGAGGTGACAAGTGGGAGCACGTCCTGAGGTCGGGTGGACTTACGACGGCGCGGATTGCGACTGCCGGTGTTCAGCGTAGAGGGGAAGTACGGTTCAGGTGGGATAATGACGTTGACACCTTCGCCAAGGGGATCGGGAATATCGACGGCATCGTTCTCGACACGGTCGGCAGGCACGAGGGCGTTGTGCTCGGTGTTCTTCTCGGTGACGGGGTCGAACTGATCGCCGTCAGTCCAGGACTCATCGTCCGATTCATCGTCATCGTCGCTCTCAGGTGGGGAGTCGTCGTCCGGCTGTCCAACCGAGAAGGCACTGTTGCGTGGTCGGATGCGGTCTACCTCCACGTCGGACTCGACGTCGGACTGTGTCAGGGCCTCGACAGTGGGTGAGGAGTCCCGCGTGCGGGTGCGCCGGAGCCGAAACGGCGACTGACTGCGTGTACGCTGCATCGCGGAGTCGACCTCGTCGTCGTTGCGGCCCGCGAAGGAGGAAGAGCGGGCGCGCGCATTCTCCTTGCCTTTGTCCTTCATGGTCGTGCGACCGCGTTCCTTCTCCTCCCTGTTGCGCGAGAGCGAAAAGCTACCCATCATAGAGGCGAGAGACATCTTGCCAAAGGAGCTGGTGTTGCGAGCGCCGTCGGCACCGTTCTTGGACTGCGGGCGGGAGCCAGTGCGCTCGAAGGAGTTGAGGACAATTTGGGATGCCTGTTGGTTAAGCTCCTCCTTGGTTAGCAAGGACGTCGAACTGGACCAACGTCTGGAACTAGTGCTAGTAGGTGTGACCGGCCTTGAAGCGGACGAGGAGTCGAGCGAAACGGCTGAGTTGGACCGCTTGAAAGGCAGGCCTCCGGTGGAGGGTGTGTGGGTGGACGAGTCCGCGATCGACAGGGGGTGATCGTAAGATAGCTCACGGCCCTCTTGCGGAGTAGGAAGAGCTGTGCTTCCGGACGAGTCCTTCTCCTTGTATTTGCCAATCCAGCTACGCTTGCGCGGTGCGTCTGGCCTCGTCGCTCGGTCCGCCATTGCACTTGATGTGTGGGTGTAAAGACGGTGGACAACTGCTCACCTCGGACCTGCTCGACAGTCTCAAGAGTGTCTGCGGGGAAGGCGAGTCGAGGTTAGAGAGATATTGGGAGGTGAAACAGAGGAAAGCTTCCGCCTGTTGCCAAGGCTGCGCGGTGATCTATGCCCACGATATCAAACATGCTCAATGGCTACGCTCACGAAATCTGCGGCTTCTTCCACTCGTCCTCCCTTTTACTTGCGCAGAGTCGACGTCAGTCGTCACAGCCCTTAGACTTGCTCCAGACTGACATCGTCTTCGGAGATATCCAGGGGAACCAGTCGTGCGATGTCCTGCTACCAGTACATTGTATAAAAAGCAGATAAAAGTAATTATATTCGGCGAAGCTTTGAAACAAGAGCAAACGGTGGTGAGGATGGGGCAAACAGACACAAGGAGCAGGAAACGAATTGACCTTCAGTCTGGCTCCCCCAGTCTACGCAACAGTACTTACCGATCAAAAATGACCACGACAGCAAGGATCGCTTTCACTAACGGGTCAACGACCACATTTTAAAGACCCCCAAGCACAAGGAATATATTATACACAGCGGGCCGCAATATCGACAGCCTGGTTTGGCCGTGTCACAAACAATGAAGTGCTATCGCCGTAGTTCCGAAGTGCGCCACACGCCTTGGTCGGTGCAGCATTCTTCGCTTCTCGCCTTCCGTGTCATAGATCTTTAATATGACTGATTACATGCACAAGTAAGTTTTGTTTTTTTGTGCTCGTATCTACCCTGCACCCCGACACGCCGATATTTGCTCACCTGATTGATGCAGAGCCCTTGTACTTACCACGGTATGGTGCTGCGATCTCTACCTGCCACTAACAAAACAAGCACCGACTCGGAGACCCGCTCCCCGTTCTCGGCGGAGTTCGACAAAGTGTGAGCTCGTCAGATAAAAGGCTGGTCGGTTTCTTACGCTTTCTCGCAGACCCTGCTTAGCTCCTCTTCTCAGTCCGACATGAATTGCTGTCCCGTCGAATTGTGGACAAAGATCACAGCCCTCGCCTGCACGGATGGCGGGTATACCGGGCGCTCGCTGTCCCTCGCGTCGCATAAGATGCACGATGTCGTCGAACCCCTGCGTTATCATTCAGTATCACTCATGGGAAACCGGCGGCTTTTCGCGTTCGCAGCCAGACTTGGATCACTGAAAGCTCCACCCGTCATCCGACACCTCTTCATAGCAGATGTCCATGCCCAGGGTCACAGTCCACAGGAACTGGGGGACCGATTCACAATAGAGCTATGGCAAGAGCTGCAGGCTCAAATCAGACAGGCCACGGCGGATATCAACTTCACGATACGCAACATCCTCACTCTTGTTGCCCCCCGCCTGTACAGTTTGGGTATTCATGGCTGGTATTTTGACCTCACTGTGGACCTTCCCATTTTCCCCCATCTCCACGACATCACGCTTCTGGCGTCACCCTTCGAATGTACTGCAAATACGCACACGCGCTTTCCGTCGCTGCGCCGCCTCCATATTCTGTCACCCCATACTTCACAGACATTTTGGCTTGGGCTGGCGAACTTCGCACCACAAGTTACCCATCTCCGCCTGTCCAACCTTAGCCAGGACTCGCACATATCTTCGTTCCTACGCATCTTGCTGGACACTCCCCCGCCCCCAGGCGCTTCTCGAGAGGATAGTTATTACCTTCCAGACTCACAGGAAGCTCGAGATGCTGCCACCTTGGCTTCGCGGCTGTCCAGTCTGGAGTACATCTATGTGCAGCCGAACGCGTACCGCAATTCCGGATGGTGTGGGACGGGAGCTATTGTGCACGGCGAGATGGTGTGGGGTCTCGAAAGCATCGCGTCCACCACGCCGGGCGTAGGGACGTTTTTCTTGCTTCCCGAGCAGGAATCCTATACCTTCGACGAAGCATGTAAGGATTGGCTAGAGACGGTTGAGGGCGGGGATGGTCCGTGGCCAGGGGGATCAGGAGGCTCCACGTCGGCTTCGGTTCGCGCAAAGTGGCCAGACGAGGGCAGCGCGTACTTTTCCTGGCAGCCTGATCCTCCGCCCATCAGAGTGCCAGCGTCTCCAGTCGGTGATGCCGTCGAGCCAGACACCGTTGTAAGTACACTATACCGGTGTCACAGGATAATCATTGAGCTTGACGACGTTATCAGATATTTGTCCCCCATGTAAGTGTATCAAGCCGTAGCCCCACTATCACTTAGCCCTGCGGGTATCGGCCCCCATTTGTGCGCGTATCTCGAAGTCCTGGTCCTTCTAGGCCTCACTCGCCATTCGTGAGTGTTTCGACTTCGTGGTATGCCTCACTGCTAATGGCTGCGATGCTAGCAGGTTCAGCCCGGTTCCCCACGCGACGGACAAGGTGAGGCGGCAGAACACGTCCATCCACTCCCTGAAGAGGAAGCACATCTCTCTGGGTGCGAAAGACTAACTGAGACGCTAGTCATTCTTGGCTGGTGAGCTAAGATCTGCGCACCGAACTGGCTCATGACTCTATAATACTATTGCATGCGCTGTCTGTCCGCCCGTAATACGTAAAGTGTACACCCGAGATGGTCAGATCAGTCATGACGTGGTGTCCTTGGTCTGTCCACCAGCTCGCCACTTTCGGACCTTGTCTGCCGCATACCGGACGCTCTTTCCAAGGCCTGTGCTCACTATGCCCTTCAGGCTCTGGACTGTCGACGGGTACCGCACAGTGTTGCATATTTCTAAGCCCAGATGAGTGCAAAAATAGCCTGGTGAACGTTGCTTGCTTACCGTGGTGGATCGTGGCCGCGAGATCTGTGTGCCCCGCCATACGCGTCCAATACACGGCTTCGTCCGCCTCTCGCGGGGGAAGATCGGACGCAGCGTACGCACCAGTGACGCGTGTGAGCAAATTTGACGGAAGCTTACGCAAGTGCGCGGCACGTGCATGTGGCGTAATATCCTGCTGGATGGCATGCGAGTGCGGAGACCAGTGCACGCCCGGTAGCGCGACAACAAGTCGGTGGTAGAGCTCCTTGAACTGCGGGCCTTGTTTGCGGACGATGTTACCGACCTTGCCACGATTCTCGCCAGGCAACGCCATGCGCACGTCTCCAGCGTAGCTGAATCCTGCGATGCGTTCGAAGAGCTCTGTCTCCGTGAAGTCTTCGGGAAGCGTCAGCAGCGCAGCGCGGATGGCCGATGTAAGGTTGACTTGCTGCGTAAGGCGAACCCGGGCGTCGTCCTTAATAATACGGATCGGCTTGTGCATGCGCCCGGCGAGGTAGAGCGTCTTCCAGTTGAGGAGGTCGGAACAGAGGTTGTCCACAGTGGTGACTCCGTATTTGATAGTCTACAAGCGGGCAAGATGAACAGAGGCTTCTTGGACATTATGATTGAACTCACCACACCCTTCATGGGGACGAAGGCGTTAAACCAGACACCTGGGTTGATCTCCTGAACGCGCGAGACGAACTCGGAACCAAGCGCGCGCGCGTACAACGGATAGTGTCCGGGGAACTGGTGCATATTGAGGTCGTGCCAGTGCGATGCGTGCGTGACAGCGAACATAAAGTCGAGCATAGGGCCATCCTTCGATTTGGGATTGCTAATCGTATAGCCGTCCTGCTCGAAGACACCTGAGCCATACGCAAAGGCGTATCGGATAGGTGCGTTGAACTGAGCGACAATAGATTCAAGCAAAGCGCGGGTAGAATCAGCTACAGGCAGAATCTGGTTACGGCCGAAGGTCGGCGGTAGGTGAGGGAGGGCTTGTCGTGTGCGCGGTACCGACGGCCGTGGTGCAGGGTCTAGTCGCGTTCGGTTAGGAGTCTTCGCACCTGGTGGGTGAAGTGGAGGAAGATGCGAGTGTGAAGACGTCGAGGCGACCTCCGTCGAGAGCGAGCGAATGGCGGTAATTACATGGCGGGGCTGGCTGCGGTAGACGGTAAAAAGCATTATTATACGAGACCGTAAGGAATGCGAGAGACTAGATGACAGTAATATTCAAAGTATGCAGATTGTTGTCCGTGCATAGAAGAGGGAAGGTGTTTGAAGATGAAGGTGGAGGAAGAGATGTGGGGGTCGGCCAGCCGCTGCCGAAGCCTGGTCCAGCATCACATGTCCCCGCATCAAACGGCGCGCTGGCACCGGGCGCTTCAGTGGACGCAGGATTTCGCGCCTCGCGAAAGTGGTCTGACCTTATCCACTACCCTCCTTCAAACCTACGCCGGCAAACTTCAGCAAGGTTGCTTGCTGTGGTACAAAAGACCCTAGGCTCGCGTCGGATTTTTTAGACGGCTCCACTATGTCTTCGAATACTGGCAAACTCCGCGATGTCTACATCGTCTTCGGTGGGAGCGGTTTCGTTGGCAGGCACATCGTAGAGCAGCTACTGGCCCGTGGAGACACAGTGTCGGTGTTCGACATTGTACAAAAATACCACGACACACCTTTTTACACGGGAGACATCACAGAGGAAGAGCAGGTTGCCGACGCTGTGCACAAGGTATGTTCACAGAACTTGCGGTAGAAGCGGTTATGCTGAACTCCTTCGACAGAGCGGAGCGACGTGCATCTTTCATACAGTGTCTCCCCCGCACGGTTTGCAGGACCCCGCGCTCTACTGGAGAGTCAACGTCGACGGCACTCGCGCGGTCATCAGCTCTGCTCAAGCACTCGGCGTGCGAAAACTCGTCTACACAAGCTCTGCAGGTCTTGTGTTCAATGGAGGTGACCTCATCAATGTTGATGAACGGACGCCACCACCAGCGAAGGCTATGGATGCCTACAATGAGTCTAAAGCGAAGGCGGAAGAGTTGGTCCTTACTGCAAATGGCATTAAGGGTCTGCTCACGGTGTCGCTGCGTCCAGCTGGTATCTTCGGGTATGTTTGTACTCTCATGTTACATCCAGGTTCTTATAAGCATGGGATCAGGCCCGGCGACAGGCAAGGTACCGCTGGGTTCTACGATGTCTGGAAGCGTGGACAGACGCACTGGCAGATCGGGGACAACACGAACCTCTACGACTGGACATATGTCGGCAACGTCGCTCACGCTCATCTGCTCGCAGCCGATAAGTTGGACGAGGAGCCTATCGTCGATCTCTCAGATCCAGCCAAAGTCACAGAAATTGCCTCGGCTTATCTTCCGCCTATTACACTGACTACTGGGACGCACAAAATTCCTACCTCCGAGTCACGACCGCTTGGTCCGTACGTTGAGCCCGCTCCGAATACCGAGCAGATCAAGGCGAACTGGAGCAACCCGGACTACCGGTCCTCGACACTGCGCGAGACTCGCAGAAGCCGCTTTGACCAATTTTCAGAGGGCGCGCTCTCGAATTCGACGTCTACGCCATTCCAAGTCGCAGGCCAGGCGTTCTTCATCTCGAACGGCGAGCCTGTGTACTTCTGGGACTACGCTCGCTCGCTCTTCTACCGCTTCGACAAGCACTTCGGTACGGAGAAGTACAAGAAGAAGCCCATCGTGATGTCGAACACCGTCGGCCTTATGCTTGCGCATGCTGCTGAGTGGTGGGGTTGGCTCAGTGGCAAGCAGCCTGCGTTCACTGTCTACCGCGTGAAGCTCGTCTGCAAGCACAAGTGGCACAACATTGAGAAGGCTCGTAGAGTGCTCGGTTACGAGCCTATCGTCGATTTGGATACGGGCATGCAACGCACTGTTGATGTAAGTGTGACTGAGGTGCTATATTCATCAGAGTACTATACTAATTTGTATGTCAACGCAGTCCTACGTAGAGTGGTTAAATGCCAACCCCGGCAAGGCATAAAATTTGGGATTTCCTTCGGATTTGGTTTCCTGCATATTTCATATACCATATAATCTCATTTACTCTATCTCGCGGAAGCTGCTGGTCTGTAGTGCAAGATATTCTGTCCGTACTGTGCTCAAATCTTGAATTTTGAAGTTTGGCCAGATTCATAAATTCAAAGCCATCAGGTCGCCCGCAAGAGACCCCGGGAGCGACTCGCTTGGGGATTCTCGCTTCATTTCTCGCTTACTTCTAGTCCGCTTCATTCTATTCTGCGCAAGTGAGCTCATCTTCGCCACCACCGACACTAACAGCTGCTATCTGCCTGCGCAGATGTTGTGCAGAGTATCTGCACATAAACCCGCCATGTATTCCCACTAGCACTGCTACCAGCGGTGATCAGGGTCCGTTTCCCCGCAAATGATCCCGAGGTCGCTACCATGTTACTGAGCAGCGAAAGTCCTCCACAACCAACTTGAATCCTTGCACTTGTCTGAAGCCCTTCCCTTTCTCCGCTTGTTCAAGGGTGTTCATCTCATTCCTTCCTTTTCTTGTTCATATACACTGAGACTGTGTACAAGCCTAGTTCTCCTGCTCCCTTCCTTCAGACTACTTTTCAGCGACCCCTTTCAGATTGTTATATATTGAACTGCGACTACAAAATGTCTATTCCGACCTCGCCTGTGCAGACGCAGAGCCCCGTGGAGAGCTACGTCAGTTCTCCTGGAGGGTGCACGCGCACCGTTGCTATTGTCAAGAACCATGCGTTGGAACATAGGTTCGATATCGAGAGTCGAATGACTGAAGCTGGCTTTGAGGTGAGTGACCTTACTCTCTGCTATGTATTGCGGTACGCTCACTAAGCTCTGGAATATGCTCTATTGCTCGTTGCTATGATAGATAGTCAAGGAGCGCCGGCTGGATTTGGACATCGAGAACGACCCAGACACTATGTTTGAGCTTTTTGGAGACGATTATGTCTGTTTTGCCGAGTGCGTATCAGGTCACATAGTCTTGTTTCGCCTCCAGGCCATCATATGTATCCGCGGCGAGGCTGATGAGTTACACTGGTTCGCTCCAGGGGCCCTGTGCGGGTTTATATCCTCGAACGTCGTCGTGCCGTCCAAGTCTGGAAGACTCTCATGGGCCCCTCAGACCCAGAGGTTGCAAGGCAGGAATCTCCGAACTCCATTCGCGCTCTCTTCGGTATCTCTAGCGAACAAAACGCAGTCATGGGTGCCCCAGACGAAGAGTCAGCCGAGATTCAGATCATGTCTATCTTCGCCTCGTCTCCACCTCTCCCCTCCGTCGAACTCCCGGACGTCGGCTCGGACACTTACGTCTCGGATGCGTACACAGAATCTGACACCCAAGTCGCGAGCGAGTCTGTCCACTCCAAGTCGTCCCGCAGCACCACGCGAGCAAAGTCTCCCGCTAGCACCGAAAACGGGAAGTCCAGGTTCCAGGCTCGCCCTCTCCCAGTCACTCATGATAGTCCCGACATCGTCCCTCGTATGTCTCGCGCGGCGGCCCTTCGTATGGGCATCGTCGAAGCCACCACCCCGCCTAAGCGACACCCCGCGACTCCAGAGTCCATCGCGAAGACTTTCGCCGGGGTTCCGGGGCACAAGCGGTCGGAGACTATCACAGTTGCCTCAACTACGCCCCCGGTGTCGCCACCGCGCATGACGCGCGCAGCGTCACTTAGGCTAGGGCTGGCTGTAGAGCCCACGGCGCTGCAGCCCAAAGGAATTGCGAGGGCCAGGTCCTCCGGAGATGCCCCTTCGAACACCTTTGAGGGTGTCCCTGGACACAAGAGACAGGGGAGCATCGCGGTGGCGAGCACTAAGCCGCCTACAGTTCAACCGCGCACGAACCGCAGCGCGGAGTTGCGCGTTAGCAAAGAGGCTGCGCCTCCCCCGTCTTCTTTTAATAGTGAGTTACTAGACGTCTAGTGAAGCTCACATCTCATTATGAACCTAGTTCGCCAAGCATCCACCCTCTCGCGCGCGTCGTCGCGCAGCTCCCTTGACGGCAGTCGCCCGCCGCTTCGCCCCGCTTCGGCTGCTTCCGTCCATGCTACCGCGCCACCACGACCGTTATCGCGTACCGACTCACGGTCGAGCATCACTACCAACGGCAAACTTTTGAACGCATCGTCTGAAGTCAACAGGTCCAACGGCACACCCAACGGCGATGCTGGCGCGCTGAGCCCGAAGGCGCGGCTTAGCACCGGTGCCCCGCCGACTATCGTGCCTCGGACCAACAAGAGCGCTGCTCTGCGCGCCGCGAAGATGGCGCTCGCTTCTGCAGCTGCGCCGTCGAATGGAACGGTCGCCAAGTCACCTACCGTGAAGAAGACTGTCTCTGCTCCTGCGCGCACTACCCTCAGGGCGTGATAGATGTGAGGCAACATTTTGCCTGAAGAAATGCCTTCTCTTTCA
This sequence comes from Phanerochaete carnosa HHB-10118-sp, assembly GCF_000300595.1. Taxonomy (NCBI): domain Eukaryota; kingdom Fungi; phylum Basidiomycota; class Agaricomycetes; order Polyporales; family Phanerochaetaceae; genus Phanerochaete; species Phanerochaete carnosa. The sequence continues at coordinate 161,089 of NW_006767640.1, read as the reverse complement.
AGTTTTCTTCTTCGAGTTTTCAAGGACCCTCGTTTCTTGCGCCGCGTGCTCTGCTTTTCTCTCTGCTCTCTACCACTACGCCGAAATACCCCGTTCTGGCATGAGGCTATCCACATCTGAACACACGTACACCCACAAGCTCTGCTGCAGAGCGTGCTCTATCTTATGCGATAACCCTATCCCCGTATCTATGCGTCTATATGATCCCTATTTTTTTTTTTTTTTCCTTTCCGAATTGATTTAGCTTGGCCCTAGTACTGGTGCTGTTGTATGAATAACATGTGGCGTTATTTTCTTAGCTTTCGTACTGCTAAATCATTGTGGTGCAATTCGCCGCCAGGCTAATGAAGCCAGGCACATTCACGTGGTTAACGATCATGCCACGACGCGGGCGGCTATTTCGCGAGCTATGTCCTCGGCAAGCTGAAGCCAGTTCAGACCTCACAACGACCACCAGCTCCTCCGACATATTCGGCTGAAAATATTACTGTATTTATTCCGATTATCTCAGTGACTAGACCACCCGCCCTCGAACGCAATGCCTGTAGGAATTGAAGCATGGGTTACCCAGATACCCCCCGTGACGAGAGCATGGCTTGCGCTGTCGGTGCTCACGAGTGTAGCTGTTGTGAGTAAGTTGTCTGCTCAGACTTGTATGGCAGTACCTTACCGAACGTAATCCTTTAGCAATGCCAGGTCGTGACGCCGCTGCAGCTCTACGTTAGCTACAAGGCTGCGTTCACGAACATGCAGCTTTGGCGGGTGTTCACAAATTTCTTCTACTTTGGTTCACTCTCGCTAGATTTCGTGTTCCACATGTTCTTCTTGTGAGTGTAAAGCCTGCATCATTCGTGTGAACGTGTCTCAAACGTTGTTTTGTAGCATGCGGTATAGCAGGATGCTAGAAGAGTCATCATTTGCAAACCGCAAGGCGGAGTACGTCTGGCTGTTGATTCAATCCGCCGTGATGTTACTTGTGCGTGTTCAAACTATGCGACTTAGTTTAGACAGCTGAACCTCATTGTAGGCTCTGTCACCGCTAGTGAACCTTCCCTTCCTCTCCTCGCCGCTCGCTTTCGTTCCCATCTACCTCTGGTCACGAAGACATCCAGCGACGCCCATCTCGCTCTTTGGCCTAATAACAATTACGGCTCCATACCTACCCCTCGCTCTCGTCGGTCTTGCGTGGATTTTGAACGGCACTTGGCGCGCAGCGGCTGGAGATTTGGTGGGGTGCGCGGTCGGTCATGTCGGCTGGTTCTTGAGGGATGTCTGGACTCGGGAGATGGTCGGTGGTCCGACGTGGTTCAGCGAGGCGCCTGACGTTTTGTAAGTGCCTTATTCGTGCTGGAGTATGTGACGTGCTAAATGGTGCTTCTTCAGGAAGCGGCTGTTTGGAGAGCTATGAATGCTCCTGGATGCTTACGGCATTCGAGTCTTTAATATGACATTATTGGTTTGATCTGCCTGTTAACATCTCTGGCTGGCTAGAATGAGATCTTGAGCAAAGATCATGTCCAGCTTGCCGCGCACGGGTCAACTCTCGGGTGTCTTCGGGATTGGAAGTATCGCATTCTTATTGAATGTCAGTGGCAGCTATGATGCCAAATTGAACATCATTCGGTGACTGCCTCTTTCGTTTCTTCCACAGATTCCCTCCCCCGACCTTTCACAGCTGTGTTGCTGATTGGTTTGCTCGATCGAGCCTGTGCGTACATATCTGCAAAGATGTTCCCCAATAAGTGCGTCTACCCCCGAATCTCGTATGCAACAGCTCAGTTGAGCTGTCAGCCAGGACTGTTGCCAGCGTGAGGATATCAACTGCACGAAACATGACATGCGTTACGTCCCTGCTGTCTCTACCAAATGTGCCCCCATAGGAACGAGATTTGTTCGAAAAGTTCCGACGTAATTCGAATTTACTCCTTACGATGGATGTGGATATGCGACCTTCATAGGTCGCAAAGTTGCATGATCCCTTTCGGAAGAGCGAGCTCAGAGACATGAGGGATTGAGCGAGATGTCCTTGGGTACCTTCATCATCCTTGATTGCTCTGTGGAACCTTAGAGAGCGCCCCCTTGATTCGGATACCCGTTAGGCAGAATCAGGACATTGAACATCCGTTGAGACAACCTTGCTACGCGATCGCGCCTGCGCCTGCGGAGACTGGAAATCTACGTCAGGTTCGGATTCGCGGGTCGCTGGTGGAGCCCAGTCTGGTGCAGCACCGACTGTTCTTGCGACAGTGTCACTAAGGTTCAAAGCACTAGGTTCAAATTATACACTGGTTTAAAAGCCGTCAATGATTACGGTAGGAAGCGTGATGCTTAGCGTGTAACAGCAGTGCGCGTTAAAGGAGAGGGCCCTGAGGATACACCGGGGGGAATACATTGAACGAGGGGATGCATAGCGCACGCAGGGGCAGTTGGGGCGGGAACAAGTGTTTAAACTCTATGCGGGAGAAAAAGTGGGTAAGTATCAATACAGGAGCCTCTGTTGTGCGACGAGGAAGCAGTGTGTGGATAATATATATGTGAGGGAGTCCATGGTGTGTGTAGCCCGTATTATGGTGTCATGGCCGTTCCTCTGCCCGCTTGTTCAAGTGACGCATTAGCATCTCGTACCTGTAGCAGGGCACGTCAGTCTGAGTGGGCACGAGCAGACGAGCGAACGTACGTGAGCATCGTGACGGCACTGTTGGGCACCGTCCGAACGAGGTTGACCGACAGGCCGCGGTACAACGCCCGCCAACCCTCATTGAGTACGATTGTCTTCGCGGTCGTGATTATTCCAGGCACGCGACCATGGGTATCAATCGAGGCATTCCTCGCGAGCCGGTATGTCTGCAGCCGTGTCCGCAGGACCTCGTGTGGATATGTCACTATCGACGCTGTCATCTTTGCGAGCGACGAGCAGCCGAGGATTTGGTCTGGTGAAAGTTTTTCGGGAGCTCCATCGCCTGACGTACGGCGTTAGAGGCTGAGTCAGTAGGAGGTGCGAAGAAAGTACACACTAGTCCAGCCCTTGAGGAACTCGTATAATGGAAACTGTACGGCGACGTGCGCTATCCCGAGCAGACTAGGAAAGAGTCCCCTGAAGAAGGCACGCCAGCCTTCGGTCCTGTATATTGTTAACGCCGCGTCTAGAGTGTGTTTGTACCGTACTTCTTCTCGTGATTGCGTCTACAATTCGGTCAGCACAAAGCGCGATTTGAACGGGGGAACATACCATAAAGCGAGTTTTGATGACCCAGAGAGGATTTGTACAGAGAGTGCTCGTTGCCCCCGCCGTCATTGCGGAGAAGAGGTGCAGTGTCCAGGGATGCTCGCGATTAAGTGGTTGATATCCCTTGACCTGAGCTGCGGGATATATGTGCCGCATGGCGGGGGCTTCTTGTATCGGCCGCTCACCGAAGTGATTCTTGATACCGTCATAGACGGCGAAGTATATCGCCCATGTCGGGAGATAGCCCAATATTGTCGGACCAAGCCCACGGTAGAGACCGCGGATGCCGTCATGCTTGATGATATTCTTGACTAGGCCTGAGGAGCGCGAAAAGGATGGAGAGACATACGTTGAGCGACGACGGCAGGGACATGCGACCCTCTCAGCAGAACCCCTCACCGACTATACCATGGTACCCCTTCTGACCACTCCGCGTTTGCTGCGCCTGGAGCTTAGTCTTGATAACATCCAGGGGACATGTAGCAATGCTGGCGACTAGACCGCCTCCCGCGCCAGCTGTGTATCGTGTGCAGCGTAACATCCCGAGTGGCGAGAATTACATCACTTCCGTAAGTGCTTTATAGGGCGGTTTGCGCCGAAACCACGCACCGAGCATGCTATTGGTGCTCGAACCCATCTCCCGAGCTCTTCACTTGCGGGGAGGCGCAGGTAGGGAACAAATTAGAGTAAGTCGCAGCAGTATGTGTCTAAGCAAAAGTAAGACTTTGTGGGGCGGGCCCGGTTCTCGTAGCCGCTCGGATGTCGGCGCGCACTGCAGTACCCCTTTTGGTATATTTTCGCGACTTGTCTTCGTCTCACAGCCACGCACCATGATTCAGCTTATCTCGCACTGCGGGGAGCACCGGAAAGTGTTACCTGGTAGATTATCAGCGTTTGACTTACTTTCGTAATGGAACTCTAATTATAACAACAAGTACTCCCGGAGATGGACTCGCCGCCCTACACGCGAGATCATGCACTTTATCACATCTAGCTCGTTCATGTCTCACATTATACAGGACTCTTCATGTGTTCGCATCGCATCCCTCAGAACCTGAGCTGTTCAGGGTACTCTGCTTAGCAAGTGTGACGTCTGGGTGCAGACCCCTGTGCTCATGCGCGATGCGTATATACTCAAGGAAGCAAGGGGTTTGGTACCCACATCCTTCCTGCCTCGATATACCTAGCTGCTCTATATCATGGTTACCGTCTCAGTCAAAGACACCATCCTTGCCCAGTCGGACAAGCCAGTGAAGCTTGAGAGCAGCGACTATTTTCCTCCAGAGTCTGTGAACAAGGACGCTTTCTTCGAGTCGCCTACCACGTATGTCTCTGCTAGCTCCTCCCCGTCGATGAACTGAGCTGACAGCTACTTGCTCCAGCTATACCTGCCCGTGGAAGGGGTGCGTCTGTTCCGGGGACAGATCAGACAAACGCTTACGCTTGTCCAGACATGCTACCTACTACAGTGCCAACGTAAACGGTGCGACTTTGCCAGACGTTGCATGGTAAGCGCGGTGTTGCGTCTTCCTCGAAAGCTGTCCCTCATTTCCCGCGTAGGGCGTACCTCCAACCAAAGCCCGCCGCCGCACAAATTGCAGGTCACTTCGCGTTTGACAAGGCGAGGCATCTTTACGTCTCAGGAGTTCACTACATCTAACGGCATGCGCACAGTCCAGAGTCGACATCGCCTGAGTCTGTGCCGTTCGCGCGTATCTTTGTATGTACACATAATCCAATTGGACGTGCTTTGTCGGCTCCGTGTACAGTCACTCCCCCATAGCAAGCTGCTCGCAGCTTTGCTGCCAGATTGCAACACGTCAGTGCAGCCTGCTACGATCGGTCGAAAGACGCGACCGTCTGAGCTGCGATGATCAACGACACGGTCTCGTCCGACACATGTTCTCCTAACCTTTTCTTGCACAAAGTGCTGTCAAATGTCGGTCCTCATCTCCGCGGCCGGCCATCCAACAATAAGCATTCTCGAGAAGGTTCAGCACACCACGTTGCACGATCGTGATCATGCTTGACATGGGCCTGCTTTCATTCAGACGCCTCACATGCATATGATATCCCTCGAGCTGCAATGCAGCAAAAGTGCGGCTTCTCAGAACCCGTCCATGGGGGTAGCATATGAATTTGAGCCTTCGGCAGAACACCCTCCGTGCCTGTACCGGCACCGACAGTTCCAGACTCGAGGTAGCGCAGAGCCGAGACAGGGTTCAGCGTACACTCCAGTCCACAGACAGACAGTCGCGGCCTATGTCACGGATTTTTAGCATCTAAGAAATCCCATAAACTGTTTATCAAAGAAGAAAAATACAATTGATGGTATCGTGAAGCGATTAGAACGACACATACTTGGCGAGCTAGGGACCGGCACCGACGATGACTTGACACGAAGGGGGGAAGAGAGCTACGTGAAAAGTAAAACGCGAACAAATAAAGAAGACGGCAGGGCGGCGGCGTTGGCGAGGCGGGGGAGAGGCACACGGACGGGCAGACAGACACAGTCGACGTTTCTATGCGCGCATGGTTTTCCATATTGGCTCCTGCAGGAGGCACCACGAACGTGGCAGACGACCGTGATCATAAATACAGTTACAGCGAAAAAGGAGGGTATGGCGCCCGTGCCGCAGGGGAGGGTGTGGCGGCGGGCGAGTTGGATGGTGGACATGGTGTGCAGCAGCAGCGCGTGGGCGACAAGAGTGGCACCGGGACAGATGAATCAGGCGAGGTGCCGTCGTGCTACGGCCGGGGGTAGTCCAGGTTGCGGCAGGGGCGCGGCGCGGCCTGCCAGAGGGAGGTTGGATTCAACGAGTGCGTCGGCCGTGAAGGCGGGCTGTAGGCGATAGTGAACTTTCGCTGGAGCGGTGGTTCCGTGAGAAGCTGGCTGGAAAGCCAATGTCCGTTGTCAAAAAAAAAGGAAGAGCGTGAGAACAGGTGTGCGAAAAAGTGTAAAAGCAGTCCAGGATGTCAACGAAGATACTAAAAAGGGGGAGGATAATGGAGGATGAAGGGCAGACACAGGGCAAGAAGGGGGTGGGAATAATGCACAACCACGGGTGGTAGCTACTGATGATGTCAACATCAACGGCGGTGGTAGAAGAGGGGAGGTGAACGGAGACAAAACCAAGAGAGTAGCGGACCAACCCATGGCAAGGAGGACGAAAGCAGAGGTGGGACATGAAACTGAGAGGATGAGACAGGGCTATCGCGGAAAATCATGCACTGTGTCCCGGTCGTCCGCAGCATCGCTCAGAGTCTCTACCCTTACGCCTCTCGAGGAGCCGACACTCCGAATGTCCCTCCCTTCCTCCGCAAGTTCCCTGTTGATCAGACCAGGGTCTCCACCTGCGTTGAGCGGGTCCGATTCAGGGCTTTCACCTTCTTCTTCTGGCCGACCAGCAAAGTTCGGTTTCCGCAGAGCCGTACGGAATGCATTGGCCATGACAGCCGCGTCTGCACCAGACAAGAAAGCAGCGTCGCTGCCGCGGGACACGGTCGATGCGCCGTCGTGGATCTCGGGTGATCCCGGTCGCTGGTTCGAAGCTGCCGCACCGAAGGCAGAGGCTATGACGGGAGAGGTAGGTTCCCCCGCCTCTGCATTGCGCATCATCGGTGTCGAGGAGCCCATAGACCCCCTGTGAGAAAGGTTGGTCTGGCGTCGTCTCCGTAAGCGCCTCATCATGAAGAAGGTGAGGATACCGCTGGCCAACAGCGCGAGGAAACCAAGAATGACTATCACGGCTATTGCCCAGTGTGGGAATGAAGAGCCTCCATTATCTTGGACGTTACCGCTGCCTGCGCCGGCGCTGCTTGTCGCCGAAGGAATTTCGCCCGTGTTTGAGCCAGTAGAGCCACCAAGCCCGCCTGCGTGAGACAGCGAGGATGCAGATGCGGCCGATGCGGCCGATACTGCAGACGCTGCAGACGCTGAGGCAGCAGATGCCGAGGATAACGACGCGGCGGAAGCAGCAGATGCTGAGGACGCGGCGGCGGCGGCAGAGGTGGACGACATAGACGCGACCACAGAATCGGCGAAGGTCGTCTCTGGAAGCTGATGAGAACAAGTGCGAGGAATAAGTGTTGAAGACAAAAACTTACGAAGGCCAGTGAATATGGGTTGAAGAGTGACATTCTCATCAAGAGTCTGGGAGGCTGGAGTGACGGCCCACTGGAAGAGGAAAGGCAGGTCGCTGCCATTCCACTCATTCCCTCGGTCGCCCCACCAGGAGTCGTTAACTTGTGCCAACTGCAAGCCTGCCTGACCTTGAGGATTGCCTACATTATTCCACTGTAATATTATGTCGTTATGCGAAGGTCCTTGCTCCGTTGCACTTAAAAGATAGATGTTGACCAGGTTCGTTTGCGTGAGCGTGGGTAAGCGAGTGTTCCCTGCGGAGAGTCACATGTTGGCCAGGACGTAGAAGGAACGAAAGATATGACGTACAGACAAAGCTTGAGAACTGATGCTGAGGTACTACGGTGGAAGAGTTGGGGAAACAGGATATAACGTTGTTACCGGAGAAAAATTGGCACTGCTCCTCGGCGGCCTCTGCGCAAGTCTCTCATCAGTTCCGCGTTGGAGAGCGGCGGGAGAGCACATGTCTGCCCGTCAATATTGTGTAGGGAGATGAGTACTTACGGACTGCCGCCTCATCCGGTATGACATCTCCCCCATCCCTGGAATCAATCTGGCGGTCTACATGACCGGAGAGAGATCGACGTCGGCCTTTGCGTATCCTCGAGGACGATGGGATGGGAGCTGGAGCCGGTGACGGTGTCCGTTGTGGCCATGGAGCTTGTCGATCGCGTGTTGGATTGAGCATGTGTTCTTGAAGACGCAGAAGGTCGCCGAGAGGTGCGATGTGACGATGCGTAACAAGGATGTTGTGCGCTTTGTACAGAGGTGCAGCAAATGCGCATACTCTAGAACGGGAGGAAGGAGAGGGCGGAGTGTACCCTGCGCCAAACGAAGGGTCGTGGACGTCGGGAACGACGACGAGGGAGGGTCGCGCGGGGGATCAGGTAGGAGTGTACATCGCCGTTCAGAACAAACGGTCGAAATCGCTGCAACAATTTCCCTGATTACGTAATCCATCCGCCTCCGAGCCGAATCCCTCTTTCTCCTAGGAAAATTTCCCTTGCATCGGAATCATACATAGCTTCACTCTCATGCTAGCACAGACGAGTGCTGTGTGTGCTATGGCCTGGAAAGCCGTGCAGCCTGGTGCGAGCATTTCGAGATTATCGTCCCGGATATGCCTGTTTCGGGGGTTACGTTGTCACGAGTTTCACTGCTGGTGCGATGCCAGTGGTCATCGCGTCGTCACTTTGCCCCGCTTGCCAGAAATAATTGAGGATCTCCACCCGCCCCACCCGCCGCCAGCGAAAACGAGACGCTTGGGGTGTGCCTGTCCTCAGGCCTCAGGGCCGGGTTTCCCGACACCCTTTGCTCGTTGCCTGCCTCATGGCTGTCGATCTCCTCGTGCGTCCTGTTTTCCTCTGGCCTCCAGTACCCCTCCGACGCTTTGCGTGCTCTCTGCTCCGCTTGAGCCAGCCGGACTCAGCGGGCTCAGCACACCGCGACGCCAGCCCCGTATCAGAGTCTGGGCTGTTCCCAGGCTGGTCACACATGGCCGACGTCAGAATACCTCCGACCCGGAACTGAACGCCCAATTTTGGTACCGCGAATCGCCCCTTCTTCATCGTTTGCCGAGTCCTCGCAGTTGTTTTCCTCTTGTTTTCTCCCGACTGCAAATTGCAGACCTCTCGTGTCTAGACCGGGGCAGACAATCTGACCTGCAATATCCACTCAAGGTCATACGCGAGCCTTCTCTGGAGCAGGCCTGATATGAAACGAGCGCGAACCTCGTGTATTGTACGTCTCAAACGGACGAGCTTCTGGGAACTCACGAGGCACGAGGCACAGCGTACCCCTTTGCACTAGGAGGCCGCCAACTCGCTTCAGGACTACTCGATGACAGTCCCAAGCAAACGTCTCTTGGATCGAAGCGAGCGCATGACCTGTAAAGATGTAAAGGCCAAGCCTCATCTCGAGAGTTCCGATGGTATCATGCGCAAAACCACTGTGCACCTAAAGCCTGTCTCACCCCTCATTGGCCTCACCACTCCTTATCGCGCCCACGCGCCTCCTTCGCCCTCTGTCGTGGCGACCAATCGGCGCCTTCCAGCGGTATAGTTTCAAAGTTCGTAAGAGAGGGTGTTTGCGTTCCGGCCTCCCGCGGACGCAATTCCGCTTTCTGTTACTCGGTAGCTTGCACGTCGGTCAAGGGCAAGCTTGCCACCACCTGTCACATACATCCGACACCCTCAAACCTAGCCGCTTCAAACATTCAAATATCTGTGCTTCACACATTACGCACGCTCTCAGGCACGTTGCAGCCATGCGTGTCGCACCGCACCCTTCGCCCCATGTCGGGCTGACGTCACTCCTCTCGATACTCCTGCGAATGTCTCATTCATTATAGCTCGGCTTTGCCACGGTTTGCATCAAGTAGAGGTTTGGGACTTTGCACCATAACTGTTGACCTACTCGTCTCGCTGAACTCCCCGAGCCCGACGAGCGTAGAATTAGCCCGGCAACAGCAGTTTAGAGTCGACGCCGTCCATCTCGATGTTCGTGCCGTGATTGCCGTCACTACGACCGTGGGCTGCAGCGACCGGCAGCAAGTGTTCTATCCGCACATAGCGCTCGTTCAAACAGAAGCAGAGCCCTCCATCTCCTATCCCGTGAAACATGCTGCGACGAGCTTCGCCGCTGACGCATCGTCGCTGCCCATCTTCCGGATATCGCTGAACAATGACTATGTATCAGTCTCTCGCGATACGAAACGTCAAGGCAACCGTTCAGACCGACACATGTGGACGTGCGCGCCGGCAGGGTCATCTCCGGGGCTTCGTTCAGCGCACACCGGGCCGCCTCGGCGGCAACGGCGACGGCGATATGCCGACGACGTTTGAAAAGGACCCGCTTAGGCTCGGCCGCCCTGGCCATGCCAACATACCAACCACCCATGCGTCCCCACCGAGTTGACTGGCCGCGCGCGAGTCCAGGACCCGTTCATGGACTGTTGGATTGACCTCCTGCCAGCTCTGCGTACTTAGGCTCTCTCTCTTGTAGTGGCTGGTCTATTGGAACGGGGTTGCTCAGACGATGGGGGATATGGTACCTCACTCGTACTAATGCAAAGGTTAAACAGAATGCAATACACATAATTGAGAACATACCAAGCTTTCTGATGTGTCGTAACAGTACATAATTAAGTCGACGATCCTTGTTTTCTGGAATACACAGAGCCGCTACAACTCCGCACGTCTCTTGTAATATCCAAGCCGCGATCTCACGCTGACCCTCGCAAACCGCATGGGCTGCGCAACCACCTGATCTCCCAATCCTCGGCCCTTTCGGGCCCTTGTCAGAACGCCACAAAGCTAGCGCTCATCTGATATCGCTGATGGCGAGCGTAAGCGTGTTCGAGGCTCTGACTTTTTTCTCTCGTTTAGTGCGACCTTCTGGTAACGTCTACACGTTTCAGAACTTTTTTGTGCATTTTTTGGGGCGGTCATTGATGTCACTTCTGGGGGTGCGCAGTCAGTAGTCCTCCCCACCGACTTGTAAGCGCCTCCTGCGCGGTAAACTTTGGCAGAGGCAGATACAATGACGGGCGAACGTGAACTCGAACAACAGACTTTGGCATTTAGGTGAGCCAAAGGAGGGGGGTGCGCCGGAGGCCCTGGTTTCCACTACAAGAACACAACGTGTCCTGATTTTATGTATATATAGTATAAGCAATAAATTCATTGGGACGCGATGACATCCTATTATCTCGGGATGAAGGACGGACGTACACTAGTGTATACTTGGGGAAACATTAGAGATCTGCTACAAGGCAACGATGTGTGATGAATAGAATGCGATGTGTGCTGTGGCGAGGCGACAGCGAGGAACGGGGGATATCATGATGACGATAGTCACGAAGCGTTAAGGGGTATGGGATGCAGTCAAGATGTTGTCGATGCCAGAGAGAAGACCCCTATCAGCAGGCCAGATATCACTCGGCACGAATCTTGCGCCGTTTGGGCGGTCGCGCCATCCGGTCGTGGTATTCGTCTTCCTCACTCGAGCTCGGTTCCTCATCCGGGACGTCTATGCCGTACAATAGAATTCTCTTCTCCCGCTCAACCTTGCGAAGGCGAACGAGGGCAGTGGACATGCTCTTGACGAACTCGTTCTGAGCACGCAACCGAAGTCAGCGCGGGACAGGTCAGCAGATGGAAGCGCTAACCTTGACGACCCGGATCTTAGTGCCTGGGGCAGTGGCAGCCCGGAGTAGCTTCTTCTGCTCTTTCACCTGAATGCGAGTTCACATCACTCAAACGGATGCTGTAGACTGTGAGACCCACCTTTCTTTGTTCCGCCTGTAACAGGGCCGTCAGGTGCTTGACCCACTTCTGTAGACTCGTCTCGACCTTGCGCGGTTTTGACGGGCGGTTGGACTCGACCACAATTTTGTCGGTGTCATCTAAAATCATGTCATCATCGCTGTCTGGCACGACATATTGCTTCGTAGACGAGGCTGCACTTCGACGTGGCCTCTTGGTCGATGATGAGGAAGGCTGTGACGAAGACGGTTCAGCAGTCCTGAGCGTCGTGACACTTGTGTCTTGCTCAGCCTGAACTTCAGGCGCTATCCTGATTTTGATGCTCGCGCGTGAATATCGCCTCTTTAGCCCCTTCTTGCTCGGAGTCGCACTGAGATCCTCTAGGGTCAAGTAGTCTTCTTCGGAGAAGTAGAAGTCGGTGCCGTGTTCAATGTCGTCGATCATAGCAAGCGGCTGGCACAGCATGAGATTTACAATGAGTACAGGTGTCGGAACACGTACCGGTGCACGGCCTAGACGGGCCAACAGCTTGAAATGCTTGAGAGTAAGCGGAACACGATGCGCAGACGGCTCAGGTTGATCATGTGAGACATAGGGCTGCACAACCTGCTCACAAGCTGAGATGAGACGAGGTTTTTGCAGGCAGCTTAGGATATTACCCACCATCGGGTTGGTGTTAAGTATGGCATGAATCATAAACACCGCAGTGACCGCACTACGTAAACCATAGTGCATCCGGATCCACTTCCCGACCATCATATTGTCTGTCCAGGGTCGTCAGACTCGGTTCTCTGCCGCGGCAGTGTCCTAGTTTGCTCACCTGCAGGATAGGTCAGTTTACCGCCCGTCATGTCTTCATAGTGATGATATGCGTCATAAATCCGCCGTCTGCCGCGCGTGGGCCCTAGCTCGTCCTTCCTAATCATGGTTGACAGTGTGTCCTGACCAATTCGGCCCTACGTCGCGGGAGAACAATGAGATAGTCATCCCTCACTGCAAAACCGCCGCTTACGCACGAGATCGTCGTCGTCTCTCTCGTCTCGGAGATGTAAGCCGCCACGGCCTTCCTCGTTGAGCAAACTATTCTCCGCATCGACAATCGACAAGGCTTGAATGCCGCCCAGTCCCTGGTGCCGTAGCTCCGCGACTCGTTCCGAGAGGCTCATTCGCGGCATGACGAAGTCCTGGCACAGGGGCGCCTCGTACATCATGCAAGCTCTGGTGTCGTGGCAAGGCGGCAGGTCCCCGACATCCAGCTTGAATTTTCGTAATACCTGGACGCGAATGGCATCATCCAGAGATGGATAGAGTTCGACTAGCCTTTGTAGCATCCTTCCCTTGCAACCAACCTCCAGACACCTAAAGGCCACTTCTTGAACAAGTTCCTCGATCTCGGCTTTCGACATGCTCAGAGCCACACGACCGTACTCGAGTACGCCCCTGAAACGGTCCGGGGCGAACTTGCTGGCGAGAACCTCGACAAGGTCAGATCGTTGCACTGGGTCTAGGTTGATGGCCTGGATCTTCTCTGCGCAATTGTCCACATAGTTACGTGGAGGGTTGTCACCCATCGGCGGGCCAATTGTAAAGGTGCTCTCTGAGAGGAACACCTGCAAAAGCAACACAAGTCGCACATTACGATCGTTGGATGGAAAGTCCTGAAAGAGTTGCCGTAGAACGCAGAATAAATGGGGGAACGTTATTGAGCGAGTCCTGGAGAACGTCTGGGAATGATGTCAGTTATACCAAATGCATTCTGGGTGAGAGTTGTGGCACCTTAATGAGGTCCTCGACGACCAGTCTATTAGCTAGTCAGAAGAGTGACGTCAACGTGATACACTGAAGACGCACGCCAAATCAAACTTCAAGAGTCCCTCCTTGTTTAACCTCTTCAACGCGTTGTACGCGGTCTCGTTCTGCTTTGCTTCCATGCATATCTCTGCGGCAACAGTACGGCTGACATACATCCTACGTATATGCGCTTGAATACGTGTCTGATACACCGCCCTGCCCGATGGTGCACTTACCGCGCGTTAAGCCTCGACAGCTCACGTACGTTGTTCACGATTTCTTCCGTCCGCTCCTCAAAGGTCGCTGCGGGTTTCTCGAACATCTTCCGGAAGACGAAATTTCGATACTGGGTACCACTTGAGTAATCTGGCAAGGGAGGGGGAATAGATGACGGACCTTATGATCCATCGTGAAACCATTAGCCTGTGCATACGGCAACAAGCTCGGTTCTATCGCAAGAACGAGAGGGAAGTTCGCCATCATCGCATCCTATGAAGAGGCTTGCTTTAGTCATTCCGAGCGGCAGGGAGGAACCGGTGTGCGCACTCTGTGACAAAAGGGTATGAACTATATACGAAGTCAGGTGACCCGGACTACAAGTTCCGCCGCGATGCATACCTTGTACTTCTCCAAGATTTCCTGCAAGCTTTCTAACTTCACTTTTCTCTGCTCCACGGGGAATCGGCTGTCCTTAATGGCCGCCTCCATGATCGCACCATCGTCGTCCCCCTTGCCGAACGGTACGTTCCCGAAGAGCCTGACAGCCGCCATCTGGAAGTACGTAAAGACGTCCAAGCTCATTGAGCGGACCCACAGCGTCTTGATGAATGGAACTTGAGCGGTACGATAATAGTGATGCATGGCACATTGGACCAAGTACCGAGATATGTGAGCGCCGGACGACAGGAGTGTCTGAGTTCGAAAGGGCTATTAGGCGGGGCCACGAGCGACAGAGGGCGTCGCAGAGAACCGATACTACTTACATCGATGACCTGAGGAGTCATGAGCCTTCCCCTCCCGAGGGCCCAGTACAGAGCCTGTATCCGACCATAGCGGCAGAGGAAGTACGTCGAGCGCACGTATGGGTCTTGAGTAAAAGTATAGTAGTGTTTTGATGTGAGGCTGAGGTTGACAGGGTCGTCGAGCTCATTGACGATGAGCTGAATAATTTCGCCTGCAGTGCCGTGAAATCCATCCAAAAATCCGGTAAAATCCAGAACAGGGAAATAATTTCAAGCGAGGTCGTGAGAGCCGTTTAGCACGCTGTCATGCCAGCAAGACGTAACGCTTACCGCAGAGCCGATCCATACTACTGACGTCGAGTGCAGGGGGGCCAACTCGGGTCGACGTCGGGGGCGGTGGTGAGCAATGGTGGACTGCCTCGCAGAGATGATGACGGTTCAGTAACCCGGGGGGAGCGCCCGTGCGTGCGGAGGTCTGCCCGAAGTAGCCGGCGTCTAAATGATGGAGATGGCACGGGGATGCCCTCGGTGAGCCTAAAGGTTAATATGCCCCAGAATGCCTGGATATTCCGGATGTACATCTGGATATCCAGTCAGACCGCATGCCGTCTCTGTCAGACAGTATAGAAAGCTGGATACCTAGAGCTCTGTATAGACAGTTCCTAGAACAGATATTGGATAACTAGAATCTACCCTGGTAGTATCCCAGCCAGATACGCCACGGCAGCCTCCAACTCCGCTGTTGCAACGAGGGAAGGAAGACATTAAAGTTTGCTTTCTCAAGCCGCTCCAAATATACTGCGGCCGGTACCTACGTAGAGTGTTCAGTCGGGTCAATGAGGAGTGGCGAAACCTGTGACCCTACCGCATTCAGAAACACCGGCTTAACCGGACCCGGTACTTTGCCCGCAGTGTCCTTGAACATCTCCCTTGCTGTAATCAGATGGTCGTTGGCCAACGTGGCGAACTCATATGCAGCGTCGTCGATCCCTTTGGCGTTTCCTCCTTGCCGGAAAACCTCTTCCTGGCTTACGCCATGTCGTGCCGTAACCTCTGCAGGGATGACCATGTGTCGTTTCGAAGCGTGGTACGGCAGAGCGCGAAGAAGCGTCGCAATAGTATGCGCAACGCCTACGTGGGACGCTGCGTGGGAGAAGTCGTGAGAAGACGACTGATTGAGCATGGATAGGAGGAGGTAGAGGAATGTGGATGACGTCGACTCGGCATGCGCGGTCAGACTATCTAGTGTAAGGTGCGTTGGGGTCTGTAGCTCTGCGTCCTAGAAAAGTGACATGATGTCTGCCCATTGCAGACAGAACTGGATAGGTACACGCACCCTAGCCTCTATCATCCTTTTCAAGTGGTACATAGGGAGATTGAATCTTCCCGAGGCTTCATACAACGCAAGTGCGATTGGGTGCTTTGGCGGCCTGCCCTACGTAATTGCAGCGGTCAGTATGAGCATGCAAGGCGAACCGGCACACGCACGTCGGAGAAATCCTTGAGAGCGTCCTTCCAGAACTGCATCCGCATGTTTCCAATTATTGAGTTTGAGACGGATTCTTGCATCGTGGATAGCTCGATCTGAACGGCGGAGTGCACATGGACGGTATTCATAACCAACAGAGGTCAACTACACTCACGTAGAATGCCCTGAGGGCATAAAATGCATCTCGATGATCCCGAGGATAAACTTGAGACACGAGATACGCCTCATAGTCACGCTTCTGGACGAAATCCCTGCAATAAGAGCGAGGGCCGTTTGTTCCGCTCTCTGAAGCGGCTACATTGGTAGCTGTCCGCACACTAGATGCAACTGCGGGCAAGGGCAATTGAGGCTGACGAGCCTGTCGCAGACAGAGCTGGCGTGCCAGCATTTTAGGTTGTGATGGTGGTGAGAGACAAGTTGGGACGCGTTCGAACTTCGCGCACGCTCCTCGCCGCGACGGACGTCACAGACATGTGACCGCCGCTCGGGAACCGCTAAAGGTCGCATCTTTCGTCCGAACCGCTCCCCGATTCATTCTCTGTTGGAATAGACTTGGGACATGGCATCTGGGCACTCAGGTTTGCAAAAGGAGGTGCTCGCTTTGTATCGGAGGTATGGGCCCCGCATTCGAGGCCAAGTCACGAAGCTGAGAAACACTATTGCAGCGCTCTTCGGATGGTCCGGACGAAACCAGTCGCAACACGCCCAAGCTTCCGTTTGTTCATCCGCTATAGTTTTAAGACGCAAGCGGAATCAATATCGCCTCGTGATGTCTCGGCAATAGAGCATCTTCTGCGGAAGGGAAGACGACAACTAGAAACGTACGAAGACATCAAAGTACGGAACATTTGGGTCAGTAAAGCCATGCAGGAATGGGAAGAGAAAGAGGGCGGACGACGAAATCTCCAGTAACAATAATCTCTTCATCTTTTAACGGACGAGAGCGGAATTCCGGCGTATGAGATTAGAACCAGGCAGCTAGCACACAACGGCACACGACAGAGGAAGCTAATGAGAACACATGTCATGATGAAACCCGCCCGGAGTCTATGACCGCTTCGCATTCTGTGATGTGCCGGCGAATAGTCCCTCGACAGCAAGGTTAACTTCTTGCGGAGGTGCCTCCGGGGCAAGTTTTTGCTCCGCCTTTTGCTCTTCTCGTGCGATCTGCTCCTCCTGCTCCTCCCCTTGCTTCTCCTCTTCACTCAGCTTTGCCAGCCTCTTCTCCTCAAGAATCTTGATTGCTTGTTCATAGGCCAGGCGTCGTTCGTTGATCACGTACTTAATACGTGCCATGGATTTGCGGACCTACAAGGAACTGAGGCCCTTGAGCCGGCTATAAGAGATACCAAAGACATACCTTGTGCGACTGTACAGAAGTTGACATCCGCGATGCAAAGATACCTAGTCTTCTTCCTTCCTCCTGCTGTGTGGCGAGAAGGTTCCGTTCCCGCAAGAGAACATACCAGAGGGTGTGCAAGTCCTTGAAGCTCTTGCGGCGGAGTTCAGCAGCGGACCATGGCCGGCCTAAGTCACGTAGCAATCTCGGTCATTCCGAAAATATGCGATACTGAAGGGATCGCACTTGAGCCAAGATTGGCATGCTCGCGGGTCTGCAGAGTCTCGTACTCTACCTGTCCGTCCTTCTCGATCCGACGGAAGAATCCATAGAGCCCGTGATTGGAATCACCCTCGACACCAAGATGCGGACGCGAGTGGCCTTCGGGTATCCTCGCTTTCGACCCACTGAGAGCGACAGCCTTTGAGGCGGTAAGAGTGTCCGGAAGGACCGACGCGAAAGTTCGATTTTGAGCACCGACGACGGTAGCAGGAGTTAATGATCTTAAAGAAAAGCAGGCGAGACCCTGCAGGGATCGTGGCAGTGTCGAGAAAAGCATTCTGGAGGGAAACCGGCCCCGCTGGACGCGTTTGTGACCTGGTTCGGAGGAGTTTTTCTTTTCTGACAGCTCGATAAGCCTTCTTGACAGGCTTGCATATCGGCACTGTACCACGGAGCGGGACAGAATCCTCGGTCTTGCCCACCTACATGAACGCGTCTCTCGACTGTCTGTGGCCATAGCTCGTAAGGGGAGTGTCTCCTGAAGATCGCCTCGTTCTGTCCCTCTACTGGGAAGCGGATGCCCCCTTTGCCCTTTGGCTTGAATCTTGGAGCCACCTCGTGCATGTGAATGTCAAACTCCTATGAACACATTTTCCCCACAATTAATGCCTCCCTGTGTCATCCAAGGTCGCCCGGCCAAGCGCGGCTTTATCACGTCGGGTACGCCATCTGCATCGGGATGTGCAAGTACATCCGTACCGAAACGGCGTCAGGGGACCTCACATACGCTGCTGTGTTGCAACTTGGCAATCCCCGCGGTCGCAAAAATCTTGTAGTCCTGTGCGATATATCGAAGAGAGTGCAAGGATACCGAACTTTGTTGCATGTGAAATGGACGTGACGAGCAATTGACGTCGATTGCCATGAGCATCATCGTAAGCTAGCTAGCGAACCAGCGCAAGCGTGTCAAGCGCCAGCGCCTAGACCGAGGAGCGTGGGAGATTTATAAGGTTAGGGTTTCTGGGCCATGGCCCGCTCTGCACGATGGAGTCTGTGATATAGTTGAATAATCCGGAATTGTCGATGATTGCTCCGCTCGTTAACCTATCAGACAACCAACCTTCGACTTGCTCCTATAACGTCCAAACACGGTTCGACCAGTGTCGTTCGGAGTCGATGGCGCTAGGCGATAGATCCAGCGGTAGCCCGAGGGTGTTGAAGGTTATACAAGGCGAGAACCGGCTCAAGTTTGTATACAGACTGCCAGGTAGGTCGATACTAGCCCACTCCTCCAGCCGCTGAGCTTCATCCTCACCGCATCCTTCTTGTCTCAGGCACAGGACATCGAGGCAGACGTACTCGGCTCCCATGTTCAGTAGCTCGACGCGAACGTGGTCAAGAGTCGTTTGGTGTGAGATAGGGATGGGTCACTGCTCTCCGTTGATTTTTGTTGTAATGTGGGAGAGCTATTTAGGAGTAACCTAGCTGTGAGAAATCGGCCAGTTGGCTCTGATAAGGCCCTCTTCACGTCTTCGGGTCACGGCTAGTCCCTCACTCTTAGTCCACCGCCTTTGCCGTCTCTCCATTCGCCCATCATACCTCGTCAACTTGTGCATGTGGGTCCACAGGCAATACCAAACGACATAGCGGATATCCCGTGCAAAGACATGAGCGCGGATGACCTCCTTGGTCGGCTCAATTGGGTCCTTGGCACCTCTCACGCCCTCGATGAGTCCAGCATACGCGCAAGCGTGGAAGGCCTCCTTCAGACCTCGCACGACTTTGGGGAAGCATGTGCATTGTCCGCATGCTTTGGCCCCGGGAGGAATCGACTTGTAACCCGCAGCCCGAGGGCTGCAATCTCACAGATATCTTTAAACGCATTCATTCCACCCGCAAATACAAAGTACAGGCCGACAACCGTCGAAAGAATGCTATCTGCGGGTCGACGGATCACTCGGTTGTACCGCCACGGCGTGTCTGGGATTTATGGAGCAACCGTGTTGTCCCCACTCCTGCTGTCCAGCGCCGCGAACTTTTCTTTCGTGAACGAGATATCTTCGAGCTCAGTCATCTTCACCACCCCCAGATGACCACGTGATGCCTGCGACAGTCTTGAGTGGCCTCTCCTCTCTCGCGAAAGCGGGCCCTAAGACCCTCAAAAAGCTCCACGTTACTCCCAGACCCGTCTTGCGTTAGTCGATTGAAGTACCAACCCCCTGGAAACAGCCGGCTATGAATCGGCCGCGGTCCACATATTCTATGTTGCAAGCTCGCCGTTGAGTCTGACTTCCATTCGTTGCCACCCTCGTATCCCAATAGTGAAATCTAAAGACGAGTGATTGATATCTGAGCGCGAACGTTATGTTACAATCTTACGCTAGGGCTAGACTCTGGCACAGATTCATGATCTCCGTAGGGCACGGGGCTTGACTTTGAATTCATGTCTACAGGCGGAAGCTGGGCGGTATCAGAGCTGTTAGACGCAACACATGCGGGCAACAGTTACACAAGGAACATACATCTACGTCTCCACACAATTCACCACCAAGCTCCTCGCATAGTTGGCCAGCTGTGTCTTCGTACAGCGCAGGCTCTAGGCTCTGTCATCCTAAATACATCAGCACGTTCCAGCTCAGCACGCTAATTGGCAAAACGAGTGCTCCGCTCTGGACGGTTATTGTTACCCGACCCACGGTCTCTCATGTGCAGGGCGCTTGGCTCTGTACAGACCTTGACGACTGTGTATAGAATTCTGCAGATCTGTGAGCAATTAGGGCGCAAGCACCGCGTATCAGGAACACACATCCTCCAGACTCTCTCGTTCACTTGTGGGTACTGAACAACCGTCCATTTGCATATCTTCCTTGCAATACAAACAACAAAGCAGAAGGGGTGCGGGAGCATTTGGGACGGTGAGGGAGCAACCTGGCAACCACCAACGGACTCGTTAGTGCCTGGGCAACCTGTCCGGAGACATACGTACATTTGGTAGTTTATGCCAGGTGCGTTGCGGCCCCTTATCAACTGTGGTTTACAGAAAACGTAAATGAGCACATCTATACGGCATCGAACATGGCATCGACTTTGCACTTACCAAAGTCCGGACACGGCATAAAGCCTAAGACCTAAGGACGAACGCCATCTTTACATAATCTTATCCCAAGTGGCAGGAGAGCCATTCGGTATGAATATTGTTCTGATTATCTGTGCAGATATCATGTAATATGCGAAGGTGGTGGACAAACCTGAACAAGGAACTCAGAATGAACTTCGAAGATGAGCACATCTAGCGAAATGGCACAATCAATCAAACGAAGTACAGTATCCATTACAGACCTCTAAACTAGTGCGGAGCCCGGAACGATCATCTTGCCTACTCGATGACATTCTCGTCGTCTTCGCTATCTTCCTCTTCGCGCATGCGTTCACGTCGTGCAGCTTCCTTGGCCTTTTTGGCGAGCTCTTTATTGGGCTTAAGATCATTTAGTGAGATGATCTTATGGCAACCCGCATTCGGGCACTTCTGACGCGCCGTCCGATCGTTCTTGAGAAACTCGCGGATGGCAGAAGCATCGAAAGAGTGGTTGCACACGCTTCTGAAACAGATGTGAGACTCTTTGCCTGGAGAAATAACAAACGCGCTTACGATGTGAGCGGATCCTCGAGCAGCTTAAGTGTGAGAGGACATCTATAGTCCTGTGTAACCCCTCCAACTTGGACGTCGTCGTCATCGTCGCTATCATCGCCTTCCTCTGAAAGGGCCATGCTGTGTTAGCACGGACAGATGGTTCCATTCACCAGGACAAACCTGCTGGAATGAAATCCGCAACCGGCGGCATGGCTTCATCAGGATGTTGTATCTCCTGCTCAGAACATTAGCCTTGGACCTAGATCACGAGCAAGCTACACACATATATTCCCTGGCGGAAGTTGGCATAGTCTTCGTGTTTGGCGTATTTCTGGCGAGAAGTTTTCTTCCCGTAGTCCTTCTGTCGTGTCCCAACCCCGCTGTCGTAACGAGAGATAACTTCGGGCTACACGCACAGAAGGTGAGTGTGAGGTCCCAATGGAATGGTGATAGACGTACGACTGCTTCGCCACGTATCACTTGCTGGTATAAATCAGTTAGAGTGTCTTCATGCGCCCGAAGCTCGTTCTCTGTGTCAATTAGGGATCTCATCATCTTGTCGATTTCGGCCAAATTCTGGTAGGGTGTCATTTGACGGTACAAATGCCGTGTATAAAGACTCACCTTCTCAGCCTTTTCACCTTCCGTGAACTCTGCCAATGCAGAGCCAATGTCCTGCACAAGGGAATATGAAGAATTATGTAATCCCCTGATCTGTGCCCAATCTTGAGAGAGTCCACTGATACGCCCTGCTTGCTGCTTGTCGATCGGCTGGTCCGCGAAGTCTGCCAGGGGGTTATCGACGTGTTGGCCATTATCGTTGCCCCCCTCATCGCCTTCGTCTTCAAGCTCTTGTCTCGCCTTTTTGTCCCTTTTCGCGCCCTTGGTCCGGCGCGGCTGGCTTGCAGCTTCGACGTCGTCGACCTCCTCATCGCGCACCTGCGTCGCAGTGGCATCCTCGATATCATCGGTATCTTGCCTGCGCAGGCGGCGGGATGACGTCGCAACAGGCATATTGTCTAAATTCAGTGAAAAGTCCGGGTGATGGGCGTTGAGGATGACACGGTACGCGACGATTCCTCGATGAGAGGTGTGGCACGTGATGCTTTAGGGCCGGTGAACTCGTGAGAGCGACCGACGCCTTCCGTTTTCGTCTTACCGCCCGCCCGCTCCGTCTGTCCTGACGATGTTCTCCGCCCTCCGCGCGCTCGCCCGCATACCGCGGCCATGGGCTATCTCAACACCATCACTCATGGCGCGCACCCTTCTTCCCAGGCCTGCCACTGCCTCTCCGTTCTCCGCGCTCCTGCGTAACTTTCACGCCTCGCCGCCGGCCCTTGTCACGCTGAACCAGTCCACGCGGCGGAAGCATAAGAAGAAGAGGGCGATGCCCAAGTCGCCGCTGCTCGACAACTGTCCGCAGAAGAAGGGTGTCGTCAGCCATGTCTTCATTATGAAGCCCAAGAAGCCCAACTCGGCCAAGCGTAAAGTCGCGCGAGTCAAACTTAGCAATGGAAATTCTATCCATGCGTACATCCCTGGTGAAGGACATAACTTGCAGGAGCACAGTGTCGTCATGGTTCGAGGTGGTCGTGCACAGGATTTACCTGGTGTTCGGTGAGCGATAGTTCATGTCTAACGTGCGTTCGTGCGCTTGAACAAGTGTATTGGCATGCAGGTACAAAGTCTTACGTGGTGTGCTTGACTGTGGTCCAGTCGTCAATCGTCTCACCTCTCGCAGTCGATACGGAGGTAGGTTGTACTTGGTTCCCACCAATAGCGTAAACTGACCAGTTGCCGTAGCCAAGAAGCCAAAGCAGTAGACTGTTTTTCTTCTTCCGGACATAATGCCCTTCACTCGGCTGTACAGTCCAAAGAGTATCCCATTAAATCTATGATACGATCGAATAAAAGGATTCATATGCTGAGGGTATACATAGAGTGATTCACAGGTCCAATCATGAGTGTCACGGCATCAATCCACCTGCTTCCCTTAGCTTGGCCTCCCTCTCCCGAGAGGCTCTCAACTCTTTCTCTATCTCTGCCTTGATGGCCCACACCCACGCATCCCGCTCTAGCTTGCTCCTCGTCCTATAGACCGATGTCTTGCGTTTCGCCGCCAGCGCTGGCACAGAAGTCTCTGGGACCTTCTTTGCGACTCGATGCCACCAAACCATGAAGAGAGTATCCTCGTCGAGGTCGTCCGATTCGAGTCCGTCTTGATACCGTCGCGGTAAGGGCGGATCGTCGGGGCGATATTGTCCCTCCGGCAGGTGCTGGGCTGCAAGATGGCCTGAACAGACATACGCGTCCAGCAGGTGAACGGTACCGCGCCTGCGTTGGTGTAGAGATGTGCTGGTTATATTGAACTCAACCAAGTGACCCGCGACCAAAACTAGTTGCATGTGCCTGCACCGAGTCAGACATGTTGGCTAACACAGCGTAACACCAGCACTTACTGATACTGTCCTCTCAACCCTTTTCTTCCAAACAGCCGTCCTGTCTTGCTAATCGGCCTGCACCCCTCGAGCAGACACCAGTCATAGAACCACGAAAGCTCTGGTGAGGACGTCTCAGGGTCTGGCGGCGCTTCCGGGAGCTCGTCTTGCTCGCTGTCGACGTGCTTGTGAGGCGTGATCCTCGGGCGGCCGGTCGCGGTATGCATAACGTCCATCTCGTTGTGAGCGTCGGCCTGGTGACGCTTCTTCCAGTACGAGATGAGCGGCCGTAGGCGCGCGATCCACTCGAGGGCATATTGCGCGGAGTATGCCTGACAAAACGTTCAGCGGTGGTCACGGCGGATCAGAAGGTCCCGAGCGCACCTCGAACCTGACTATGCTCCCCGATTTGAGCACCAGCTCGAACGACCGGCGAAGCCGCATTTGTGTCGCATCAGATGCCTTCGCGATACCCCCGGGCCCTCCTGCATCCCGGAGGTCTTCCTCGTCCTGCTCAACCGCCTCCCAGAACTCGGGCGTATCTTCCCACTCCGGATGGTCACGAGAATCGGCTTCCTCTGTGCGCCGCGGAATAGTTTGAAACGCTCGCCTGACTACAACAATGCTCCTCAGATCGCACAACCCGTTCGCAGTCAGTACCTGCTGAGCGCCACGCGAAGCCTCGGCCTTGCGCAAGGCATCGGGGTCGTTGATCTCTGATGGCGGGCCAGGCGGAGGCGGTGGGTGCGCTTGCGCGGCATTGACGAAGAAAACGTAGCCGTCGTGTATAGAAAGATACTGAGCCTGCTTCGACTGAGAGTTGGGCTGGACGCGCTCCAGGTAGCCTTCAACACCAGGCGGCTCGTCCAGTCGTGTGCCATCTTTCAGGTGCAGACGCGTCGTGCGGTGCTCTTCCAGCCGGAGTTCGAGATGTACCGGCTTTCCGGCCTAGGGTGGAAGGTAACTATCCAATGCCGCTGTGCCAGATCGACAAAAGATCAAGGCGCACCTGTCTTATGGATAGGCCGTACAGGACAGCCCAGTCACGGCGCTTGCCTGTAACGTCCTCTGCTTGCCAGACCCAGTCCAGCCTTGCATCGACACGCCAGGCAAGCTGCAGAGAGGAACCTTCACTGAGAGCCTTGCCAATCACGGCATCGTAGTCTTCAACCGAATGCATGACCTGCTTGCAAAGATTCACCGTGTTCTCTGGTGTAAAAATTGCGTAAGCCTTTTCGAGAGTGCTGAATTCCCCGGATGGGACGTCAACTCTGACTCTTGTGTCTAGCCGCGGACATCTTAGCTCGACAGACGTCGGTAGCTCTCCACCCAGCTTTTGCCTGTGACCTTGTCAAAATCTTGTTGCACTTTTCCACCAGTCAACACGCACCAGAGCTTCCAGAACCAGTCAGCTGCCCTTGTACGCGCCTTGACATTGAATATAAAAACAACTGTTCCCTTCAGTCCCAGCAGCAGACGCCCCTTAAGCGCGGTTTTCCCTCGCAAAAGTCTGTAAGGGCACGTCAAGCAAAAAGTGAAGTCGGTGAACGAATAGAGAGAAAGACGTGTCCCGGTCTTCAGAGGTATGATAAATGCCAACTGTTTGTGACCGATTAGCCACTCTCGACCTGGGATGGACTGTCAACATGTAAACAAGGTGCGGATATATGCGGACTAGTGAGGGCGAGATTGTACGCACGTAGTTTTTATATAGCTCTATGCGGCCTTTCCTCCACGCGACAATGTGTTCTGAAAAGTCATAGTACTGTACGTGCGGAGTCACACGCGCTTTGGCTTCGTCGAAGCCAGCACCGAGATTGTCAATGCCGGTGAAGAAAATCTGCACAAGCATCCTGTCTGGAGCACGAATGTAAGTAGGTTTCAGTCAGAGTTGGGGTCAACTCGCCTCTCATGACCACATCGGGCTCGGCATCCTTAGGCTCGGCGGTCGTAGCCTCCTGTGCATGTTGAGCTGCACCGGCGCTCGTGTCTTCCACCCGGGAGTCTGTTCGAGCTAAGACTTGGTCGGGTGGCGCAGGCTCTTCTTGAGGTGTGGGCTCGTCGGAGTAGTGAACCATCCTCTTCTTGCCCTTGGACGACCGCAGGATGTCGAGATGTCCTTGTGTGGTATTTGAGATGGCAGATGTCGACATACCAGGAGTGGATTTGCTGGTCCTTGTCCTCGTGGGCTCAGGCGGTCGAAGATTCCCCTCTCCCAAAGAAGGCGAACCCTCAAGCAATGGCGTCGCGGAATTAGGACTACCTGGCCTGTAGGTATTCCCATTAGAGAAGGGGAAAGAGTTTCGAGGGGAGTCCATTTGTGGGGAGAGTCCGTCCTGCAATGCAGACGAGTCTACCAGCTCTGAGGGTGCCGTGACGAATGTGTCGTGCCCTGTCGCCAAAGTTGAGGGCACAGCACGATCGCGCATTGCTGAGCCAATGGTGGAACCCATCCCATCCTCCGTTGTGGTGTAGATCGTCCGTGTCGCGTCAAACATGTTGACTCCCAGGAAAACGCCGACGTCGAACGAGGTACCTATCCACTGCTTTGGGCTAGACTTGGCTTCCCGCCGACGTGTACGCGCCTTGGCCCATTCGGTCTGCTCCCACTTGCGATACATCTCCTCGCGCACATCCCGCTCCGCGTTTTCTCCCCAGTCTTCTTCACGCCCACCTTGGCCCAAGAAAAACTGCAGTGCGTATTCGCGAATGGCATCGTGCACTCCTGCATCCTCGTCTGTGTCTCCTTGGCGACGAGAAAAGCGACGAAGCCATCCCTTTCGCGACACCACTACGGTGCTGTCTAACTGAGACGCGACTCTTTCTGGCATGGGGCCTATGAACCTCCTGCGAAGCTTGTGGGGGTCATCGTGTTTCGCAGCTTCAGGTCGTGGATCGACGGTTGTGGGTGGCGGCACTGCGTGTGGGGATACCATAGCCCTGCACAGGACCGACGTCAGTGTGTGTAAAGAAGGGAGGATGCAGACGAAAGGAGTCAAGAGTCGAGCATGACAGCAACGACTGTTCCACGACCTGGCGGTCAGATCTAATTAGACGTCACGGCGCTAGCACAAAACATCAGGAACATCTTGAACGCTTCCGCTGCACCTTGAGTTGCCCGCGTTCTATGACTTGACTCGAAGCTATGCTCTTTTCGTCCTTCAAGCTTCTCATACAGCGAATTTCAGACACTCAGCTGTGGATAGACTTAGCCGATATTGTTGTACTCGAATCTCCTTTGAAACCACCGAGGGCACTACGCCATGGCTCCCATTAGCATGCTTTATTACACATGTGGCGTAACTGTAGGACCCGAACTACATGTGATGCTCCAAGTAATATGCACGGTCCATTCGCTGACAAGGGCTCGTAGCCGAAAACTCGTGTCCAATAAGTCTGCCTTCACCTCAACCAGCTTAAGGATGAGTCGGAATGAAGTAGTCACCAGAGCCGGTAGAGCCGTTGTTGGGTGGTTGAGCGACTAGCAGAGCATAGCACGGTGCGACGTCCACGGCGTCGCCCGCAGTAACTTGACCGCCGGACCCTGATAGGGCTAGGAGAAGCGTCCAGGCATAATAGCAGAACACGAGACCGACGGCAGTGTTGTAGAACGAGGCTCCTTGCGCGAGATCGGACGCACATCTTCGGATGTTGTTCCGGATGGAGACGAGCCGTTCACGTAGAGATCTTCGTTTCGTCCATTCGGACGGCGGGATAGACTCGTGTGCCGTGGGACAAAGTGGGCGATGATTCCAGTCTTCGCATGCAGGAACAGCTTCCAGGTCTTCAATGGACGTGAGGCTGCTAGATAGACTGAACGACGCGTCGGCACCGCCCCGATGGTACGAGCTCGAACTCGAGAATCCAGACAGCGTCGAGTAGGAGCTTGTAATGCTAGGCAGGCTCATAGAATACGTGATAGCATGATCTGGAGCAGACGATGGGCTTCCAGAGTCGTAGGCCGACGAGATCATCGCAAAGGATGTCGTAGTTCGAATTATGGTTCGGGTTCGTAAAGAGTGACTGTCAGGAATGTGAAGAGACTCTATTCTTCAGTGTCTATATGTCGACGAATCCAGCGTGCGACGTCAAATATAAGAGGCCAGCGAAAGGATGTTGGTGTGGTCGAAGGAGAGCTGAACCAAAGCGTCAAACTCTCTGCGCGCCTTTGGCCCGGGAGGCCGGGGATGGCAAGTCTGGAGGTTTGTTCAAAATAAACAGCCACAAGTGGTGGTACAAGACTCTTATTCGTTTTGATACACTAGCTATACAGCCGTAACTTAGAAAGAACACAATGATACGCCGCAACCACCATTCACCGAGATCTATCAAGCTTTCAGGTGCAGAAAATAGTACCGATGAAGATGCCCTGGTACGGCCCCAAGTGATCCAGGATATTGCTCTCAGCGATATTAGGTACGGACGAAATTGTGCATTGTGCATCAGTCGCGTCGTCGTCCCCAGGGCACGAAACAGCATCGCCTGGTGAGACGATGTGGATCTCGCCGTGGACGTGCGAGAAGCCAAGGAAGCGTCCGGGGACAATAGGGATTGGGTCCAGCTCGTTGTTGATGCGCTCAAAGTCGGGCACTGTTGAGTCGAAGAACGTCGCATAGTCGGGATTGCCGACGCGCGGCGTGCCATAGGTAACGCCTTTGATGTGAATGCTCGAGGGCAGGTTCATAGCCATGAACAGCGAGTCTAGCTCCGCCAGGGCGCCGCCCAGTGAGTGTCCAACCTTACAGCGAGAGTCAGCTCGCTGCTGGAACTAGCCATATATTGAGAGAACGTACCAGGATAACCTGTGTTGCACCCTTCGCGGCAATCAAGCTCTTTGTTTCGGCAAGGATAGTCGCTGCCGTCTGCGCATGCTCGTCCAAGAAGCCTTGATGTGCCATGATCGAAGTAGAGATTCCAGGGAACAGAGTCGGGTCGAGGTTTGCCATGAGGATATCCACGTCCGTCAGGTCAGAGAGGCTGAAAATGTTCTGCTCAGTACAGAGTTCGACAAGCAAGGATATCCAGCTTACAACTGGGTAGGATCAGTGCCTTGGTGAGCAACTACCACAGAGTTCTGGGAGGGCCAGTATCCGACGTAGTCTGGAGCAAAAAGATCACAGTATCAGACTAAGCCTATGCATGCACGGCAACCACCAGTGTACTCACATAGCTGAATGTCGTTCCCATCGCCACCAGTCAGGGTGGCCTCGAATCCTGGTAGGGCCTGGCACGCCTCTGCAAGGGTGTTTCAGCAAATCGCAGTCATACATGCAGGGGGTAGTGCGAATCACGTACGCCCACATTGCCAGCCGTTGATGATGCTCGAATCACAGTACGCCGCACGCGCAAACTCAGTGTACGGTGCAAGCGCATTGAGCTGTGTCGTGGATAGTGTAGTCACCCCTGCTCGCGCGACCTCAACATGGGGGACGCCCAGAGCCTTGTCCGAGGGTGTAGGGACCACAACAGCCTGAACAACGCCGAGCACGAAGGCAACGCACGAGATGAGCGACAGCAACTTCATCATATCGAGAATCTGGGGTGCGAGTGTGCCTGAGCGAGTGCGCTGAAGTGCACAAAGCGCAAGAACGATAGCCTGGGCGACCGGAGGCGGATGGCGAGAGCTGCACTCCTGGACCGTCGTCCTCCGTTGCCCTCAGATTATATACTGTGGGCTCTCTCCCCCCTCGCCAACGGTGGGCAGCCAAGATGCCCGTTAGGACGCATGCGTCCGAGTTGGGCCGTCTTCGCACAGTCGCGGCGGCGGTCGGCTGGACGCCGAGGACAAGGTCACATTTGTCAGGCTCGCGTGGTGTAGTTGCGTCTGTGTCCAATTGAGAGATGGAAAGGTAGCAGACTGAGGGAAAAGAATATGCTGGCGGCATGTGATACACTAATTGACCCATCAAAAGTCCGTCATGCCGGTGCAAATAGAATCGAATGAGGATCATCGCTGGACGTGCCAGGGAGTCGAAGAGACTCACATCAGGCTCGTCTCGCCCACGAGCTAACGAGGCTTGCCGGGAAGGGCATCCAGAGCGAGCGAGTTTGCTATATTATATTCCAAGACCAATTGCAGATGTAACGGCATCTACGTGGCAATGTCTCTGGACTTGCGACAGGCGGGTGCATGACGCGGAAGTCGCGGGAAAGCCGGCCTAGGGAACCTGGAAAACCGTCGTACTTATACAATGGGCGTTCTGATGTCAGGACAAAGAAGATTCAAATTTGCCACCAAGGCTTGGAACGTGGTCTCTGAAGGATTCGCGGCGACGGACTGCATAATCTCGGGACAAGCAGCCATGCTGCAGGGTCCAGATAGTAAAAACGACGCATGCGCTTCGGTCAGCAGACCCCCACGACGTTCCTCGCCCGCATGCAGTTCTCTTCTACACGCCTCGCAACGACCATACGGGCTTCATATAGCGTGTGCAGTATAGGCTTTGAAGCGGCTATTTGCGGCCGTTCTGCATTACATAATTTCTGATGCTGCGCCTCGTGAGACTACAATGGAATACAAGGGACGTCTGGCTGCTCGGGTCTTCACCATCTCTACATGCCTTGTAGTGAACAGGAGCGTCTGCATGCGGCCGATGACCCGCGAAATCGCTTGATTAACCTGTGGAATTGCATGGTAATCAGCGTAGCTTCGGTTCGTCTCTGCCCAACCCTCGAAAACTTGCACGAGCGAGCAAGAGATGAACTCGCAAATGCTCTGTTGTGATGAGCTTCCCCAACGACTGGACACATGTATGTCAGCTCCGTCAGGCGGAGCCCTAGTCAAGTCCAAGTCCGGCGCCAAGCCAAGCGCCTCGCTTGTATCCGTCCGCCGTTCGCCTCGATCCCAGATAGCATCCAGTCCACAAACTCCCTGCTTGCAAGATGCGGCTCAATCGAGGAGCGCGCGGGAGCGGGTACAGTGGGCGGGTGCAATGATGCGAGCCGCCCGAGCTCGCCAACTCTCGCGGGATCACCTGCCCGCGCAGAACGGACCTAGAAGGACGCAGAGCTCGAGCCTGCACACAGACACACAGGGATCAATAAACGTCGCATGGAGAGCGGGCGCCGGCAAACAAGACAATCCTTCGCTGAACCTAAGCGTCAAAGTCTCTGCGCGCCTTTGGAGGTGGCAAGCCTTCAGGCTGGAGGCTCGTTCAAAACCAAACGGACACAGGTGACGGTATAAAACTCTTAGTCCTTTTGATACACTAGCGAAACAGTCCTAACTTCATAAATAATATCGCAATCATTAATGTTCACCTTGATCCGTCAAGGAAGCTTTCAGGCGCAGAACATAGCACCGATCCAGATGCCCTGATACGGCCCCAAGTGATCCAGGATATTGCTATCAATGATATTCGGCACGGTAGAAATAGTGCATTGTGCGTCAGTCGCATCGTCGTCCCCAGGGCACGCAACGGCGTCGCCTGGTGAGACGATGTGAATCTCGCCGTGGACGTGCGAGAAGCCGAGAAGGCGTCCGGGGACAATAGGGATTGGATCCAGCTCGTTGTTGATGCGCTTAAAGTCGGACACTGTTGAGTCGAAGAACGTCGCATAGTCGGGGTTCCCGACGCGCGGCGTGCCGTAGGTAACGCCCTTGATGTGGATGTTCGAGGGCAGGTTCATTGTCATGAACAGCGAGTCCAGCTCCGCCAGGGCGCCGCCCAGTGAGTGTCCAACCTCACGACGAGACTCAGTCTACTGCTGGGGGCCAAGTATATGCTGGGAAAACATACCAGGATGACCTGCGTCGTACCCTTAGCCGCGATCAGCCTCTTTGTCTCTGCAAGAATGGTCGCCGCCGTCTTCGCGTGCTCGTCCACGAAGCCTTGATGTGCCATGATCGAAGTAGAGATTCCAGGAAACAGAGTCTGATCGAGCTTTGTCATGGCGATATCCTCGTCCGTCAGGTCGGAGAGGCTAGGGACATTCAACTCGGCGTGAAATTCAACTAGCAAGGATATGCAGCTTACAACTGAGTAGGATCAGTACCCTCGTGGGCGACTACCACAGCATTTTGGGAGGGCCAGTATCCCATGTAGTCTGGAGCAAACGCACCAGAGCGTCAGCCTAAGCCTATGCATGCATAGCAAACATCGGTGGACTCACATAGCTGAATGTCATTCCCATCGCCACCAGTCAGAGTGACCTCAAATCCTGGTACAGCCTGGCACGCCTCTGTAAGGGTGTTTCAGCAAACCGTAGTTGTGTATGGGTAGTGCGAATCACGTACGCCCACATTGCCAGCCGTTAATGATGCTCGAATCACAGTACGCCGCACGCGCAAACTCAGAGTACGGCGCCAACGCATTGAGCTGTGCCGTGGGGAGCGTGGTCACGCGTGGTCGCGCGATCTCATCGTGCAGAACGTTCATAGCCTCGCCCTGGGGTGCAGGACCCGCAAAGTCAGCGGCCTGGACACCGCCGAGTATGAAGGTAATACACGAGACGAGCGACAGCAGCTTCATCGTTTCGAGAATCTGGGGTGCGAGTCTGCCTGGGCGGCTGCGCTGGAGTACACAAAGCGCAAGAACGATAGCCAGGGCTCCCGGAGGCGGATGGCGAGAGCTGCACTCCTGGACCGTCGCCCTCCGTCACCCTCAAATTAAATATCGATTTCTCCTTGGTCAACAATGGGTAGTCGGGATGTCTGTTAGAACACATGCATTTGGTTCAGCGGGGTGCGATGCAACTTGCAGGGCAAGCCACTCACCTATTGGTTGCGTAGAATAGAGGCACACGCAATGGGGTTGTAGAGTGGAGAGCGAGTTGTATCCACGGTTGTACGGACAGTGTCTATATACTGTTCGCGATGTCTCGGAACTTAGACATGCGTAGGAGTCTCATCATCACATAAGAGAGCCCGAGCAGCGCTGACGCCGCGCGTTTCAATACGCGGCGGCAGTACTAGTCAGCTGCGGTGTAGCTGCGTCTGTGTCCAATAGTGATGAAAGGGTAACAGACTGAAGGAAAAGAATACGCTGGTGGCATGTGATACACTGATTGTCTCATCACAAGTCCTTGGCAAAAGGGATCCGAGTGAGGATCATCGCGGGACGTGTCAGGGAGTCGAGGGAGGACTCACATTAGGCTCGTCTCGCACGCGAGCTGGCGAGGTATGCGAGAGAAAGGCACCCAGAACGAACAAAGTTGCCGGATTATATCGCGGAAACGCCTGTGGACTTGCAACAGGCAGGCGGAGGATACGGTAGTCGCGGGAAAGCTGGCCCGGGAAAACTTGGAAGGCCATCGTTTTCATGCAACAGGCGTTCTGATGCCCCGGAAAAAGAATATTTCAACTTGTCACCAGGGCTTCGGAGATTGCCTCTGTAGGATTTACAGTGATGGACTCACCTTCTGCTGAAGCTCGGGACGAGCAGCCAGCAATGCCGCAGAGTTAAGATGGCAAACTGACGCATGCGTTTCGGCCAGCCGACCCCCACGACGTTCCGCTCGCCCGCATGCACCGTCCACAACTCCCTTCTACACGCCTCGCAACGACCATACGGGCTTTATATAGCGTGTGCAGTGTAAGCTCTGAAGCGGCTGTTTGCGGTCGTCCCGCGTTGAAACATCGATATCTGAAGATCTGAATCCTGATGCTGCGCCTCGCGAGATTACTGTGGCGGAGTGAACGGTACAAACCGTAACGCATAACGCACCCCCTCACCAGTTTGTAATTTTAGTCTCGTTGTCGCGCTTTATGGCCTATCGCGGGTCTGAAGGGAGCCCAAACTTGTCGTTCTAGGCAGTGTGATATTCGTCTGGCGTTCTAAACAGGTCTAGGCTTTCAGTAAGGGCTATACTTGCGGATAGGACAACCAAAAGCATCAAATTAGCCAATATTTTGGCCCTAAAAACTGACATGTCACGCCTCACTGACCGGTTTGTACTGTTCACTCCGCTACAGTATATTGTAATACAAGGGATGTCTGGCTGCTCAGATCTCAGATCTTACCATCTCTACATGTCTTGTAGCGAACAGATGCGCCTGAGTGCGACAGATGACATAACGGGCAAAATCACTTGATGAATTGCATAGTAATCAGCGTAGCTTCAGTTTGTCTCTACCCTGCCTCGAGGGCCAGCACGAGATGTACCAGCACATGTTCTGTTGTGACGAGCTTTATGGACAATACTGGAGGTAACAAGGTACCTGTTGTGGTCGCTGCAGACTATGGTCGGGTGAAGGTTCTCGTCAGCCTGGTACCCACCGCCCTCATCATTGTCAGACAGACATTTCATCAGTCTTTCCCACCACTCTATGCCAGCAGAGTGTTACCATCCCCAACGACTAGACACACGTATGGCAACTCCGTCCTGCAGGCGGAGCCCTAGTCAAGTCTGCGAGAGTCAAAGTCCGGTGCCAAGCCGCCCAGGCCCATCCCATCCGCTGGTCGCCTCGATCTCAGATAGCATCCACAGATTCTCTGCGAGATGCTTTGCAAGATGCGGCTCGATCGAGGAGCGCGCGGGAGCGGGTACAGTGGACGGGTGCAATGATGTGCACGAGCCGCCCAGACTCGCCAACTCTCGCGGGATCACCTGCCCGCGCAGAACGGACGCGCGAGCCTGCACACAGGCACACAGGGATCAATAAACGTCGCATGGAGAGCGGGCGCCGGCAAACAAGACGATCATCCGCTGGGATTGGCAAGTAATAACGTTGTGCTCTGGCATAGCTACAGCCAGGCAGAAGGGGCCCCGAAGAAAGAGAATACAGTGGTACAACAGCATGCTACGCAAGCGCCAGTACAGCCTAGACAATACAACAAAAAGTGGCGAGAGTCATAGGTGCACAGGTTTGTTTGATGTTGAACAAGACGTAGATGACAGGTGTGTTATGCAGGAGCGATAGCAGCCTCAGGAGGCGCGCCTGGGTGCTGCGGCCCTGGCGATGGTGGGGGTATACCCGCTGCGTAGCACGCTCGGTCTAGGGTCGTCCGTATTTCACCGTAGCGCTTTCTTTGGTCTGTACTGAAAGTTACTACCACGAGACGAGGTCAAAAAAAGCGCATATACTAACCTGGACATGGCCACATGGACATCAAATATTCGATTGGGTCAAGTAGTGCTTTTGCCACCTCTAAGGCGACAATGAGGCTATGGTCACACGACCAGAGCAATAAGGCCCTGACGAGACGTAAGCAACCAGACGTACTTCCAAAGGCGCCGGCGACACCCACCTCGACACTTGTGACATGAACCAGGAGCCAAAGAATGGCCTCCGCGCGAGGGTGACGTTCGGCTGGCCCGTGATGCTCTGCAGACCATACATCGTCCGCTTGGCTATCGAAGCCTGATGCTTGAGCCACTCCTCCGCCTTCTGACGGTGGAAGACCATGTTTGTGTTTCTGCATGACTACGATGAGCCAAAGTCAGAAAGATGGCGAGGAAGGGGCGTACGCGTTGACTTGCGGAATATACCTCCTAAACTCGAATGATATACACATACGCGTGCTAAACTATTGTTGGTTCCAGCTCGAGTCGCCAAGTTCCAAGGACTCACTTGAACAGGTACTCCCTCCCCTGGAAGAGGAATGCTCGCTCGACACCACACGTGTGCGCGTCGAGCGCCTTCTGAATCTTGTCCACCTCGAGCCAAGCTTGGACGGCAAACTGCGCCTTCTCCGCGTCCGCCCGGCACGGGTCCCAGCGCATGCGCACGCAGCTGTGCCACAGGAGGATCGTGCGCATGTACAGCGCCCAGACGCTCTCCTTCCCGCCCGCGGACGCGCGCATGAGCTCCTCACCGGGGAAGAGCAACGCGTACTGCATGGTGTGTCAGCACAACGGCCCGGCGATAATGTTTTTTAAAATGAGGTGGAGAGACACTTACGTTCGCAGGCTCCATGAGCGTGAGGTCGATCGTCGGCATGACGTTGTTCGCCGCCATGTAGCTCGTGTAGCCGGCGACCATCATGACGGCGCTCCACACGAGCCGGCGGCACTCCTCCTTGCGTACCTCCGCCTCGCTCAGCTCCTCCCGCCACGCCGGCGTCATCAGCCACAGCGGCGTCAGCTCCTGCGCGTGCCCCCAGTTGCTGCCGAGCGTGTACGCCTGGCACGCACACTCTGCCCGCGCGGGCGGCTGCGGCGGCAGCGCGTGCCCGGGGGCGTGTGCGTGGGACGCGCGGAGGTCCCACGCGTCGCGGCCGCCGCCGGCGTACTCGGCGCTGGCGACCGTCGGCACGGAGCGCGTGGCGAAGCGCGACACGCGGTGGTCGTCGCGGTCGAGCGCGGACATGGCGAGGCTGCGGATGAGCGAGTCGAGCATGCTCAGCGCGCTGCGCACGCGCATCGCGTTGTGCAGCGGGTGGGCCGAGATCTCGAAGAACGCGATGAGCTGGGTGCGACAAGGGGTGGGACGGGGTGACTCAGCGGCGGAATTCGGGCAAGAGGTGACTAAGCATGTGCACGCACCCAGCTCGCTTGCACCAGGCTCTCATCTATCCACCGCGCGTTGATGCTCGACTCGAGCGAGCCCTGCGCCTCCTGGAGCAGTGTCAGTGCCCACGACCTGCCTGTCGCCCCGTCTTCCTGCTCCGAGCTCCTGATGAAGTTGGCTGCCGCCAGCGCGGCGAGTACGATGCTAGGCTGCAACGACGATCGCTTGACTGGGTCTAGCAGGCGGGCGAAGAACCGCGGCACATTGAAGAACGCGAACCAGTAGTTGGACGCGCGGAACAAGAAACGCAGGTCGGCCGTAATCCGCTGAGACATCGTGTCCCGCACACCGGGCGTAAGGGCGGCGCCACCTGGCATGAGCGGGTGCGCGTGACTCGAGTACATCGAAAGCAAAGCGTCCCACCAAGTGTCGCGCGCCAGCTGCATCGATGGCTCTGGGCCAATGCCGCCCGTGTTCTGGTCATTGTCTTCGTCGTATTCAAATTCTCTGCTGACGTGCGAGCTTGAGGACCTATTGGCGGAAACATAGCTTGCGTAGGGAGTTCCCTGAATGGGCGATTGCTGTGCAAAAGACTGCTGTACCGGTGATATCTGAGCAGAAAATCGGTATCAGATCCTATCGTGTTCAAATGAAGGGAAAGCATGCTCACGAGCATGACATACCTGTGCATGGGAGTACGGCGGCTCGGACACAGTTACGAGCCGCTGCAGATTATTGGATGGATGGATGATGCCCCTCAGCGACGAGACGTGCCCAGCATTGCTCGTGCCCATTTCGTCCACTCGGGCTGCCACGCTCCCCTGCTGCGGAGTACGATAGATGTCGTCCGCTCGCACGGTGCGTGACGAACTTGCCTGGGACGGTGCAAGCGGCTCGAGCGCGTACGCAGGGGCGAGGGCCGGTGCGGAGATCTGTGGGACCCTCGGCTCAGGCGCGAGCACGTCGCCGGAGCTTGCGAGCGCGTGGATGGAGGCCGGCGCAGCCATGGGAGCTCCCCTGTCAGGCGAGGGTCCCGTGCCTCGCCTTCGTCGGCGCCGCACCTTGCCTCCCTCTGTGGTCTCCTGCGGGGGCACCCGCTGGCGCGAGCCGGGGTTCCTGTCGGGGCCCCGCCGCTTCGGGGCGGCGTCGTACGTGCAGGGTGTCGCGTCGTCCGCGCCTGTGGCGACGCGGCGGCTGCAGTTGTGGCATACAGGCTTGGCCCCGTCGCATCGTATTTTGCGGGTTCGGCTTTGAGTCGTTGGGACCGGTCGAGTCAGAAGGGCTCGCGTGCGTGCCGACATGGGGTGCTCACCATTGAACACAGGCTACGTAAACTCTGGCTCGGGGCTTCCCTTGGGTAGTCAGAGGCTGGTCTGGAGCAAGGTCAATCCGAGGCTTTTCGCGACGTTTTGACGGAGCCTTGGCTGGGGCTTGGTCTGCGCCATGGCCGACCGCGAGCGGGTCTGCCTCGGCTGGGGGTGAGCGCGAAGCACTGGAGCGCGACACAGCAGAGCGATCGTCCGAGAGAGCAGGGTCGTAGGACCTGGAAGGGTACGCAGAGAGCGCAGAATCCTCCGAGCTGGAGTACATGGTGCCGGGATGCATTTGAAGGTATTGGTCGCGGTAAGACGGAGAGACATGCTGATAACCCTGTGAGGCATGAGTGAGCCTTTCCTGATCGGATGATGCCCCGGGAGTGCCGTTTGGAGGAAGATGAGGGTGGCCGTGGGCGGCGAAGGCCAGGTCAGCCGCGCGTGACGATGGAGCGTGTCTGCCGTCTGCTGGCGGCGGCGGGTTGGATGACGAAGGCTGGCTGCGTGGGCTGTGGTCGAGATGAGCGTCGCGCTCGTAGGCGAAGGGATACGAGCCGCCCTGGAGGACCACGTCCCCGGATATAAGAGAGCGATTGTCCGACGTAGGAAAAGGAAGAGCACCCGACATCAGGCCTCGGCTACCGGATTCGAGGGTGGCAATGGCTTATTGTGGGTGCGAGCTTATATCAATAGCACCCGGTGTGTTCTCGTCTGGCGGAGACGCAGGACGGTGGGCGAGCAGGGGAGGGGCCCGGAAGTCGGTGTCGAGGACGACGAAGGGTGCAGTTGAGGGAGAAGAGGAGAGAGGGATGCGAGGAGGAGCTGATGTAACACATGCCAACCGGGCGGAGGTACGAATGCGGAACGCACTCGCACTCACAAAGAAATCGAAACGAATATTCGAATAAACGATCTCTCTCTTGGAGGCAAACGCTCCGCCACAAACACTAACTGGATTAGGCAACTCGCAATAAAGCGTAGCGCCAGCCCACGGCCGCAGCGGGCGGTGAAGAGCAGAGCAAATGGCGGCGCAGAAGCGGTTCGCAGCGACGAGCGTCGGCGGGGCAACTGCGCCCCAGGAACCGTCCAGACCGTCGCGCGCCCGCGCGTTTGATTGGCTCGTCGAGGTCTCCGAGGGGATAAACCTTTGAGCAGGTAATTCGCACAGCGTCGTGCGAAGCAGCTGCCCGGCGTTCTCGGTCGACGCCCATCATCTATCAGCCGCAATAAGCATGCCGTCACGATCCTCCCCCTGGTGGCTCCGTCCCCAGCGTCCTCCCTCTGGCCGCGAAACATAGACATGCTCGCCGTTGTGAACACCCCGTCCATTGGTGTTTCAGCTCGTGGGCCCTGCTGCCTATGACCACTGCGAGCCGCGGCCCGTCGCCAACTTGTCGCTCTCACATCGCCTTCGCGCCATGACATGCCCGAGGCTTAAAACTGGACTAGTGGCTTGCGCTATACGGACATCGCGACCACTTACGTCCTCTCGGGTCTTGTCGGTACTCTACCTCTTTTACGTCTGGCCTGCCCTGAATATTTTACCTTCAGAAGTACCCCAGCTTCCGTGTAAGCAAACCGCCCGCTCAATTTTCGTCCTAGACCACTTCGAGTTCAGACGGCGAAAGACTTGCCCAATGATGGTACGCTATTCTGCGCTTGGCTGAGAATCGCGCCCCGTTCTGCAATCTTGCTGGCGCACCTCATGCACTGCCGCAAAGGCCCTAGATCTCCCACGTCGTGCAGTCGTCGGCATCGCGCACATCATCGATCGTGCGCCTCCCCACGAGGCAAGGCGCATCCAAACCTTGCCATCACGATCGGCCTGCGCCCTCTAGCAATGGATATCGCCATGTCTGTGCTGCTCGCTGCCAAGCCGTACTTTTTCCACCGCAAAATATCCGCATATTTTCTTACCAGAGCCTGGTGCCATGCACACAGCGCACACGCGGAATTTCCAGGTACGCATGCGGAGATCCTCCAACTGTAACAAAGACCGCATGCTCTAAAGACTTGCCCGTATCCCGGCCTGAACTCGGTACCGGTTTCGCCACCTCTTCTCGTTTTTGTTCCATTGCCATCTATCATGCCCTGCATCTTCCGACCCCGAGAGCAAGCGCGACGGCGCCAGTGACGACGGCTTTTCGCGAAAGATGTGTCCTGTCGCTCTGGCCCGCTTCTGGCCCTCTCCAACGGCGTGCCCCCGGTGTTTCCCCTGCAGAAAATTTTCTCCGTCAAACCTTCCGCGCCGTGCTTGCTCCGACTCTCGCGTTCCTCGATCCTCGCGGTCCTCATGACGCTCGCCGCGCTCCTTCCTATTGTCTTGCAATAAACACCAACAAGTCGGTACGCTTCGGTAGATAATCTATCGCGACGAACATGCTCGTGCGCTCTTCTCCCTTGTGCAGAACTAAGAGGCGTCCGTCCCGATGGCCGGTCGACATCATCGACTTGCTCCGCGCCACGGTTCAGCGTTCTTCCCATACAACGCCGTGCAGCTCCCAGCCGTTCAGAGGCTCTGGCGGACCGGTGAACTCTCGTCAGTCTTTGCCACTGTATCGCGCCGGCTTCGGACGGTTTGTTGGCCGACGGCGGGTAGCGACGGCCGGCCCACTGCGTACTGACCTCTTACCACCTTCGCTGCACTTGTGCGGCCACAAACGCCCCGCAGTCTAGGTATTTTCTAGGGACCTCCGTTTCTGATTGCAATCACAACTTGTGTCGCCTTCGCTTCGGTTGGTTGGTCGTCGGTCGGGCCTCAGCCTTTATAACACAGGTCTGTCAATATTGACAGAGGACATCAGAAATCTGATATGACATAAATCGTTCGGCACACACCGCTGAATATTTCCTGAGCTGCCTCTGCTCGTCGCATCCGATATTCGCTGCTATCCGTTTAGGACGGGCCTAATTTCCCGGATTTTCAAATATGCGGGTCAGGTTCGACGTCTGGCATGACTAGCATGGATTTACCTCGTTGCTTTCGATTCATCTCCGTCTAGAGGAGATACACGGCCTCTAGTAGGGTAGGCCGCATCCAAGAGCTGCTCTAGCATCTGATTAATGTTAGCCGCTGGTGCTGGATACTTGTAACTCACAAAGTCGTCTAGAAATAAGTCTATCAGGCGGTGTATACTCCCCTTTCCTGCTTTATGTCTACTGCAGCTCTTAGTGGTGATACTGCGTGGATGGGACGCTGCCAAGTCATTCACCGCATGAAGCGGGATGTTTTGAACTCCGACGAAGCGGGCTGCGAATGTGCCTCGCTGGTGAGGTACTCTCAGCAGCAGGCTTCCTGACGTTTTCTCTGATCTCTTAGCCATCGTGGGTCTTTGTAATCCTTTCGAATATTATTACCAGCCTTCGTGTACCGTGAAACTAATTTTCTCGCCATCCAAAGCGCAAAGAAGTGTACACTGAGCGCTCAAGCCCGCCACAACCGCTGAGTTTGAAGAGCGTCGGATCTCCTAGGCCCGCAGGAAATCATGGTCTAACCAAATCTTGTCACTCATAACCGTGTACCGACCACCGAATGTCAGAGGCCGCCTTGCCACTCATACCAAACTCTTCGCCGCCTCACATTACGACCGTCAGCATCGCCAGCACCGCCCGCAGGAACGCCATGGACGTGTCGCGGCTCATTCACAGCGAGCCGTCGCCAGAGCCGTCGCTGAAGCGCAGTGCCTCGTCGACATTCGGCTCGGACGATTTCGAGGAGGGCTCGAGCAGGAAGCGGTCTAGGGATTCGGACAGGAGCGCGGGCGGTGGGAGGGCCGCGCACGAGGGTGAGTCGCGCCCGGGCGTCGACGGCGGTGCGCTCGCGGACGAGCTCGAGCAGGAGCTGCAGTGCGGGTGCTGCTCCGCACTGGTCTACCGGCCCGTCGTCGTCTCGCCGTGCCAGCATTTCTTCTGCGGGAGGTGAGCGGCATGTCTCCCCCACACTGTGTGCCCTCGAGTCCGTGCTGAAGTGTACCGGCAGCTGCATTGTTCTCTGGGTGAAGGTGTGTGTGGCGCGGCTTTGCACACGGCACTTGTGCCCTGCTTCGCGCGCTCGTGGCTGACGCACTCGCCCTCAGAACGGTGGCACCAACTGTCCGGCGTGCCGTGGAGTGGCCCTGTCAGTGACCCCCTCGCGAGCCCTGCAAACAATGGCGGACGTGCTCGTCAAGCACGCGCCATCCAAGGCCCGAACGATGAACGAACGAATGCAGGCGGACGATATGTACAAAGCTGGTGCTCTTCGGGTGCGTTGTGTCCCTCTGCCTTGCAAGTGTGCGGATGCTTACGTACGCACAGATTCCGACGCCCAGACAAGCCTCCCCTGAACCAAGCATTCCTCAAGGTAATCTGAACTTTGTTCACCCGTGCCCCCACTGCCTGCCAGGCAACGAATGGGGCTGGGTCTGCCCCCAACCTATTCCAAATCCTGATACGGATCCAGATAATGCGTGGCATAGCGATGACGGTGCGCCTCCTGGCCACGCGTACTGTGGCAATTGGTACGTCCCCTGTATCCCTGACGTAACAGGACGCTTAATTCCTACCATGTATAGCGAATGCGTTTTGGCCATACGAGCACCATCAACGACGAAATGTGACTTCTGCCAGGTCTCGTTCTGCGGCATCGGCATTCCTGGGCGTTGCGTAGCTGCGCCTCTGCTCTCGCAGCACCTTCACGGCCTCTCTGACCTGGGCGACCTCATTCAATGCGGGGAAGTGTATGACATCTTCGACGGCAACACCGTTGAAGTCGACATCATGTTTGACTATCTAACAGCGCAGGGCCTGACGCCACGACACATCTATCGCGAGGTACGCTCCGCTTCCCCTGTGCGCATTCATAAACGCTAACATGGAGGGTAGGTTGTTACAATGATTACTGGCACGCCGCGCGGCTTTGCGCCCCTCATCGAGTCCGATCTCTTCATGGACGTCCACCCAGTCTCCCCGGGCGTCGACCCCGACCCGAGCGCCCCGCGAAACCGGATCTGCCGCATGTGCGCGACTGAGGTCCTCCTTTGGGGCTTCAAGGAGTGGTGGGTCCACGAACGCAAGAAGGGCTTTCTCGAGGAGCACATTTTGCGGCGGCCAGACTGCCCCGAGGGCGTCCAGTGCCAGCGGCAGAAGGACCCCGGTGAGTGCAAGCTGTCCTGACCAGACGTTTCCCGCCCGTGCGGCTGCTGACAGGCGTGTACGTCGCGTTTTAGCTCATGCGAAAGACTGCAAGTGCTTTTGTTGTCCTGCCTCTTCCATGCCTAGCTGACCGCCCTCCCGCAGTCAACCACATCATCGGAGCGGGGCTTGCTGCGGCCGCGCAGGCGCAGGCTCAACACACTGGAGATGCTCCACCGCGGAACGATGACCGGCCGGTCGAGCCACTTCCGTCGGCTGCTGGAAACCCCGACGTCGGCCATCCCCTGGCTCCGGAGGCTATTCTTCCCATCTTCGCTGACCCGCTAATCGACTCGCACGACGAGAACAGCGACTTTGATTTCCAGGACATGTCAAAAGATCAGCCTAACGGCGCAACGCAGCCTGAACATCCGCCATCTTTCGAGGGCACGGCATCGACATCTTCGTCGTTCGAGGTTCAGGCCGAGTTGGATGCCGTTTTCTGAAGTTTGCTCCA
>NW_006767640.1:100608-117826 GCF_000300595.1 Phanerochaete carnosa HHB-10118-sp | reverse complement strand
AGCCACAACGTCGGATTTTTCTCCCTCTCTAAGTGTACTTGTACGAGTAGCTGTAACTAAATGAGCACATACATAGTTTTATCATAGTAATAAGCAATAAGAAATAAGCAATGAGCGATAAACAATCGGTAAGGTTATAATACGCCTGATGGAGGTATCCGCAACAAAAAGGAGTGACGAGGCGAGCAAGAAATCTAGTTCGAACCAATCAGAAGTGGAATACGCACAATTACATCAAGTGATACATCTGTCAGGGGAAAACGCGACCTCGGCAGCCCTAAGGCGCGAGCTGGAACCTCGTGATTTCTTCCTCGTACTGCTGCCGCTGGCGCCGCCGGCTGCTACTGCCCTCGGACTCGATGGACTCCTGATAGGCGGTGTTCAATGCCTGCTGATGGAAGTGGTACGCGAGCCACTCGCGGTGCTCCTTGGCCTCCTGCTTCTTGCGCCGCTTCTCCTCGTCTCGTGCCCGCTTCTCCTCGTCTCGTGCTCGCTTCTCCTCATCCCGTGCTCGCTTCTCCTCATCCCGTGCCTGCTTGTCCGATGACACGCGCTTCCCCGCGCCGCTGGCGAGCGCCAAGAATTTCGTGACCGCCCGCGTGCCGCGCAGCCCGCCGCCCGAGGGTGTGGACGGCCGGGCCCAGAGCGGGATGTCCGTGCCCGGGGGCGAGTGCGGCGGGCTCGACGGCACGAGCGAGACCGGCGAGGCCGTCGGCGTCGGCAGCATCGACTGGTGGTCCTTCGCCGAGAACGCGTGCGGCGAAGCGCCGTCGTCTAGCGTGGGCGCGCGCTGGGGTCGCGAGCGCAAGGTCGCGTCGTTGGGCTGCCTGCTCTCGAAAATGACGCCCAAGCCCGGCGCGGGCGACGCGGGTTCGGTCGGCAAGGACCTGATGGACGTAGTGGAAGAGCTCACCGGCGACGCGTTGTTCGCGACCTGGAAGGACGGTGTGCGGCTGAGGGGTGGCGTCGATAGTGAGGTGCTGCTGTGAGACTCGGAGGTTGCGAGGGATGAGGTGTCGCTGAGGTATCGCGGGCGAAAGTGAGGCAGGTGGAAGGACATCGAGGGCGGCGAGGGCGGGAGGTGGGCGCTTTCAAAGTAGCCCTCCAAAATATCATGCTCGGGCGACGGCTGGTCGGAGGCTGCAGGCATGGAAGGCACGGTCTGAGAGCGCTGGGGTCGGCGGTCGGAAGCAGAAATGAAAGACCTGCTCGGGTTCGGACCTGTCGGAGTGGAAAGATGCCGTGTGGATTCCGGAGGGGGGCGCTTGGCGGTGGCGGGAGAGAGAATGTCGGTCAATGCGACAAT
This sequence comes from Phanerochaete carnosa HHB-10118-sp, assembly GCF_000300595.1. Lineage (NCBI taxonomy): Eukaryota > Fungi > Basidiomycota > Agaricomycetes > Polyporales > Phanerochaetaceae > Phanerochaete > Phanerochaete carnosa. The sequence continues at coordinate 116,520 of NW_006767640.1, read as the reverse complement.
ATCCTCTTCGGTAGCCATCGAAACAATGCTGCTTGATCGAACATGCGCCGTAACAGTTTGCTTGAGAGGTATCGCAGGAGTATCTGCCATAACGGGGCGGGCAGCATGCGGCAACCGAGGAGTCGACGGCTGCGAAGCATAGCGGAAGGTTTGTCGTCCGGGAGGCCGAGCGGGCAGGGTCGTCGGTCGGTGTCGGTCGATTGGCGCTCGGGGAGTCGGCGTCGCTTCGCGGTCTTCAGGCTGTGAGCCGGTCGTGGTTCTGCTGGAGCTGGCGCTTTCATTCGAGCGATGGCCAATACCAAAACAGCGTCTAGATTCTTCGAGGAGCATAGCAAGATTCGATTCTGACAGGATAGAATGCAGAGACACTAAATTAATTCGAGAGGCAGTGAGCGGGTATCGTCCATGCCAGCTATCACACTCGTTGCCTACCAGTACCGTTGGCATACTCCCTTCCAAGCCCCATGGCGTTTGCACCATCCGATGTCTGCATGTACGATGCATCCGACATACCACGAGGCCGTGTCGTAGTCCTTTGCTCGGAGGTGTGACCCCCAGGACCTGAGCCACTCCCGTTTGATTCGTGGTGTCGGCTTCCCCCAGATCCATCCTTGTCAGTCCGAGCTCGTCCAGCATTCGGTCGCTTTTGGCTATATGCCTGGATAGAGCATCGGTATCATTCTACGTAAGAAGGAATTGCCTCTCAGGGTAGCTCACCATTACCACGCGCAATGCTCTGTGATAAGGGCCAGTCCGTCAGCTAATCGAACCAATAGAAGAGCTCAACCCACCTAATCTGTAGACTTCTGCAGTTGCACAACGTGGACACACCGTAGATGCCAACCGACGTTGCAAAAGTTAAAGTCCGATGCATGGCATGTTTGACCAACGATTGAAGATGTGGCAAGTCGTACGTACTCGATAGCAGTAGGAGCTGACTGAGCACAGCAGGCGCATGTTGCAAGGGAGTGATCAGCGCCATGGAGTACAGATATTGCAAGAACGCGAGAGTGATGGGATACGGTTCGGAAAGGTTGAGCGCCCGCGCCATAAGGCGTGGGTCAGGACGTTGTTCGCCCTTGTCGGAAGCCGCATGGACCTCCGGAAGTGGTGTCTCTGCAGGCATCGACGGCACAGTTTCCATAGCGCGTACGGCAGCCTGGAGAAACTGTTGCCGTTGCTTCTTGAACCAAGGCCAGCGGCTTTCAAGCAATTTGCGCGAGCATTTGATCTTGCGGCCATCGTCACAAATGACCTCGAAATCGGCAAGAACACCCTCCTCTAGTGCAGCAAGACCAAGCTCCTGCTGAGGGATATCGATCACTAGCGGTGGGGGCTGGTAAATGCCAAATGCCTCCAGGTCGATGACGATTACGTGATCCCAGCTAAGTAGGCGGCGGTTGTAGTCTTCGACGAGGTTGCCGTGGCGATTCCCGAACACTAGGTATTTGTTCGCCTCTGTCCAGAGGCAGCTACGGAACCAGGACCCGCTCGTGCCTGAAAGTGTGCTCCCCGGGTCTATCCGTGACCAGGTCATCGCGACAAGGTCTAGTGCCCAGATGGAGAATGATTGGAAGCTCTGCGAGAGGTAGGTTCCCGCGACGATGAAGTGCGTGCCGAGAATGGCACCCGTCGGGAAACGTAGTCCGGGAGGGAAGAATTGGCCGGTCATTGCCGACGAGCGATCTGACACAGTAAAGTCGTTGTTCGGCAAGGGCGCCAGAACTTCCAGCTCTCGCTGTACATCTGTGAACTGTACGAAATGTATGTCAGAAGAGCTGTCATCAGAAATATCAGAGACGCTTACGTTATAGTTGCTGAACAGAAAGACGTCGCAAGGGAATTCAATCGTTGGATCAGTAGAGTACGGAAGATGGACAAAAGAGCCTGGCTGGGTCACGTCCGGACTCGGCTGGGCATTCGTGTGGGTATTGAATCGCACGCCCGGAGGTCCAAGATGGGCAGTATTCTGACGTTCCTCCTGTGGCAGGCGGACACGCCTGTCAGCCGTCACGGCAACAGAACGGTAGGTGCCGCAATGTCGTGGGTAATCTCGCCGGGTAATCCAGTCTCCGAGTGACAAATCGTATACATGGACGTCATCAAGCCAGACGTTATTGAGATCCTGGCCGCCAATGATGAACAACTTGTGTGCGCTGACAGAAGATAGGTGGGCGTAGCGCGCTTTGGGCACAGGGGAGGACGAAGGGTATTCTTTGGAGGGAACCCAGCGGTGGGTAGCGAGGTTGAAGAGCCGGACGTCGTTGAGGACACAGAGGTCCTCCGGGTTGTCGGACTGAAGGCTGATGGCCATTCCCCCAAAAATGATGAGGTGGTTGTTCCCTGCAAAGAATCAATATCAGCTGAAAAATGGCGGCGAAGATACACGGGATTTGCGGACGGTGGAGAAAACCACGCGGCGTCGCGAGAGAATTGATGTGTCACACGACGAAGCATGGACAGCCCTGAAGCAAACGAGCAAGGGGACAGCTAAATCAAAGTACGCACATGTATCTGCGCTATGAAAATAGCGTGCCTGAGGGACGTGATCATCCGGTGGTTGAGCAATCTTCTCCCAACGCAAGGTCTCAAAGTCGAATACATAAATGTCAGAAACCATCTTGCGTTCTGCCACGAGACGACCGCCCTGTAGCAGTGCATAAGCTGGCCGAAAGAAGTGAAAACGGAAAGATACACACGTAAAGATACATCTTGGAGCCCACCACGGTGGTCGAAGCCCCCTTGCCCGGACAAGATACGTGAGCAGATTACGCGTGGGTACGTCTGAGGCATACTCACGACGAGTTTGGGAGGGACATCTCCCGAAGTCCTGCGGCAGAAGGCGGTGAGGTCGGCTATGGGGTACATAGTGCACCACTCTCGACGATAGCGACGGCGACGAGAGGGCGAAGGAGGACGAACGACTCAGGAAAGGATGAGGTCCGGGCTAGAAGAGTGGTAACGGCCAAGGCAAGCAGTCGGCAAACACTTCTCGCGGAAGCGCATCTAATCTCTCTAATCATAAAACTCCTTATCATGGAATTTTATTTACAATTATTTGGCCCTAATTCCTGAACTAGACCGGAAGAGGCAACCGGCTAAGAACAGTCACGGTTATCCCACCACAACACACGGTGTATAGGCATGCTCAATTCTCGCGGGCTGGCTTCACATTGCTACACCTCGCCGCACTTCGCTTGTCTCGCTTGGATGACGAGTTGTCCCACAGAATCATGTGGCACGTGTGACGGCTGGGTTCTAAAAGGTCGGGTGAGTGTCCCACCCCTCCCGCCACCGTTTCCTTAGTTAGGTAGCTTGTTTAAGCCGTGCAAACAATATTATTGGGTGCTCGGCAGCATTAACATCATATTAGACTCATTTTATACGCTGTAACACTTCATCGAGACTTCCATGAAGACGAAGAGCTCTGAGAAGACAACAGAGACAATGCCGCGCTTGAAGAGCTTGCAGCCGTGCAGCTCCAACAACATGGGTTGACCATGATGATCTTAGCGGTGCAGTTGTTTGGATACTGTCCTCATGGTCCAGATTTGAAAGTGGCTGCAGTACCTTCAAGCTGCACCACACGAACTGACCTAGAGATAGTTTACTGAAACGCGCTGTGCAAACTCCTAGCTGAGGTAACTCATTACCCTAGTGGGACAACCAAGGTTTGAAGCGAGCCCAGAAGCCCCAGGAGTAGAACATACCAACGCCATTTCCTCCGACCATCGCCAGCAACCTGCAAGGTGTCCCACCAGGATCTTGGTGCAAGCGACGTCTGTGCCTATCTGTGACACATGAACGTCTCGGTCAGTTCGAAATTATCGAGTTCTTCACACAGATAACGCCCATGTGCGTCGGTACCCGAATGACAGGGCATAGCCTCTAAGGCCTAAGGAACCAACACATGTCCCAGCTCAATATTCAAATATACATCCTGATCCAATATACCGGACTCGACCTTACATCACATACATCTCCTCGCACGCCGAGCATGCTCAAGGTTATCTGTTCAAATCTCAGGGAGTTGCCTAGAGCTGTCGAGACTTGAGACGATGTCTCAGAACACGTTAGGCTATTTGAATATTGGCCCTTGTTGCGTGACTCACTTCTCGTGAGCTCTCGGTCAGAAATGCCGGCTATGTAGCTTCTAGACTCGGCCACTGAGCTCATCTCAGCCTCATTACGGCCTCTGCCACAGCCAATGAGCGGTGAATTGCCCGATCGGTGTACTTGAAGGTCTTGTAAGACCTTAATAATACCCACCCTGCGAGATCGCATCAGGCAAAGATGCAAGTACTATACCACCACGCTAACTGTGTCAGTGCCTTACGCCGTCAACGGTACAACTCGCTATGTGAGCGTGCCCCAATGCCGCGAAGTGACTGAGGATTGACGAACCTGGTGCCTGATGAAGCATTACTGGTTACTCCCGAGGCAAATTAAAGCTCAGAGCGGCCACTCAAAGTGCTGAGGAATTTCGGACGGGCCAGAAACCCTTGCACAAACCCAGCTCTTTTGAAGTCCAGGAGCTGAACTGCGGCGGGAAATCGTGAAAGCTGTTAAGTTCTTGTGTTGGTCGTGGATGCTGGTCGGAAGCTGGTCAACGAAATCTCCTGTACTACGAGCGGTATCTGCCTATCAGAAATGACACTCACGGGTCCACGTAAAAACTGCGTTCAAACCACAAGAAGATGTACATGCGCTGCTATGCGCTGGGTGAGGTTCGGCAATTTAATGAAGGGCCGAGAACATGATGTAAAGCCGTTGTGGCGTCCGATGGCAAAGATTTGCTAAATGGAGTCATAGCTCACACTTCATGTTTTCACCGCATTCTCTGCGACTGACCAAGTCCTTTCCTACCGCCGCACCAATCCCCCGTCTTATTCTTCCCCTCGCCCACATCCTCCGAGCCCGGAGGCCTTCCAGCATGGACGTCGTCATTCCCGCGCCCGGCCAGCTCAAGGTCCTGAGCCATCACCAGTACGACCCGAAAGAGTCTATCTCCCCGAGCACAGTCTCGCCGAATCCGTTTGAGCAGTTCCGCACGTGGATGACTGAGGTGCGCGAGCAGGTGCTCGAGCCTGAAGCGATGTCGCTCTCGACCGCGAACAAGGCCGGCGTGCCCTCGAGCCGCTTCGTGCTCTTCAAGCAGCTCGACAGCCGGGGCTTCGTCTTCTATACGAACTACACCTCGCGCAAGTCTCGCGAGCTCCTCGAGAACCCGTATGCTGCACTTGCGTTCTACTGGAAAGAGGTCCACAGGCAGGTCCGCGTCGTCGGCCGTGTCGAGAAGCTTACCCATGAGGAGAGCGAAGAGTACTACCAGAGCCGTCCGCTAGGGAGCAGGCTTGGGGCGTGGACGAGCCCGCAGAGCTCAGTGGTAGAAGAGGGGGAGCTGTCGAGGAGGCTAGACGAAGTCAAGACCAAGTTTGCCATTGATGAAAGTGCCAAGGAGGCGGAGGTGCCGCTTCCTGATTTCTGGGGCGGTTGGCGGGTAGTTCCTGAGTACGCCTGCATCTATCTTACATGACGGTTCCTATCACTGAAATTTTACTAGCGAAATCGAGTTCTGGATGGGAAAGCCATCTCGCTTACACGACCGTGTGCGTTACTTACGAGTAGAAGGTTCCTCGGACAACAGCCCGCAGTGGAAGATTGAGCGGCTGGCACCCTAGCATGGTCCTATTGTCATAGAACCCAAGTCCAATCAGAACTGTACAACAACAATCCTTCTGGACGTCCTATCTACGACAAATAAATACCCGGAGATTTATAGAGTACATATTACATCAAGAAGGGTCATCCTTGTTCACAGGAAACATTACTGCGTCGAAAATATGGAGAAAAACTTAGCAAATAAGAGTATTGATCCGGTACCAAAAGAAACGCAATCTATAGCCAGCTCATCCAGCTGCTCTCTGCAATATCGGCGCCCAGCGCCCCACCGGAGGCAGCAGCATAGTCGCCATTGTATCCCGTCCTCCCGGCGGCGGCGGACCACGACATGCCCCGGGCGCGGCCAGGAAGCTCTCCAGGGGCGCTATATGAGCGCACATCAGACTGTGCGTGCATGATCGCGCCGACGGGTCCGCGGATGCGTGTCAAGTGGAAGCCGGAAGGCAGGCAGGGATCTGCCGCCGTCGCTTGGTCCAAACAACGCCGGAGATGTGCGTGCGCGTGCTCGAACGGATCCGAGATGTTAGCGTCGGCGGCAGAGGAAAATTCGCCCGCCGGTGGGATAATGCGCCGTGCGAACTGGCAGATTTCATCTTGCATCTCGTCGTGCGCCGTCTGCACGCCGCCACGCCAGTTGACGTAATGCTCTCGACCCCGTGCGACAAGCTTGTCCAGGATATGCTGTGTATAGTGTGAGCGCATCATCCTGAAACGGATGAAGGGATGCGGCTCACCAGGTATGAAGCGACCTTCGGCACATGGTCGCTAACGTCCTTGAACAATGTCAATACCTTATCAAGCTCTTGCAGCGCACGGGGTGTGATGCCGAGGGACGGAGCGCGGGAGACGAGGAAGCACAGTGCACACTACCGCGAGCTTGTTAGTTAAAACCACCGGAAACCTGTGTGTAAACGCACGTACCGCGGCTGAGAAACAGTTTGACCAGAAGACCATAAAGCGCGTGCTTAGCGCCGGCTCCCACGAGTACAGGGCCTCCACAGACCAAATTAGTTTGCATGCGCTCGAGTAGACCGCTAGGACCGAGGGTGTATAGCGGTGCTTGACTGTGAAATCTTGCGACGAGGTCAGGGCCTGGGTGAAGTAGTTCCTGTGTAAATGCAATAGCGCTGTATAAATGAAAGGATAAATACGGACGCCGACAGGTAAACCGAGGGGTTTCTTACCTATCTCGCGAGTGCATGCGGTCATCGCCTGTTGCATTGCTTCGTTGGTCGTCACTCTGTCATTGTCGACCATCTGCAGCGTTGGCGGGACATCGAAATTCCGGACCCGGTTGTCAAGCCCGAGAATCTCGGTATAACTGGCCGGCTGCGTTGATGAGACACGATCCAAGACTGGGATCATGCAGTGCTCCAAAAAGCTGTACTGCCAATGATGATCTGCGGACGCGGAGATGAGACATAAAAGCGCCACGCAGCACCAGGAATAGACACTGACACTGTGCGTCTGGTGAGTCGCCATTGAACGCTGGTTGCTTGGCGTCTACATTGCGCAAACATATTGAGGGCGGGCGACGTAACATCAGGGCCTGAGTAATAGGGACGAGCTCCGGTGAGGAACCATCAAAAATAGAGGCGCAGGCTACGCCACTTGGGGCAAGGACTCACCAGTCGCGCGTCCGCGCCGACCAAATCCCAGAAGAGCGTTCGTCGTTTGTCTGACTCCTCGGGAATAAGCTTCGACCTAACGCCATCCCGATCTGAACGGGGCGCCAATGTGAGCAAACGTTGGCGGAGAGGAAGGATTCCGCCCGGACTACGTACGAATACCGATCTACGGAATACCGAATTAGGATAGTTGGGACGCTGGTACAGTATAAGGCCTCACCGAATATGCCAGCCTGGTCGCGAGGCCCTGCACATCCATTACGTTAGATGTGATAGCTGAAAATAAAAGGAGCCCTTGTACCGACCATAATTCCCCATGCGTACTCCAACGCCTTCTTATTGTCGGAAAATGTCAGGAGGTACCATTCCATGAAGAACTGCGCGAAGCACATTAACTTTGACCGGCCCGGTAATATCGGCACTGTCAGGCAGAACTCACCAGAGCATTGACGGCGTCCAGGCTGGTGTCGTCCATAAGAGGCACCTCGCACAATGCCGCTCGTGCGAGATTATGGTACATCTCGGCCTTGTGTCTATCCGGACCATGGCGAAGGTCGACCATCGTACCTATCGCGAGAACCATAAGGAAGAGCCCCAATCGATGGGGCAGCAGTGCAGATAGCGACGTGGTGTAGACGCTGTGTATAAGATTAGGAAGGAAAGTCTCGCTCGCGTCCGGTAGGTATCTTGTGAGCCCGAGGTCAGCTAATTGCGGCCGAATGTGCCCGGAACAGACGGAGGCAAGCACTCACTGCCAGAATGCATTCATCCGTGCCTGTTCACATAGGTGTTCGGCATCTTCCCGCCGCGGGAGCATGTCCCGGAGTCGCTGCCGCATGTCAAGGTCCAGCTCAAAACATATCGACCACGGCGAAGGGAACGAGCGAGCGAGTCTGGCCAATTCGGGCGAGACTTCTTGCTGTGTAGGCTGGTAATGACCGACCGGAGTGTTGGAGGTAGTGGCATACTGTAGAATAAGGCGGACTGAGCACCCGGCTCGGAGCTAGGAGTGGCATACAACGGTCCTTACCTCTTCCCCGTCCTTTGACGAAGCCGCGGGACTTGTATGGGTGTGATCCTCGATTCTACGTTCGGGAGTAGTATCGTGGACCATCATCTGTTGATCGATCCCGAACAATTCGGGCGACTTCTTGATGAGCAACAGCTCCTGCCGCAGGAGGGGATGCTCGGCGTGGGACAGCTTGGAATTCGTCGACCGCAGCGCATCCTCAAGCAGGTTTATGCGCTCGCTCATTGTCTTGATTTTATCGTGGAGTTGTTCGGTATTGGCGAGGATAAACCTTTGGGGCATGTCAACAGTGGAAGCGTGGGCTGACCGGGATAGACAGACCTGCTACCTTTCCCTCCTGTGAGAGCACCTTCAGGGCATATCTCCGCACACCCTCGCTTGCGACATGACTGGCAGGGGAAGACACGGTCGCACTGTAACGACGAGAGTAAGGCATCACATAGTGGCGCATCGGGCTTCGAACAATACCTTGAGCTTTAATCTGCCACGTACGTCGTGGTGAGCAAGGCGAATAGGATACACAAGGAGTGCAACGAACCTTCTACACTCGCCGCAAGACAGTGGCCTTTTCCTGCCCTTCCTTGCGCTCGCCTCGGCGTGGTCATCGACCTCCAAGTGGACTCCGGACGGACCGGACTGGGGGTTATACGGGCGGTGGCCATCGTCCCCTTCCTTGCGCTGTCTGGGACGTTTCAGAGGCCGTTGTTCTGAGCCAGCGAGGTCTACTTCGTACTTGACATAGTCCATCGCAGGGGAGATGGAGGGTGAGCAGGGGAAAGAGCTTGGACAAGGAAGTCAAGTCCGAGTCCGGAGATGTAATGTATACCTTGCCATTTTAGGGTTGTCTGTTTTCCATCAGCCGGCGGCTGACAGTCAAAGCGCCCGCGCCAGGGCCCAGCCAGCCACGCCGTAATTATCGCCAACTCCACCGCCAGCCTCGGGCGGTACTCCTCCTCAGCCATCCATGATTGGCCGGGCCCTCACTCGACCCCCGCGCGTGCCATCGCAGAGTCTCTCCCGAGCTGCCAGCCGTCGGCTCTCACACAACTCCTCAAAGCCTAGACACGACCCGCCCCAGGCGCACGAACCACCGGACCACCGCCGGTCCTGGTTCTGGACAGCACAGAGGCTCTCCAACTTTGTCGTCATTCCTGGTGCGCACTGTTCAATGTCTAATCCAGTACTACGCTTATTCCGCGCATGCTGCAGCCGCAATACTCTACTGCGTCTTCTTCGCAGACTATGGAGAGAGTGAGCATGTGTTCAGCCCGGTGAGTCGTCCATTCCAGTACGCGATGCGTCACCTTCTTACCTTCAGTCCATTGTACAGCCCAGAAGGTGGCTGCAACATCAACGTGATGCATTCTTTTCTTTGACCCCCGAGGAGCGCAAACTAGCAGATAAAAAGGATGATGAGCATGCCAGCACCACGCCAAGCTCATGAAGGTCATCCCCTTCGCCTCCTTCTGGACATATGCCCCGCTGTGCAAGACAGGTACCTCACTCCGACTGCTCACAAACACGCCAGTCTTGAATGAATCTGGCGCAGATCCTCGCACGGCTTAGGCAGTGTGGAATTGTGTTCTTTCTATCGGCTACAGCTGCTATCTCGGCCGTTAGACACTTCTTCTCGCCCACAGCTGTCTCCAGAAGTTCGTCGACTACATATAGCGAGGCTCACTAAAGTTTGGCCGTGCGTAAATTCATGCCTTTCTCCTCGACTGCCCGAGATGCGGTCTCAAACGGCCCCAGCAGCAGTCTCGATGACCTATTGCTGCCACGCTGGATGGATATATCCACAGCACTTCGAATGCCGATAGAAGCTAGTAAGTCATCTCCCTTCAAATAACATAGCATCTGTTTCAATCTAGCATGCAGCTGAGAACAAGGGGCTCAGCGGCGACTGGTGCCGCGCCAGACATTCGTATGCTTACGTGGGCATGCATCTGATTGGTCGAAAGCAAACGTGAGCGCTCCCAGTGCAACTCCCGGCCTACACGGTCCTTCCTAAAGCAGACATTCTCCTTCCTTATTGGCCCTGATTTTGGGCTTGGTTGCCATCTCAGAATCACAAAAGGGTCGAGTGTTTGAACGGCGGGCAGTGGACGATCACAGCCGCGTGCCATTCTGAACGCCGTCGTAACGCAAGCCTTGTGAGGACCCCTTTTAGCGTTGGAGCTGTGCGGTCGCAGTCGGACAGTGCTTCGGAACGAGACGGGGCGCTCGGATAATGAAGAGCAAAGGTGTATAAAAGGAGTCTCCGTTCGATCAACGGCCAAAACACATTCTACTCATTGTCTGCAAACATACCATGCTACGGACCGCATGCACCTCTGCCTTGAGGGCCCCGTCGCACCGTATCGTGCTCACGCCGCATGTTGCGACTCGGCTGCTCGTTGCCACCTACCCTCGTGCTTTCTCGACAGATACCGCGCTCCGAAACTCCTTATCCGCAAAGCCGGCGGATGCGAAAGCCGTGCAGGGCACGGAGGGTTTGCACAGAAGTACGTCCGTGTCCAGAATTGTCAGCAAGCTTACGAGCGCCATCCTTACGAACTATGTACAGAGGATTTGGTGCCAGAGCAGCGCAAGGCCGAGGAGAAGGTGTTGACCACCACAGACGTTGCGACTGAGCAGCCTCCAATTCACGGAGACTGGGTGCTCTTCCACCCTGTGTATTCCGATGGCGAGCTGAAAGCTGTCAAGGTACGTCGCGTTGTAAGCGCCACGTACAGCGTCGGCTGAGACTTATTCCCATAGGTCATTCATCGTGAACCGACTACTCTTCCAGACAAGATCGCGCGGACCCTCGTGACAACCACCAGGAGGTGCTTCGACTGGGTCTCTGGCTACAAGGAGAAGAGTGAACCTCCCGCATTGAACCTGTCGCTTGAGGAATTGCGAAAACAGGGCTATGCTATGACAGACCACCAATGGCTGCAGCGTATCCTATTCCTGGAAACTATTGCCGGTGTTCCCGGCATGGTTGCTGCGGTCCTTCGCCACCTTCGAAGTCTTCGTCTCATGGTACATCTGCTGCGTTCATGTGTGCACCCCTAATACTTATCATTTTGCGCACAGAGACGTGATGCCGGCTGGATCCACACATTGCTTGAGGAGGCCGAAAACGAGCGAATGCATCTCATGACGTTCATGACTATCCGGAAGCCATCGATCTTCTTCCGTGCGCTGGTGCTTGGCGCACAGGGCGTCTTCTACAACGCCTTTTGTGCGTATTCTTGTGTTAGGTCTCATGTAGGTATTCGCTGATGTCGTCTCTACCAGTCTTGTCGTATCTCATTTCACCACGGATTTGCCACCGATTCGTCGCATACCTCGAGGAGGAGGCTGTACACACATAGTAAGTACCTCACCCGTCATTCGCGGACAAATATAGCTCATACCGGCGTTAGCACGCGTTGCATTGCTGACCTCGAGAACGGCCGAATTCCTGAGTGGTCAGTTTTATTCAGTTGCGTAATGCTGTGAATCGCACTAACGTCACCTCAGGGAAAATTTCCCTGCCCCCGAGATTGCGAAGGACTATTGGCGGCTAAGACCTGATGCCAAGATGGTCGACGTCCTGTACGCCGTTCGGAGCGACGAGAGCACCCACCGGTTCGTCAACCATAGCTTGGCAAACCTTGATTACAAGTCGGATATCAACCCATTCGCGTTCCGTGAGCCCGACATGCACGTGAAGGGTACCAAGCTTGGGTACGTTGTGCGGTGTGCATTGGCTATGAATATAAGCTGACAGTCCTGTTCAAAGCTTCGAAAGAGAGGAAGCCGAGGAGTATGTCCAGGAGTCGCACAAGATGTTGGGAAGGCATTAAATCTCCACCCTCTTCTTGGATCTCCATCGGACAGTATCATCCATACCTTACGATCCGACCCAGCTCAGCAGGCCTCGCTTAATATCTATAGATGGTCCGGTTTCGTTGTATTATACACTATCTCCGATCCCTCCCTACTCATTTACAAAATGTGCTCTAACGTACAAACGCGATAAAGACGCAGCGTTCGGATTTGAATGCTGAGTTTTCACACGAGTGCGGCACCCGAACCTTATGGCGCTTGTTAACGTCGAGCCTGATGCGCCCTCCCGCCATCACATGGAACTTGTGGCTAAGGTGCCCCGAACCGCAATATTCGTCGACCGGGGCTACCTTAATCTCGTCCGCCACTCCAACAGACACCTCCCTCTCAACGCCGTCCTCGGCTCCGTTGCGAGCCATCTCGCCCGCGTCCAGTCGTCTGCTACACCGCTTGCCGCGATCGCCGTAAACAGCCCGCTCTTCCATGCATCTTCGTACTCGGACTTAGATGGGCTCTTCACTGCCTTCCGTCATGCTGTGCACCTTAAAGTTTATGTAGTCGATGGCGAGCCCTCAGGGTCGTTCTCAAGAGGCTTAATGACTCACGTCGCGAGATGGGTCGCCGATGGGGCTCGCAAGGCGAACATTTTGTCCTGAGGCTTGTGTACTACGCGGGTCCGCTTCATAGAATGGCCGGCAAAGACGCTGATCCTAAGCTGAAGCAAAGCCCCCCGAGATGTGGAGAGGCGGCTCGTCGTCGCGCTGGCCGAGGTTCACGTTGTTGAGTACGCCTCTTCGTCCTCTGAGTTATGGGAAACATAGCTTAGGTCAAAAGTGCGGCGAGAACGAGGTGAGTGTGCGCAAAGTAATCCCATATATGTCTTTTCTCAGTCGAGACTCTTCCTAGATGCTGTAATCACGACGACTGCGATTGCATCTCACACAATATCACTGGTAACCCCGCTTAGGCTGGGTGCACTTCCGTGCCTCGGCTCCATCCAGCGAGAAACTAGCTCGAGACGCGACCATACCCCAGGTTGAATGGTATGCTCTCCTCTCCTTATGTAGAGTGAGGTGCGCTAATGGTACACGCGACTATGCAGGCTGACTGGCGCCACGTAATGAGTGCTGTCAGAGCGTTTCAACAGCGGCAGGTCCTCGTTTGGCTCGCACATGGTCGAAGCTTGTAAGCCTTTTCTCATCTTACTGTTGCCAGCACGTGCATCGGCCGCATACTGACGACACGGCCAGCTGTCCGCAGCTCCAGCGATACGCGACAATCCGAATACACCGGATGAGCTCTCCGCTCAGCGCCCGGCATAGCCGACCGGTGCACGCCTTCTTTGGCCCGTGTTCCGACTCACATGCTTTAATGCGGGCCACATGTGCCCGTGATGTGAACTGCTGCTTGAATTGCCACGTCAACAGATATGCGTTCTCTGAAGGAAAAACTGGGCAGAGACGACGCCGAGGATGTCGCCAAGACCGCATCCGTAGGCCTAGAGAAGGCTTTCGACATATTCAAAGATGTTGCCAACAATCTTGGTATGTCACGTTTGCAGACGGGTGTTCCCACGACGATGCTGGGGATGGTCCGGGTGTGTATTGCAGACCGTCCCACCAGCGTTGATCCTCATTACAAAAACAGAGATCGCGTATGAACACGGAGAGCATCAATGACTTAGCCATGGAGGTCAAAGAGTTGGCAGAAATGGTGCAAGAGTGTACGGAACTCCACGACCAGGCTAGACTCGACCGATTATTTCTGTGAGTTTGCTGTTGATGGTATGATTATAGTATGTTACTCACATCACGTAGCTCTTGGAAGACAGTTAATGACGAAGCACAAGAACTCAAATTCCGGCAGACATTATCGACATTATCAAGCGATGAAGAGACAGAGAAGATCGCCGGTTTGGCCTAGAAATTATCCCGGTCGATTCAGAGTTTCATGGTACACAACGTTTTATGTCTTACGATGCCTTCACTTCGCTAATATGCCGTCTTGAACCGCAGCTTGAGGGCCTCGGCTCTGTCCTTGTTGTATCAAATACAAAAGAGACGACAGCGAATACGCACACAACCCATCCGACACTCTCCGAATTTTTGCTCGGCTCAATTCGAGGCAAAGACCATTATCTCGCTGTCGACCCACATCACCAGCACACACAACTACTCAGCGCGTGTCTCGAGGTGTTACAAGGACTCAAGCGCGATATCTGCAATATTCGTGACCCTTCTCTGCTCAATAGCGACGTTCCTGATCTGGATAAGCGCGTGAGGAGCGCAATTCCATGGTATCTGAAGTACGCCTGTCGACACTGGTGTGCCCATTTGTTGGGCGGAGAGCTGTTGGACGAAATCCTGGACGCGCTTTTGGAGTTCGCACAGGAGCGACTACTTCACTGGGTCGAGGCCTGCAGCCTACTTGGGGTGCTAATCGAAGCCATATCCGGCCTCAACAAGTCGCAACGCAAGCTCAGGGTGAGTACGATTCTCTCTCCTGTATTGCTTCAGTATCTCAGATCTTGAGTAGGCCCTCAGTGACGACAGAGCAAGGAAGATCACCGTTCTGTTGAACGACTGCGAACGGCTTATTATTGGCTACTACCCTGCTCTCAGTGGTTCGGCCTTGCAACTATATCATTCAGTCCTCTCATTTATCCCGGGACAGACTATGCTTGCGCGGACATACGCAAATGAGCAGCACGCAGGGAACTCTGTTAAGGCCTTCGGAGGAATGGCGGACACCTGGGACGCCTACTTGGCCACAGTCATCGCACACGAAGGCGGCCCAGTCAGCGCTGTCGACTTCTCACCGGATGGTAAGACAGTCGCTTCTGCAGGAGGAGATGATCACAATATACGGCTCTGGGATGCGGCTACGCTCACCCCGCTCTTAGTCCTTCACGGTCATTCCGACGACATTCTTGATATCGAGTATTCTCCAAACGGTGCTCACATCGTTTCGGCTGCTGAAGATGAAACAGTCAAGATTTGGGACGCTGTATCTGGCATGCTTATCAGCACCCTGGAAGGGCATACGAGTGGGGTCAACTGCGCAGTCTTCACGCACGATGGCAGGCGTGTCGTCTCCGGCTCTGACGATCATTCCATTAAGATCTGGGATGTCGAGATTGGAGCCTGTTTGTCGACCTTGACCATGCACCGGGACTGTGTTTTATCCATTGCTGTGTCTCCAGATGGCCTTTGGATGACATCAAGCTCAAAGGACTTAGTCTGCCTGTGGAGTCCAGAGGTGCCCCCACTCACCGTACATTGAAGCCCAAAGGCGAGGGCTCGCGTCATACTGCTGCCTTCACACCGGACAGCTCCGAGATTTTGATTGCTCCAATTGGCCCGGGGCGACTGTCCGTCTGGGACGTCAAGACCGCAGAGCACGTTCGCGACTTCCAGCCATTGGACCCACTATCCGTATCCATCCTCAGTCCCAGCTTCCTTCCGACAGAAGGCGAGTTCGTGTGTGGGTCGCAGAACGCTGTTCTTGTCCTGGACGTTGCTCGTGGCGGTGTTCGACATGCATTTACAGGTCACATCCGGTCTGTCAGTACCGTCGCTCACAATCGAGACGGGACTCGCATCGTGTCTGGCTCGTGGGATGGTACCCTCCGACTTTGGGATGTGGCGAAGCGTAGAGTGGACATGCCACAATCCGGAAACACCGACAAGGCACTCGGTTTGCTCGGCGAGGAACCGGTGAGCTACATTTGTGCCGTCTTCTCCCACGATGGGA
>NW_006767640.1:94181-100373 GCF_000300595.1 Phanerochaete carnosa HHB-10118-sp | reverse complement strand
ACACTCACCGTACATTGAAGTCCAAAGGCGAGGGCTCGCGTCATACTGCTGCCTTCACACCGGACAGCTCCGAGATTTTGATCGCTCCAATTGGCCCGGGGCGACTGTCCATCTGGGACGTCAAGACTGCAGAGCACGTTCGCGACTTCCAGCCATTGGACCCACTATCCGTATCCATCCTCAGTCCCAGCTTCCTTCCGACAGAAGGCGAGTTCGTGTGTGGGTCGCAGAACGCTGTTCTTGTCCTGGACGTTGCTCGTGGCGGTGTTCGACATGCATTTACAGGTCACATCCGGTCTGTCAGTACCGTCGCTCACAATCGAGACGGGACTCGCATCGTGTCTGGCTCGTGGGATGGCACCCTCCGACTTTGGGATGTGGCGAAGCGTGGAGTGGACATGCCACAATCCGGAAACACCGACAAGGCACTCGGTTTGCTCGGCGAGGAACCGGTGAGCTACATTTGTGCCGTCTTCTCCCACGATGGGAGCCGTGCCCTATTGGAGCGCAATGACTCAGATCAATCTATCGAGGTGGTCAAGACCGATACGTGGGACTTGACGTACAAGAGTTTACCCGCATCCTTGGGGATCCTTTACATGGCCTTTTCACCAGACTGTGTGACAATCCTCATGGCGACAGAGGAAGATCTGGTGCTCTGGGATGCCGCCGCAGGACACCTATGTACTCGATTAGAAGGCAAGTTGTACCTTACCGACTGGGGCTCTTATTCCCCGAG
This sequence comes from Phanerochaete carnosa HHB-10118-sp, assembly GCF_000300595.1. Taxonomy (NCBI): domain Eukaryota; kingdom Fungi; phylum Basidiomycota; class Agaricomycetes; order Polyporales; family Phanerochaetaceae; genus Phanerochaete; species Phanerochaete carnosa. Next base: position 99,634 of record NW_006767640.1, on the reverse strand, counting down.
CAGTTTCATGTACAGGGGTGTCGTGGGCTACATGCCGCACTGCTTCGGTAGCCAGTCCTCGTCAATCATGTTCTCGTTGGACGGCCAATACCTGCTCACGGGGAACATCTCTCAAGCCGGAAATTCTCAAGAGTATCCCACTTGTCTCTGGGACATCGCGACGGGTGAACCAATTCGCGAGTTTTGGGGACACAGTGGCTACATTCGCTGCATCGCTTTTTCCCTCAATGGAAGACGCATCTCGACGGGCTCTGATGATATGACTGTCATTGTGTGGGACGTCGCCACTGGAACATCCCTAGTGACATTCAAGGAACATAACACACCCGTTTGGTCAGTCACTTTCTCTCCGAGTGGGGACCACCTCGTGTCAGGAGGGGTTGATTGTCGTGTTCTAGTGAGGAATTTGGAGGGAGGAGAACTACTCCAGTTCGAGGGACATGCAGACACAGTAGGGTTGGTCGCCTTCACCCCTGATGGAGAAGTCATAATTTCCTCGTCAGACGATACGACCATGCGACTCTGGGACACCAAAATGGAGGCTTGCCTCCTAGTCCTAGACCCAATGATGTGGCACCGCACCATACAACTGTCTCCCGATGGTTCAGGCATCATTATGAGTGGCGGAAAGCGAGCTGTTCAGCTCTGGGCTCTCCTTGACGCAGACGCGCAGGCAAAGACGCTACTTTCTTGGCTCCCGCGGCACACTTGGCCTGTGTACTACGTGGGGGATGGCTGGCTTTTCTCTCTGACCCCAGCCCGGCAGACGCGCTTATATTGGGTGCTGGCAGACTGGCGGGGTTTAGTGGGATACTTCGGGCATAATCTGGCATTTGAGAATGCACGTAAGCTGAACGTCTCTGGTTTGAGCTGATACTTGGAAATTTTACACAGTAGTCGCATGCAATGGTGTATCTGAATATCAACTGTATTGTTTTGTCTGTACTTGAAATATGCTAGGCCATATTCAAGAGTAAGTGAATAGAATGCGTGGATAAGCTCCATGTAAAAGGTCGTGGAAGTCGTGATGTAGCAGTCTTGAAGGTTGATAAACGCTTCTATCAAAGCCAGAAGTAGCTTGGCTGGTGGATGACCACAACCGAAGTCGGAGTAGGCTTACGCAGCTGGCTGGGCTTCACCTACCTTCCAAGCAACCCACTCAACTTACCCGCGGCGACACTTTGGGCAATCTTGCTGTCGTTCGTATTTGGGTTTCCAGGCAGGAGCAACTAACACTTGCCCTTTCCCTTGCCAGAGGCATTTGACCTCGCCTCCACCAAGGTCTAATCACAACTGCAAAGAGCAGGAGCAGTTTTCCACATCTGGGCGGTATCCTGTCCTCCCTGCGCACGGCTACAATCGCAGCGATGAGGCTTACCTTTACAGAACAGGCATCAACTGCACAGTGTGTAATGATACCACTGCCAAGTATCCGACCGAGCTGCATGTAACTTGATCTAGCTATCCCGGATCCTCGCAGCCGGCGCGAGATAGTCCATCTTGCCTTGCTTCGGGTCTTCGGACTTCTTGTCTAGCGAGTACGGCAGAGCTTGTAGTACATTTCGAAGGTAGCTCGTAGAAACAGCTTGGGTCAGCATGGTCAGTACATACAGCGTTGAGTGAAAGCAAGAGCAAGTATAACATCAGAACGCAGGCGCACGCTCGGCTCTCAGGGTAGACCGAGCATGACCTCAAGGTTAACCGGTTTGATAGCCCATGGTACACTCGAAAGCTTAAGTTTACGTGTTTTGGAAACGCAGTTCCAGCACAATTTGCACCACCCTTGCTTCACACGCGCATTACTGTCAGCTGCCTGTCTGAGCTGAGAGATAGTTTGTCGACGAGCTGCTCTCTGGATCTCTGTGCCAGAGGATTGGAGGATGCACCCCAGGAGCATTTTGTGGGTAGAATCTGACCTAGAGAGGGCTGCGCCTGAGGAATGTGCAGCCCGGCATGATAAGCTGGAAAGGAAGGCCAAGGTTTGAGCAAGCGTGCGACGATGCATTGAGCTAAACTCCAGCCACAGCAATTGGCGAAGGTGAGGCAAGTCAAATGATGGCTAAACTCACTTTGTATATACAAGCATATGTGCAGCGACCAAATTGGCCTGGTCTGGGTCCTTCTAGCCAATGCAGTCAGCTTGAATGGTGAAGCTAATCTCAAAATATGACATCCACACAACAAGAGCTGGCTTTCTAAGTTACTACAAACGATGAAAAGCATGCTTTGAGAATATTGTATCGTAGTACATGAGAGCGTCGGTGCAGGGGGAAGATGGAAGAGAGCTATGCAGATAATAAATGCGAAAGCAGGATCAGAGACATGGACGAAGGCTGAGCTCAGCCTTGAAGCTTGAAGCCTAAAGTGCCAAGTGAGTTCGGCGCGAGAAAAGTTTATTAGGAGTGTCCAATGAAGCAACGATAAGTGCCAAGAAGTACTGTTGGAAGATTAGCTGCTTCACCACAGACATAAGAATAAGGGCTCACCATATAGATGAGTTCTGGGCTGTCTACATATGTCTGTTCAGTTCCATATTATAACTTGTTAATGACCTTGCACCTGTATCACTCCTCTCTATTGATCCATTATTGCAGATTGGCTTTTAGAAGGATTAACGGACAGCCTTTGATATTTTGGCCCCTAGTGAAGATGGCACATCACCTTGCAATTTGACTGCGCATGCGCATGCTATGCCCGGGCCCTCAGGTTTGGGTTCCTAGCCTTCCATAGGTATCAGTAGACAGGCAAATAAAGGGAGAGAAGCAGAGAGTGGCATTGAACAGTCCAGTGTTTACCGAGTTCATGGGTCAGAGGCAGTGCTAGTGGAGACGGGACTTCCTGTCAAGCCGTAGTCCTGTTTGGAAGGGCCACCAGAGTGGCCTAGTTAAGTCTGAATCTCTCTTTTTTTTTGGGAGGGGGAGGGGGGGGGCTATATGATGGTTGGCAGCTGAGTTGACTCATGCCCCGCACCATCAGCATGATAAGGGGGTGTGAACACCCAGCTTCCACCGCGAGGAAATGCATTTACGCACGCAGTGTGGGACTCGGGACCTAACGGCCATATACATACCTAAGGGTCTCCGACTGGGCTGCCGATCTCCAAATGAGGGGGAGGACAATCCAGTGGCCCTCTACCCACCAGAACCCTGCTACCTGAGAGCCACTTATTAGCTCGGTGCGATCATCCATGGACAATGGGAGTACGATGGAATTCCATGTTTGAGCGGCAACCTTTCCGTCCAGGGTTTTCTTGCCAAAGCAATCGTTGGTCATGGCCCAGTCGAGGTCATAACGGCATTGTATTGTAGAGCTCCAGCGGTTGCAAAGTTCGGTTTCGAAGGATACTTTGAGGTTGGTGTGTTTGATGTGTCTCTCACAGCATAGCTTCCAGATGAGGTATGCAAATTTGGATAAGAGTATGCGGTACAGTCGGGATGCTGCCGTGTCAGTCGCACCAGTCGTCGAGCGAAGAGAGATGGCTCCGCATTCTAGTATTGAGGATGCCGTGGGTTTGTACCAGCCGGAGTAGGCAAACAGCCAGAGGTTACGTGCGAGGCCCCAGATGTAGGCCTGGCCTGGGGCGGTGCAGCAGGTGAGTGTGTGGTCGAGATCTTCGAGCTGTTTGCAGGCCGCGCAAGTGGCTCGGTCGTGATATCAGGAGATTTTTAACCAAAAGCAACCGATACGGAAGGCATTTTTCAGGTCCTTGTAGAGGAAATCGCGCGGTTTGCATTCAATGTTGCGGTGGCATGAGCATAGGCCTTTCCAGATGGATGCCATGGTAGGTAGACTCCCTGTGCAGTCTTCTATCATGAGTTGCATGTTGGCAAGTCATGTTAGGGTTGAGAGTTGTAAAGTGTGGCCGCGCTGATCGCGGAGTCCTTGGTAGGCTAGGAGTTGGGTGAGAGAGCAGAGTTTGGCTCCTGGTATGTCAAATGCGGGGTCTATGGTGAGTAGGGTGTCATCTGCGTCATCGCGTAGAGCACCACGTGCAGCTTCGGCATCAGCACCTTCATTTCTTGCATTCCCAGTGTGGCCTTTGACCCAAGCAAAGATAGCAGGTGCAGCGCGGGTCCGGAGACGGTACAGGGTTGGGCGGAGGAGATGTGTGTTTGCTACGCCAATCCAGAATCCAGAATCCCAAGAATCCTTCCTGTGGACCTCACAGCCACCTAGCCTAGTGTACTATTGCATGAGAAACCGATCTCTGAAGTGACGTGACAAGTGAGCCTTAGCGGTTGGCAGGTTGGCCTCGGGCACTTGCCATCAAGTGCAGTAAGTGATTCTCCAAGTCCTGGCAGTACAGCGCTTGGCACCAGTGGATTTGTATATGTCCCCTTACTGACAGGGGTCAGTACAACTTTGAGCTACTGCACCAGCAGCTACTAGTATGCGCTGTCTAAAACAGAAGATACAGCAGGCTGGGGTCAAAAACACCGCCAATGCCATGATAAGAGACTTGGAGCAGGCTCTTGACATGCTCAGCAGTGTCGTCGGCAATCTTAGTATGCTGGGTTTGCAGATGGGTATCGGGGTTTTTGAAAGGATGCTGGAATCGACTCAGGTGTGTACTGCAGGCCGTCTCCCTAGTGCTGATTTTCATAGCAGGTGCTAGAAATCGCGAGCAAACACAGGAAGCATTAACAAATTGGCCTCGATGACCAGGAATTTGGCGAGAATGCTAAATGAGAGCGCAGAACTCCACAGCCAGAACATATTGCCCTTAATGCAGGCCAGACTTGACAGACTGCTATCGTAAGTTTGCTGTGATGATATGGATAATAGGTTACTCATGTCACGTAGCTCTTGGGAGACAGTTAATTATGAGGCGCAGTATCTTGAATACCAGAAACAAAAATCAGAAGTGTTGCAGCACGATGAAGTAGCAGACAGAACCACCACTCTCGTACTAAAACTGTCCTGGTCAATCCATAGTTTCATGGTATACAGTGTCTTATCCCTTTGATGACTCGTTCACTTCGCTGATGTCTCCCTTTGAATTTTAGGTTGGGGGCATGAGTATGCTTGCAATTGAAGTTGCTCTGGATGTACGTAGGAGACATTAATTGCTTGTACCAATGTTAATTTGACGCTGGCAGGATCATTTTCATATCTCCAAAGAGATATTTCGGTCTGTGGACAAGAAGTTGGATGTCATGCAGAGCAATACTCAAGTGAGTATCTCTTTTTTTTCCGCTTGTTTATAAAGGCCTGTAGAACTACTGCTACATGAGGGCCTGTGCTACAGCCAAAACAGGGTCCATGCCGATTCACCACCTCATAGGCCATGGTTGATGAATTAACCATGGGATAAGTTTACTCTGTGCCATGCAATAACAGTGGGTGTGGAGGCCTGCAATGTTCAATGCATCAACCAAGCAGAGGACATCTAGAACATTGCCTTTAATGCCTTCTCTATATGGGTAGCATTCAAGCTCCGCTGTGCCTTGGCA
>NW_006767640.1:84978-93655 GCF_000300595.1 Phanerochaete carnosa HHB-10118-sp | reverse complement strand
ATAGGCCATGGTTGATGAATTAACCATGGGATAAGTTTACTCTGTGCCATGCAATAACAGTGGGTGTGGAGGCCTGCAATGTTCAATGCATCAACCAAGCAGAGGACATCTAGAACATTGCCTTTAATGCCTTCTCTATATGGGTAGCATTCAAGCTCCGCTGTGCCTTGGCATTTCATAATGCTAACAAAGTAACTGGTTGCCTAAAAGCAGTACATTGCAGACCTATGCCTTTATGGGCCAAACTGAGTATTTAGCTCTCATGCTCTGTGAGCTTGGAGACGATTGGTATTACTTTGGATATCATGGTTCACATGCTCCCAGCAGGTATATACACTTGCCAGGTACACAAATGGATTATCTGCGGTTACTTCTACCAATACGCGAGCACTGTTTCATCAAAATAACATGGGCAATGCCTGAGCAGCTGTTACCGTCAGCTTTGCTTTACAGCTTTCGGCACTGATAGTGCCCCATCCTTGCGCTTTTGACCCTTTGCAGTAGGAGCATCCAATGCTTTTGACGGTTCCTTGGCTGGCGCACTACATGTTGAGGTAGTTAGCAACATGAAAGCAGTAAGGAGGTCCAACGAGGGTCACATACCTTGCACCATTCTCAACTGCTTCCAATAATTCACCAACCATCCAGTGGACATCACGCATGCTACGGGACCACGACTGGATATCTGTTGCAATGGATAAGCCCACGAGGCAGGCTATAATCTGGCAAATCCCGTTGGCACTGGGTATGAGCATTGTAGACCAATCTCTTGTGCCTGGAGGCACAGGATGCCCATCTGCGTTGCGCGTCCGCCACTCAGGATTACATGCACTCCACCATTGAGTGAAACAGTTACTGTATGTAGATTGATCACTTTGCTCGACATGAAACCAGGGCTTTTGCGCTCGCCCAACCCACCATGCAACTTCCTTGGGACGGCCTGCCGCAGTAAATCTGCGCAACTGGAAGCGTGTTACACTCGACATTCATAGTTCAAATAATAGTGTGTGTACCGCATATGCAAACTCCATTGCCGCCTCAAGCTGCACCCAGTCATTTAGCAACTGCCGCCACGTAGCTTGCATATCGGATACAATCTCTTCCCGCACGAAACTGGTGTAGATAGGTGTAATCCAGCGTCCTCCGTCAGGCATTTTGTCGAGCTTTAAAGCCCATATGGCCTCAGAGCTCCCACCACCAGCCTGCAGTCCTAGCGGCCTGGCGACGCTGTCTTCTTGTTCATTAACAACGCTCTCTGTGGCATTTGTAACCACTGTGTTAGGATGAGGATGGTCAAGAGAGGTGTCGATCTGATCGACAAGGGCTGCAGAAAATGACTGTTCCTGCTGAATGGGACTGTCAGTGTGTAGGTTTGTGCTGGCAGCGTCAGCAGAGGGGCTCAGCTGGGTATGAGCGAGTGCGGCGGGCTCGGACAATTCCAGAACTTGGGAGGGAGTCGGCAAGGGAGAGGGCAAAGGCAAGGAAGAGGATGAGGGCAAGGTGTTGTGTTGTGAGATAGCAGCCCGCAAGCGAGTGTTGGGAGGAGAAAGGCGCATGTCATCAGGATCTGATGGAACATATTTGTCTTTGGCACCTGCTCTGCATGTGGCATCTGGCGCCTTTGGTCCCGTTGGTCCAGCTCCGAGATTCAGCTGCAGTTGAAGCAGCTTGAGCCTCGCAATGTTGTTCTCCCTCTCCCATTCAAACTCTTTGTCTTCTCCCTCTATGCCGACAGTATTCAACCGCGCAATCTCCTTCTTCCTATCCTTCACCAACATCAACAACAACAGCTCGTGCAGCTCACGGCACGCCCTTTCTGGTACCGCAGCCGCTGCCTTTGGTCAGGGAACTCGCGACGAGCTGGCGGTCAGTACAGAGTTTTCAGCGAACGAGCTGCTGTCATTCTCAGCAGTATCAGCACCCTCCTCCTCACGCAGCGAGAGCTCTGTGTCATGAAGGCAATAGTGCCGATCTCCTGGCGCTATTCTGGCACTGTCTGCCGGTGGTTGATAGCCTTCTGACATAGGTAAGTTTAGCACTCCAGCAACTATGCACTGACTGAATCACCTTTTGTTGCCACTAGAAACTCCATGACGAGAGGAAAGATTTGGGTCTTGAAAGTGACCAGGTGAAATTGGAACCAGTTGCAGAGTGATGGTTCGTTTGTCTTTCCATAGTTTACTGCTGCTACTAAGAAGTCTTGTTTCTCGTTGTCGTCTTTAGGTGGAGTCCCAGCGAGCAAGGTTCAATTCTCAAGCCCAGTATATTCTGCAAGCAGGCTGAAGAACAGCTGTAGCACAGAGGCGAGATGGTCATGTGCTCTACCACATTGGTAAGTATCATTCATGGTGTCATACAGCGTGAAAGACTCACTGTGCTTGCACCGCAGGATCGCTGGAAGGCTCTCCCTTACTCGCCTCCTTGTGTGCCTTTGATACTTCTTCCCACTTCACCTCTGCCCTTGCTTCCCATTCCGCCTGCACGTCCTCCGGCTCCACCTCAAACAATTCTCTCACAATCTGATTCCTCTCTGCCAGAGTCTCCGCAGGATTCAGACAATTCCTACTTGTGAATACCTGGTTGAGATGCTCGACATTGCTGGACAGGTACATTTAGGTTACCGACGGCTTCTTTGGAGGCCCGAGTGGCTTTTGAAGAGCCTTGAGCATCGGTTCGAAAGGGTTAGACCCTTTTGACCAACTTTGCCGATTGTACTGGTAGTTGTACCATGCCTTGATGTGCTAGTACAACCTATAAGACTTTTCGTTCTGCTTCTACAATGTGAAGACTTATGTTGTTGACAGCTTAGATCAGCTGTTCCTTCTCCCAATCTTTTGCTTCCTCGCTCCAAGCAATCTTGACATCCTTCAACGAGAAGCATTCCCAAAACTTTGCCCGGAGATTGAACCATAGCTGCTCGAAAGCCCGGACCTTCCCCTGCTTCATCACTCGGATCGCGTCGTAGTGGTACCGGTAGTCCTCAAGAAACTCGGTCATCTCGCCTTTGAACTTCCCAGGATTGCCGGCTTTGCTGCCGACGGTAGTGTCATGTTTGGCCTTCGTCTTCGACTTGCGGATTGCGTGAATGAGAGCATTGTCAACTTCGTCATCATCTATCCCATCTTGCTTGTCCTGCTTATCTTGTTTGTCTGATTGTTCATGCTCTTGAAACTGATTAATATTGACAGAATTTACTTGATGCCTAGGCAATAGTGGGCTGGCCGCCGACAATGATGGCTGGGGTGCGGCAGGCAGCTGGAGAGCAGGTAATGGTGACTGGGATGCAGATAATGATGGCTGGGGCGCAGATACTGATGGCTGGGGTGCGCTCGGCAGCTGGGACACAGACAACAATGTCAGGGAAGCGACCGGCGATTGAAACATGTCTGGCGACAACTGGAGCATGGACGGTGGCTGGGATGCGACCGACGGCTGGGACGCGTCTGACAGCTGCGGTGCAGATACTGATAACTGGAGCATGGATGGCAGCTGGGACATGGGCAATTGCAAAGAGGGGATCAGAACAATGCGTAATCGAGACTGACTATTGGCAAAGGGTGTACACTCGCTGCAAGCGTCGGCACCCTGAGGGCTGTTTACTGAGCTTAGGGTGTGGCTACGCAGGTGTGCCTTACGATAATCCTTTATCGGCAAAATTACTCACATGTTCATAGTTGCCTGCATAATCTGTAGGCATTCTGTGCTATCGTCCAGGCCGGGTGGTTTGCTCTTGCGCCGCCCGTGGTCGATTACATCGGCGGAACGATCGATGTGCACATGTGTTCCTGCCACCACAGAATTTTGTTTCCACACAGAACGGTGAGTGCATTTAACCCCCGCGTGTTGTGGCTGTCCCTGCCCGTTTGACCTCCTCTCCCCCAATTTCCCCTCTGGCTCGTCCCTCTTTCTCTGCCCGTCATACAAAAGAAGAGGGCAACAACCATTCTTGCAAGCCTTGTCACTTTCCGCACGCATGTGGTGGTATCAAGTACGTCTGCCTTATTCATCCAGGTGTCCAAGTTCATTGCACTGAGTTCAGGTATGGTCGCAAATCTGCTAGTCTTTGTCAGTCGCTGTTCACCACCCACTCTGCCCGCTGCACCCAATTAGCCTGTTGCACCCACTGCACAGCCGCAGCAGCTTGCCAACGCATGCACGTAAGTTATCTCAAACTCTGTACATTTTACTCACTGATATCTTGGCTCCACTGCTAGCAGCAACATTGATTTGCACGGTTTCCACGGTCGTGAGACTGAGGTTCCCGAAGGCAGTCCTTTGCCATCATCACCGACAGATTACACTGGTCCATGGTGGCGAGTGTCTCAGGGATTAGTAAGCACATCTCTCTCATGCGTTATGTCATACTGAAACATTATTTAGGAACCTTGTTGCGTAGTTACATGCAATCTCGCAATTTCACCATGTCCGATGCGATGTGTGACGCATGGATTCTCACTTGCACGCTGACGCTGTGTTGGATCTGGTCTCAGAGTTTCCCCCGCTATCCCTTGTTATCCCTGTCGACGAAGTTGCCCACTGTATGCTGCACTTGCAGGTGCCAGAGCCCTCCACTCCCAGCGACAGTTCACAGTCCATGCCACTGACGAGGTTCCGGAGCAGTATCCACCGACTCCCGACTCTCCAGCTTGAGTCATCGTTCGCAGCATTTGTCGTGGCGTTCAGTACTACTGGTGAGTCATGGTCTTGATGGCGTTGTGCTGCAAATCTCTGCTTACCTGTTCATCACAGACATGCACATGAAGAGGCTAGGGCACACATCTGTGCCCCTGATGCTTAGGGCTTTCCAGCCCTGCATGTGGCTTGATCATCTCACGCATGTTGGCTTTCTTTCGTATTAGTCTCACTTATCAAATCTGCATGTTTGTGCCTGTATCTATGCCACCGCGGAGGTAGTCGTGCACCCCGCCGCACTCCTCCTCGTCGCCAACATGATAGCTCTCCAACCCGTACATGGCCCTCGCCTTATCCTCGGCGGCATTCAGAACGCCTTCCAGGTCGTCTGGGCCAAGCGCTGTCTGCACGACCTCCAGCGCTGATGTGACATCGTGTGCGTAGTCTGTTGGTGTAAAGTCGTAAGTGGCCATGTACTCTGCCACCTGAATACGCTCTGCCCCACTCGCCCTCTCATACTGTCCCTGCGTGCGACAAGAGGCGCATATACTCTCATCGTGAGAACTGAACTTGCCCTCACGATATGTTTTGTACTTGTACTCACGGCCATCACGCGCGGTGGTGACTTTGAGAGCATTGTTGCGCTCAGGCGTGCTCAATTCTACATGGATGGGATGGAATGGGATGGGATGGTTTTGAGCCAGCACACGGTGGCTGTGGCTTTCCCGTTGATGGCGTAGATTATCCGTGAGACATGAATCAGACATAGATCTGTTCCTAACCTGCCATCCCACCTTCGAGTTCCACCTGCTTTCAAAACAAGTAAGTCCATTTGTACGAGACAAACAGAGACCGTTCACAATGACTGTGAGGTGGAGGGAATAGTTCGCGCAACACACTGTCCAGTATGCAATGGAGAGAGAGAAATTGGGTCAATATCACAGAGTGGTGCCTGGCAGAGGTTCTTTAATGCCGACATATGCCTATATACCATGACAGGCTGCAGATACCGCAACGAGCACATCGTGCAAAGAGCTCGCAACGACAGCAGTGATTTCAAGGACCTCGAATGTTGACCCCAATAACATTCAAGCCTTCATGTAAAATCATGTAATTCCTCAACTCACTTGCTAATAAGTATCATGGCCTTACAACCACATGCTGAATACACCAATTAGTTCGGAAAGATATTTGCTTGGCTCAACAGAAATTTTTGGCACAGGTCCCAGTATATGGCCTGTATCCTAGCGCACTCTATGCTGGGGACAGCGCTGGGTGCCGTACCAGGGAGTTGGCCACTAGGTGCTCGACCAGCAGGTCAGTATGCGGCTGCTTTTGCAAGTGCAGTGCAGACACTCCTGGCATGACTCACTAGTTTTGCATAGCTCCCATGGTATAACTTGACTCTGAGCATATTACTTGGATTTTGCGGGACATGGGGTTATTGTTTGCTTGCGAGATAACAGCTTTGAGAGGCTCACTTGGTCAAAGTCCACAACTGCACTGGAGTCCACAACTGCACCAGAGTGGTCGATGGCGCCTGAGTACTGCGCAGCAAAAAGAAGCACTGGCTTGCTGTGGTGTATACCTGCCTCAAGAAATCCACTTTCTTCTCTCTCTGTTGCAGAATATACAGCACCTTGAGCAAGTTGCCCCCTCCTCTATTTGTTTCGTACAAAATAGACTTACTTGTTTTGGAAGCAGGCAGGACTCGAGGGCGGGATGGCGGGTTAGAAACAGATCTATTTCTGATTCATGTCTCACGGATAATCTACGCCATCAACGGGAAAGCCACAGCCATTGTGTGCTGGCTCAAAACCATCCCATCCCATCCATGCAGAATTGAGCACGCCTCTCGACACAAACGGTCGATGGTTCTAATAAGCTGTCTGCCTGATGTATATGATAATATGTTCATCTGATGCTGTTAACGAGCTGTACATATCTCATCAAGCATACAAGCCATGCTATTTGATGAGACTTTAACTTCATGTTTGGCAAACGGCTGACTTGCACATGTGGGCGTACTGCATGCGTGTGCTCGCTCTCAGGTCTCAGGCAAGTGGGACCCACAATGTATCACCTCTACTGGTGTGGCAATGTTCAGATCTGAGATACACCGGGGTGCAGCGTGACACGGACGACAAGATTGTATGCTCAAATAGGTTACCGGTAACGATGTGCCCAAATGCAATAGTTCCCACCTGTGTCTCCACACGGCAGGTCAAAATCTGGTTTGTCAAATGGTGTCGCATGCTCAGAGAGCTGACACAAGAAAGATACATTGCAGAAATCTGGTGACCTAATACGCTGCAATAAACCTCTCTTTGAGCTGTATACCTGAGCCTGATGCTGCCAGAGCTAGAGAGTGCACTTGGACATTACCAGGCTCAGTCTGTTATAGACGTTTACACTATGGTATGCAAGGTAAAAATAAGCATCCACAGTGTGCAAGCAATACCCGAGTAGCATTATACGTGAATCGACATCTGGCAGAACAGCTATGCTGATTATTGATAGTTGAGCGCATGTGTTCCTTGTGCCCCATGTTTACTTGCTACAGTCTGATTGGTACCGTCCTGGGTATAAGACACTGTAATTTATCAATCATCTATCATGTATGTAAGTACTAGATTTACAGCGTAGAATGCTCTGGTCTTGTCTCTAGTCTTGTCACATACTAAGGTGCCGTACACACACATTATGATAGCAGTGAAGTACGCTTCAGCACCATGGACTTGATATACTAGTACTTACAGACGTGAAGTCAAGATGTGTGCAATTACATATCTACCTATGATATGGCAGTAAATATATTCTAGAATGTTGTACAAGTGTGCACGCCACTGTACATCAGCACTCAGGCACGGGCAAGATACGTGTAATGATCACTAACGGGGTTGTGCTGTTCGGATGGGACAGATAGGTATTTGTGCGTCCTAGACTCGGAGGACTATTTGCCTTAGAATAGTATGAAAGAACAAACTGGACATGCCACAGTGCTCTACACGTGTGTACAATACTGCGTGCAGTTGTGCACAGGCGACAGATTCATAGCCGTGAGCTCTGAAATCATTCTTGTTCTGATGGCACTGACTGCTACCACAGCATTCTGAGTCTCACTTACTTCGATGGTTAGTGGCAAATGTTCCAACGAGAATTTTACTGCGTTTTGCATGCTGGTATACTAGTGGATACACTCCCAGCCGAGGAGTGTATCTACGATTCCGAGCGCACTTGTATATCACAACTCAGGAAAGCTATATGTCCATCTCCAATGTTTTCAGAAAATACTCTAGGTCAGTACAACTCAGTAGCAAAGTCCTAAAGTGCTGTGCCTGGTCATGTATTTCATGAAAGGCCGGCAACCGACGAATATTTCTGTAGGGTGATCCCAACGTGCGCCATTCTTCTTTTTCAGGTAACAATTGGGCGCAAACGCACTGCGACTTTGTTTCTCCAGGCTAACCTCACGGCCAACATTGATGACACCGATTACGCCTGCCCTTGATAGACTTCTTGTGCTACGCAGCCTGGGGCAGCATGGCCTAGAGCTAGAGGCTGCTAGAGGAGGCAAACTGGTAAGTGGCTGTCTGCCACGTCATTGATAGACATGAAGGCCCCTTTTTCTTGGTTCACTTTTCATTGACCTGTACATCCGTCAGAATGCACGCATGCGCCTTTTTGTTGGCGAGGTATCAACAGCGTTGCCACAGCTAACAGTGAACATGATCAATTCAGCTGGTGGCGGCGACCCGCCGTCGCAGCCCTGCTGTGCGACGTTCCGTGGCCAGACCGATTGGCCGCGATAGCATGCGACTACTGTCAATAACACAGTTTGCTCCATCACAGTAAGTGTCTTACCTCTTACTCGATGGCACTCTTTCACTCCTATCTTCATTGCATTCAGTGCCATTTTTCATTATGTATGAGAGAGCTAGACATGACATTGTTTCATTGAATATGAACCATCCTTCTGAAAGCCAGAGTTACACATGTTTCATCTTGCATGTAAAGGCCATAAATTTGCTTAGCAGTGAGCAGT
>NW_006767640.1:76407-83243 GCF_000300595.1 Phanerochaete carnosa HHB-10118-sp | reverse complement strand
CTGGCCCAGCCAATAAATGTATATAAACTCTGGCCAAGTCAATGAATGTACATAAACTCTGGCCAGACTGACAAATATATTTCAAATGTTGGCCAGGTCAATAGGTGCATGTGAGCTACTGGTCAGATACATGTATATGCTGGCTAAACATTTAAATGCCAATTAGTTTGATATATACACTTTCAAGCTAATACATGTATGTAAATGCTAACTAAGCTTAGCAAGTGTATACAAATATTGGCCTGGCTAAAATACATATTTAAATGCCTATCAGAACCAGCTCATTTACATAGGCATTAGCCTAGCTAACAGATATATATATAAATGCTGGCCAGGCTTACAAATTAAACATCTGGCCAGCATTTGGATAACTCATGCTAGTTGTAACATTGTCATATTGACTTGCTCCATATGCAGTGAAGCATTTGTAACTGAACTGTGTGAATGCGTCTAGTGCCAGGAGACAAGTTCTCGTCTTGACGTTCCAAAGTCGCATGGTCTTGTTGTCTGATGAGGAGATTATGACGTCTCCACTCGGGGTGAAGGCGACCGACTGTACTGTGCCCATATGCCCCTCGAGCGACTGGAGCAGTTCTCCTTCCTCTGAGCTCCACACCAGAACACGATGATCAGCTCCTCCTGATGCGATGTGTTCACCACTCAAAGAGAAAGCGACTGAGTGCACCCCCGCTATGTGCCCTCTCATGGTCGCCAGAGACACTCCGCTTTTGAAGTCCTAAACAATGGTAGTCCTGTCATCGAAGCCTGTCAAGATGCGTCTCCTGTCGAGGGAGAAGGCGATGCAGTGAATGTGGTCACTATGTTCAAAAAACTTGCGAACCAATTTGCCCGTCGCGGCATCCCACAGACAGGCAGGATGCTCTTGGGAGTTTCTGGCCCTGGTAATAGTCCCCGTGAGCAAGTATCGACTGTCCGGCAAGAACATGATTGACGAGGACTGGCAGCCGAAGCAATGCGGCATGTAGTCCAAGACACTGCTCCATATGAACGTTTCCCCGAGATAAGGGAACCAATCTGCGACGGACAGCGTGCCTTCAAGCCGGGCACGCAAGGACCCAGAGGCAGTGTTCCAGAGCGTCACTTTACCACAATCTTCCTTTGTTGCTGCAAGGATCATCGTACTATCTGGTGAAAATGCCACGTAGGGGAGCCGATGGCTTAGGTTTCATGAATCAATGGTTGGGGGAGTTCACCATGTGTGATGCATCAACACAGGGCAAAGGGCCTTTTCAGCATGGTTAATGCATCATCTATGCAAGCTGAAAGAGGAGGCGCTCATGCACCAGCTATTAGCGTTTGGGATTGAAACTCAGCCATGAAATATATGGAAAATGGCTTATACCACAAAATCAGCTCTCCTGGCGTATGCCGGGGATCTTAGGAAGGCTGTAAAAGGCAGCACCATCAATGCTGACCATGGCTTTGCAGCGTTTGGCCTGCATCAGTACTTGCTACACTGCATGTAGCCTTTTACAAACTTGGAAATACTTGTTTTAGCTTCTTCTTACGTATATGTACACCATAGCTTGTTGTTCAATGCCCTACACACTTGCAAGGACGGCCATAAAGAGTCCGCCCAAGCTGAAACGCCACCAGGCTGCCATCCAAATACGGTAACACCATCAAAATGTCATGCACTGCATAAATGCCTGCTTTTCTGTTGGCTCCGCACAGCCTAATAGCGCACATGGACACATAGAACAGCCGTAAGGTTAACTAATAGTCTATCAAACACTCCATAATGCAAAATAACCACGAACAGATGGCAGCTTGTGCACAGTGCCTGTTTCTCTCGGTCAACCACCATTGACCGCTAGGTCACTTGCTTCACTCTGCATTCCGCGCCTTGAGCTGACCTTATGTATCGCCTTTCAAACATAACTTGTATGTGTGACCTTGCACACTGGGTAGTATTCTTCTCTAAGCTTTTCACAGTGCCCATAGAATAAATCACATAGATTTCACAGTAAATTAGATTATATTTCCTACACTCTGCTTGTGGATGCTGCATTCCATTTATTCTGTATCAAGTAGATATCAATAAATTGTGTACAGTTGCAGCTTCCTCTCGCCATATTATTGTAGTTATTTAGCCAAGCTTTTAATGCCAGATCACGTGACCCATCTCAAACGAAATTTACCAAGTCCAGAGTCTTCATGAAGTGCGCTGGATCTCATCAGTCTCGCGTTCGTGCACTCCTCCATGTAGTCCGAAATGAATTTTACATTGTGTGTGGTGATAGTGATGTAATTAAAGTATCTAATCTATTCTTCGTCATCCGAATTATTGAGGTCTAGCTCAGCATCCGAATCGTCTGCAGTGATGGTGAAGTGTAGCTCATTGTCATCGATGCCGCTTTTCTCCGCGCCGTCGTCTTCCTCCCTAATAACGATCATTCTGTGCTGAGCTTTCCACCATAATGTGCCGAACTTAGCAGACAGCCTGCACTCTATGGCGGCATGCTTTGCAGCATACAAGGCAGCACCCTCCGCAATCAGCAGGCAGGTCTTGAGCGTGGTGGCTCAACTTTCCTGTTTGTCCCATTGGATAGCGTTATTCTCCAACGTGGTAATGGTCTGTGACTTCTCAGCTTGGACAAAGAGACTTTCTTTCCGATAGCGCTCCTTCCGCGCCCTGGACTTCAAAAATTCTACGCGCAGCGCTGCCGACCAAGTAAAGAGTCAGTGGAGACCACAAGAGGACTTTGAGCCATGCACCGTTGTTGAGACCTCAAATACCATTTGCGCCCCCTTCACTGTCTGCACCCATCCAGATCCACGACAGCACAAACTTGCCCTCCGACATCCCCACTCTGGTGACCTCATTGTCACCACGTATAGAAGTAACATCCGTGTCTTGCAGAACCTTTCATCGTTGCTCCCAAGCATCTCCGCTGACTAGCAACAGCTTTGCTGCATGCGCAGCCTGGTATTTGGACTTCAGCGCCTTGATCTTCACCTTGTTTTGATCGATCTTTGTGCGTGCTCGAGTGCTGGGCCATTGGTGTCGTACGTGCCAATCTCGATAGCCGACCAGGCGAGAGTGGATATGGAGATGTATGCGTAGCTTGTCGAGGCTGTCGGCTAGCTGTCCATCTCTGAGTTTTGATTCCATGTCTGCTAGGCCAGCAACACAGGTATTCAGCTCAGAATGGTTGAGGGTGCTGAGAAGAAACAGGGGCTGGCTCTCCGGTAGATCTATTATGTCAACACTGGCAGGGGGGCGTGTACGACTGCTTGCCAATGAAGTGCTGCATGATGAGTTGGCATTCGCGCTCGTGGCCAGGGACTGGCGATGCAGCGCGAGCTTTAAGGGGACGCAGGGCATGTAGATTGCTTGCACAATGCGTATCATGTTGATGCGATGGTGAAGGGATGCCCGTTTTGCAATGACTTCAGCCATCTGGGATGGAGTGCAGTTTGCGGTAGGAGCATGTTTGGTCCTGAACTTCTGTCTGGAAATATGATAAGCATCGCTGAAGTATTGTTAGATACATGGGCAGACTTACTGTTGTTCTTCTAGATCCAGAAGAGTTGAGAGCATTGACGCAGGTGTAATCTCGTGTAGGAGAATGCATCCTTGATTCGCCTCTTCCTCCTCTTGCTGCAAAAGCTCCATCTGGATCTCTGATTCACTCATACCTGTGCATAAACGTTGGTCTACTCTAGGACGATTCACTGGTGTGACATACCTGTTGGCTTCAAGTAATAGGGGTCGGGCAATGACTTGTCAGCCTCATACACGACAATCGTCGCTGTCCATTTGGCAACATGCGATGGCTGCAAGTCGGTGGTAAACGTCTGGTGCAGGCAGTCAAACTTAACGTAGCTAGCGACGGCTGTACACTCTCGCTTATCAAGAGATGTTCCTATCGCGTAGTTAGTGACCGTGCCCACTGACAACACAGACGGCGTACCCATCGTAAAGTATTTCTCCATATCGTTATACTCCATATGGTCCTCGAGGGTCTCCTCTTGAGAACCTGGTCCCATCTCCTGGGTGCTGCCGGCCACAGTATCGAAGCGCGACCACCCACGTTCGACTTCCTTGCCGTCGGTGCGACCTATTCCCTGCTTGAGGTTGAAGGAGAACTGGTTGTGGCGTTCTTCCTTGTGGCCATTGAAATGGTACTTTGGAATTGCATAACGCACTTCCTCTTTGGGTAGCTCGATCCGCAGATGGTCCGGTAGGACAGCAATCCACTCCAAAAGATGGCGCAACCACTGGCACATGATATTGTATGACAGTACCAAACGCATTCCGCGAGCCAGGTGAACCAGCGCTGACATGGTGACGAAGTCAACATTACAGTTCCTACGGCAAAATCAGCAGCTGCTGTCAGATGCCTAGCAGCTGAGGCTCACCTCTCACCCTTCTGCAAGTCACCTACGCCATTTGGAAGGACAAAACCATGTCACGCGTCAATGGCCATGACGCACCCTGTGGTTGCATATCCTTTAAAAGACTTGTTGGCGTTCATCATTGCGGCAAACCCGGTGCAAGTGCTTATCTATATTAGATGATGTAAGCTCAGGACAACAGTGGATCGTGCGGGTATACTCAAATCTTGTTGATTTGCATACTTCAGTATGTGGCTCCGATACTCCTTTCCATCGACAAAGAAACCCCACCCCAACGACAATGACGGGTCTTGCAAGTTACTTCCAATCGCATGTCATTTCAACCAGAAGTTAGTGTCAATTGCAACAAACGTGGTATAGATGAAACTAGGGCATGTGAGCGAAGCAAGGGATCATGCGCAACAGAATACTTACCGTAGGTCATCAGATACATCATTTCAATTCTCGGGTAAGTTGACTCCCGGTTGCGGACATGCCGGACAGCGAGTACAGAGCTCGCCAGGCCTTGTTGCATTCACTCCTTTGGAATCATAGCCTCGCCCTGCACGTTTGAGCAACTGAAGATGTCGTTATTCTTGCACCATGTGGAGAAAAGATTTGAGGCGATCCTGTCAGGAGTGAGCTTCGAGACAAAGTTACAAGCAGACAGACAGATTTACGTAGCGTTGCCCGATGCTTACACAATCCGTAAGCTTTGTGAGAGTGATGTAGTAATCATACGCCATGAGCTTGCTTTGCAGAGTGAGAAGATGGAAGGTTTCCAAGGTGCGAAATGTACAGCAAGTTGTTGGGTCGTCCAAAGTGGCGGGATACAGCTCATAGCGGAGAAGTTGCTGCACTCAGGTGCCAGCTGTCTTGAGGCAATTACACTGGCAGAATTGTAGATTGACCGGGTGGAAGCCATTCGTGTGAAGGACAACGAAACTTCGAGGTGCAGTGGATGGTGCAGAACAGTGTTCACCAGGCTGGTGACTGAGCTGAACAACTAAACCGATGTCCTTGAGGCTGATGCTTTCAAAAAAGCGTCCATTCCAACACTGGAATATGTCAGCCAGACTTGCATTATGAAGTACATCACATACCTTGATTTGATGGAAAGGTTGATTTGCATGCATGGTTGAGCAGCAGCTCTTGCAAACTATCGCGCGTCCCATGCAGTCCTGGCATCAGTACTCAGGATGCCCACGCTTGTCATTTGGATAAGAAGGACAGTATTCCCATTTTGCACCAGCCCATCTCTCGAGGCGCAGAACTTCATCCAGGAACAAGTCTCTTAGTGGAGCCCAGCCGAGCAAGACCTGATCGTGCACCTGAAAACATTTGAGAGTAGGCCAGACACAAAATATTGGCCTTACCAAAGTAGCAAATGTTTTCTCACCAAGTCCCTTATTCTTGTGGGGCGACTTGGGCTGTTTAGTCGCTTGAGAGAGCGGGGTAAGAGATTCGTCTGGAATGTCAGGCTCATCGTGGTGTTCGAGATTCCATGGTAGATCAGCATCGGTGAAGTCTAGATGGGGGAATCTCGATGGCAATGCTAGAGCTGGGCAGTCTTGTGCTGTGTGGTTGACACGGCAGCTGTCGCCAGAGATCTCATAGATAGTTGCAATGGCGGTGTGTGTTGGAGTGTCGTCTTGATGAAAGATAAAGATATCCTGGTTGTTATCGTGTCATTGTCGCTTTCTAGGCATTGGAGGGTATGCATGCCAGGAGGGAGAGTTTGCGGGCGTTCAGATAGGCTAAGGGCATGCAGTAGAGCAATGAATAAAATTTCACTGCAATAATGCGAGCGATATTGCTCGGAGCCGCATCATCTCATGGTCCTTTGGCCGCGGAGCGTCGGGCAACATGCGGAATGGTAATATTGGCGGCAAGTTCGAGCTGGTGAGCAGACTTGTTGGATGCACCCAGGCTGATACAGCAGCCTTGTCCTGATTGTCGTTGTATCTGCACCATTTTCTGGCCCTTGTAGGATGTGCGTACTAGCAGAGAGCGTTAGGGAACACCAAGATAGCACACAGTTCAGTTACAAATGCTTCACTGCATATGGAGCAAGTCAATATGACAATGTTACAACTAGCATGAGTTATCCAAATGCTGGCCAGATGTTTAATTTGTAAGCCTGGCCAGCATTTATATATATATCTGTTAGCTAGGCTAATGCCTATGTAAATGAGCTGGTTCTGATAGGCATTTAAATATGTATTTTAGCCAGGCCAATATTTGTATACACTTGCTAAGCTTAGTTAGCATTTACATACATGTATTAGCTTGAAAGTGTATATATCAAACTAATTGGCATTTAAAATGTTTAGCCAGCATATACATGTATCTGACCAGTAGCTCACATGCACCTATTGACCTGGCCAACATTTGAAATATATTTGTCAGTCTGGCCAGAGTTTATGTACATTCATTGACTTGGCCAGAGTTTATATACATTTATTGGCTGGGCC
>NW_006767640.1:64240-74336 GCF_000300595.1 Phanerochaete carnosa HHB-10118-sp | reverse complement strand
GAAAAAAACCAAAGGCAAAACTCAGTTTCCGCCAGTTTCACTGTGTTTAGACCATTTTGGCTGGTTTTGCACCAGTTTCTCCTCAGTTTGCATCGACGTAGAATCGAGGAATAACTGGGCCTTGTTTAGCCGCTTTTGCCTGAGTTTTCTTGAAGACAGGTATGATCTCGGCACGAGGAAGGCTAATCAGGAGTGTCCAGCGAAGCAGTGGTGAGTATCAGGAAATGCTGCCAGAGGATTAGCTGTCTCGCCATATAGACGAATTCTGAGCTGTCCACATACACCCATTCAATTCCATACAACTCGTTGGAGATTTTGCGCCTAGATCTTTGCTTCTCCCCGTTCATCCATCATTGTGGACTGGCCTTTGGAAGGATTAACATTTAATCTTCGTCGCCGTGGTCCTTAGGATGGTACGTCCTATCACTTGGTTGCGCACGCGCGTGTTACGCCTGGGCCTTTCTACTTTAAGTTCCTAGTCTTTCCATATGCGTCGGTAGACAGGCATCAACGAGCGAGCGAAGGGAGAGGCGAAGAACTGCATTGAGCGGGAGGGTCTACAGGAGAAGGCAGAGTCTAGCGCAGACTGTGACGCGAACATGGCGCCTGACGCCCTTACGCGGAACCACCACAATGTCTGTTGACCGAGGCTATCTCAACCTCGTCAGCCATCTCAACAGACACTCAACGAACCTCCCCCTCAACACTATCCTCGGCTCCGTTGCTCATCATCTCGCCTACGTCCAACCGTCTGCCACACCACTCGCTGCGATCGTCATAAGCAGTCCGCTCTTCCACACGTCCTCGTATGCGGACTTGGACGGGCTACTTACTGCTTTCCGTCATGCTGTGCACCTCAAGATCAAGGTAGTCTATGACGAACCCTCAGGACTGTTTTCAAGAGGTCTGACAACTCGTGTCGCGGAATGGGTCGCCGAGGTGCTCAAGGGCTTCCAGGGCGGACATTCCGTCCTGAGGCTGGCATGCTGCGCGGGCTTGCTCCATGGATTGGCCGACAGAGAGGCAGATCTAAAGATAAAGGAAAACTTTGCGGGACGAAGTGTGGAGGAAGAGCTCATCATCGCATTGGCTGAGGTCGTTGAGTATGCCTCTGCGGACCCCTGGGAGGCTGAGTTTAGATTGACAGCCCAACGAGAAGAAGGTGAATATGCGCCGAACTATCTCATGTGTATTCCGTCTCAGCGGAGACTCCTCCTAGATGCGTTACCTGCAACGCTTGTCATTGCGTCTCGCTCATTGCCACTGGTCACACCGCACAGGCTGGGGGCACTTCCGCTCCTCGGCTTCTGCCGCGTACTGCAGTCCGCGTTCACTCAAGCCTTTCAGAATGGGACGTTTATTCAAGAACTACAACCCTCTGCCGTTATCACCGAGGCAGGCAAGCTCTCCGTCGCCGTTAGTACTTGTGTACCATGTAGTATTGTCAATAAAGTACCAACTCCGCTATCACACAGACCGATTCGCAATTCTCGGGAAATGTCGGCGAAGTGTCGAAGGGGTTATTGTTCGCGCATATGGCAACCCTTTCTGCGATGTATGCACAGGTCATCTCTCTACTAGCAGACGGTCGGCCGTTAGACGCGTGGACGGCCATCTCAGAGCTTATGCGTGCACTGGTCCAACTAGCGACCGCTGCAGAAGATGGGTGGGCAAGGCACCCCTTCGCAAGCATCGACGATGAAGAAACTTTCTGTAGGTACTCAATCTAGCTCTGAAAGGTTATGCTAACCTACCGGGCCGATCTGACAGCGCCCGAGACGAAAGAACTCGCAGTGAAGGTGTGGGCAATCCTCAAGACCTTGCTGTTCACGTGCATCCGCCTGTTACAACAAGTGCTCAACGTCGTTCTGTTTGTTTCTCCTCCACCCTCGCCCCTAATATCTTTGCCAGTCCCTCATGGCTTGTCGAACACATGGTCCCCTTCGCCGTTCGAGATGGCACGCACAGCTTTGAAGACGCTGTCCCATCTCTCTTTTATACTTCCGCGCTTCGGGGGTGTCTCGTCGACGGCATCTTCAGCGCTGCCCGAGCTGCTGAAAGCGTTCTACACAGCGCTTGACGTGCTATCTACCTCGCCCGATCAAAGTCGGCTGCTAGTTCGGACGCTGAAGCAAGAGGTGTATTCGATGGGACAAAAAGGTACCGTTAAGACTCTGCATAGCCTGGATCGTGAGCTGAGATTGGCCCTGTGGAGCTCTACCTGGCGGTCTCGTCAAAGCGAAAGAAGCGTACGCATTAGCTTGTGTCGAGCAACTTGTGCCCGTACTTGATGACAGGACCATGAGAGAAGACGTATGGCCGATGTGTGAACCGTACGTCTTCTAGTATAGCTTCGATCTTACTTTGTCTTGCTTACATCGTTCTTCAGGCATCTCAATGACTCCCCACATCGGGAGACATACGAGTCTGCACATAGCGTTATGCTTGCCATGTTCTCTGCACATGCGAAGAAGCGGCGGGCTGGCGACGCGTCTACTATCGTCGCTGCGCCGTTGCCTATAACAGCAGCCACTCCACTAGATGCTCCGGGTCTGAGCTCGGGGATCGATTCCAAAAGCTCAGGGATTGCGGAGGAAGCACAGCTGCCGTTTGCGGAACAAGTCGTGCCAGCGTACGCAAAATGCCTCATTGATGTACGTGCGACCACATCCAGTTGCATGTGCTCTTCTAATTGACCGTTCGCGTAGAACTCGCACCCGGACAAGCTGAACACGGCCCAGCTGCGTATGGCGTATGGCGCGCTCGTCAGCTGTGCATCCGTCTTCGGCTCATCCCAACATAAACTCGCGACAAGCAGCGATGGGAATAGAGGAGCGGAGGCGCGAACACCAGAAGGCGACGCGTACGCCTGGTTCTGCGTCGAGCTCTTGCTGGACGCGATCAATACCTACGCTGCGGGGGCACTTACGGAGCAGGAAAACGAACATCGACAGAAGCTACTCTTGACACTGGTCTCGACTGTTCCATCCGTTTCACTACGACTTCTTCCGCGACTACTCGCGGCAATCCTCAAATTACTGGAAAGCCCAGCAGCGTCTAAGTCGTATTCACCCGACGCCGCGGCTGACAAAGACCGATCTTGGGGCCAGAAGGACGGCAGAAAAGATATTATAAAGGCTTTCTTCGAGGAGTTGCTCAACGTGGGGGATGAGGAGAAGGAGCATGCTCTGTGGTGGTGGGGCGAGCACAAAGAGAGGCTCGCGGATGGAGTAGAGGGGCAACCAAGAGAAATGGACATTGGAAGCGCAGACTCTGACAAGGAGCCTGAGATTTTTGCACAGACGGTGGGGAAGGGGAAGGCGCGACAGATCGCAGCACGACTGTGACCGGTTAGTTCGAGAACGCACGCCGCGCGGGTAAGGGTTGTCCTCGTAGCTTCAGTCGAGGATACGTTTTCTGACCGGAATCATAGTAAGCAGGTGTTTCATGATAAACTTAATCGCGCCTTCGGATATCCAGGCGGCATCAATATATGCACGATTGCTACTGATGGCCATTATGCTTGGCCGTTGCTCGAACCCCAACGCTGTGCTGTCGGGAATCGGAGTCTCCGAGCAGGCTTGCGCTCGGGTGCTGCCAGTATGGCGAAGATGTTGTCGCTGCAAGTAGGTCATCTGTGTTTGATGCTGTGACTCACCTGTCACTGCAGATGGTTCAGCGGGTACCTCTCGAGATCATCGGGCGCATAGTCGCTCTGGTAGGTTGAAGTGGATCAGCGCACGCCTCAAAAGTCTCGTGAAGCGGTGCAAGTCGCTGCCTTGCAAGCCAATTGGCAGGGAAAGGCACAGGTATATTATCCTGAGCCCTCTCAAGTTGACACTGGTGCTTACTTCATTTCTAGATGGAGGGACATTTCTGAACGAGATGTCTGCGGCGGCTGGGCGGCTCTGGCGTACACAGCATCCCGACAAGGTTCAGATTTGCGCGTGAGACCGGTGAACTGGTGATGATTCATATGTTGCTCCTACTCTGTTTGATGGAAAACCTGCCTATCGTCACTGTGGCGCGGCGCAGCCTTCGCCTAAGGATCTTCGCGTATAAAGCTCAAGAGCGAAGAGCCCGAGCCCCTTCAACCTTCAGTACTCAGTATTCACCACCAGAGCGAGCGAACATTACAATATGTCCTCCGATGCAAGCGCAGAAATAGTATCGGAGCTGTACTCAGTGTGAGTTAGTTCGTTCCGCTCGCCGAAAAGCCTAGCCGACGATTATCGCAGGTTCTTCGGCAACTGCGTTGGTAACGCCATGGGAGGTGAGCTACACTCACGCATTCTAGTAATCCTTGACTGCTGATGCACTTCTCCTGCTAAGCACTCTCGTTATACGAATTCATCATCAACTTTGACATGGAGGTCATCACCGCTTGGCAGAGGAAGAAGACGGTGACGTCTGTGCTGCTGATTAGCATCCGCTGGATCATGCTCGCGAACGGCGTACTGTTGTTTGCACCGGCTACGTCCTACAGGGTGAGTATATTCAAGCTGCCTTGATCAATGGTGTCTAACATGGCATTTTGAAACCACTAGGGGTCAGATGTTTTCAGCTTTAATACTACTTGGTTAACTGATGCGGTGCCACAGATGCGTAGCAGCCGCGGTCTTAGTGGACGCACTCTCTATCATCGGCTTTGCGCAAAATGCCTGTAAGTTCCCATCGTAAAAATTATCAGGTTTACTGAGTAGAACCTGTCGCTAGTGTTCGCGGCACTACGAGTCTATGCACTGGCAGACAGAAACTCCGCGTTATCTGCACTTGTTCTCGTCCTGAGTATGATGCCAGCTGGGACGAACCTGGTCAGTTCATGTTGTAAACCTGCGATGTCACACTTGCTCACCAGGGTTTTTATAGTATACGATGGCTCATTATGTCTATTATCATGACAGTGGATCGTGTGCCTTGAATGTTGTTGGCATACCAGATTCACTGCATACAAAGTACGCATGCTCTATTGATTAAACATAATTACATTGCTGACGCGCCTTCGTCAGACGTATGTTTCCTGGGGTTAATGAAACTGAAGACTTTACTAACGGGACTTGGCAGTGGTGCTGCTCACGAGATGCTCTTTAGTCGCTGCCGATGCCATTGCCTTGGCCGTAACATGGAGAAAGACCTTCCAGCAGTGGCGGAGTGCCCGCCGTGTGAACATACACTTGCCAGTCACGACGTGCCTTCTCCGAGACGGTAAGGTCTTATTCGCCGCGGTAAACCCACTACTCATGCATTCGTAATCAGGCACTGTCTATTTCCTGTGCGTGACAATGACATCAGCACCTTCGACGTGTTCTGACCAGACTGCAGCATCCTGCTCGCCATCAACATCGCCAATGTAACTTCCATTCTCCCAGTATGCAGCATCGATCTTGGGCTTTGAACCATCGCTAACCTCTTACAGTCCGTCACCCTGCCCTTCACCGGCCTCGTTGAATTTCTCGTGCGTGGATCCCAGGACGCTTCCACTGGACATCTGCTGACAGAACTCCTGCGTAGCCACCTATCCTCGTCTCCCGCTTCCTCCTCAACCTGCGCTCCAGCACCGAGTCCGGCATCACAGACCCCAGCATCCCACGGCTCTCGGAGCTCAGCGTCCACTTTGCAACGTCGAATGTGTCAAATGTCATCGGCAATATTGGCGCACCGCTAGACTACACGCAGGCTGAGGAGCTGATCCGCGCCGAGTACGAGTTCCCTGGAGACGAGAGCGACGCGTCCTTGTCTGATACTGCGTCGGCTACCATCGGCGCGTGACTCTGTGTTCGCCCGGAGGATAGAGGACGTGTAGAGCTGCGAAACACAGGTGAGCGGCATACGTGGCAGGTCGCACGAGGTTGCTGACGGAGGGCGCAGGTCCGAGGAGTTCTACACCGATGCGTTTCAGGACCCACAACGTCTCTATCTTCAGCTGAATTGACAAGCGAGGGTAGACGAGCATCTACCGAACTTGCCGAGACCTGCTAGCTCGATGCTACCGACCTGATGTCCTCTAGAGTCGCCAGAACTTTGCTTTTATCTGTACAGTACGACCAACCATATCATCGACTACTTCTGCGGGCCTATGTGCTGAGAAATAGGCCATACAGCCTCCAGCACCTAATGGCGATGGCTGCGACTGCGAGAGCGGCGCAGATCACTACTGCGTATCTTAGACACTGATATAATCTCTTCGAGCCCTTGCTTTTTCCACTCTCTCCCTTCTCTCTGCATTGCGACTTGAAGCGTTGTGGCGCCTCTGGGATACTTTCCTCGAGGAGTTGCTCAACATGTGGGATGAGGAGCAGGAGTGTGCTTTGTGGGAGTGGAGCGAGCACAAGGGAGGCTCGAGGGGAACAGACATCGGAAGTGCAGGCTCTGACGAGTCTGAAGTTTTTGCGCAGACGTCGGGGAAGGGAAAGGCACGAGAGATCGCAACACGACTATGACCGGTTAGTTTGAGGGCGGACCGCGGACGCCACGGATAAGGGCTATCATCGTAGCTTCAGCCAAAAATACGATTTTCTGACCGGAACAGTATGCAAGCGCTTCAAACTTGGCATTCATCCTTCGAATATTCTGGCGGCATCAATATGTGGACGACCGCTACAGTGGCCACCATGCTTGGCCGTTGCCCAAACTCCAGCACTGAGCTGTCGAGAATCAGAGTCTCTGCAGTGAGCAAGCTTGCGCTCAGTTGCTGCCAACCACGGCGTAGCTGCTGTGATTGCAAGTGGGCCTTCTAGGTTTGATGCTGTGATTCACTGCAGATGGTTCAACGTTCACGTTCAGCGGGCACCTTCCGGGGCCATCGGGTTCACAGTACCAGTGCTCCGGGTGGCTGGTTGAGAGCAGACCAGTGCACAAGTCTCGTGAGGCGGTGCGAGTCGCTGCCTTGCAGGCTGGACAGCAGCCAAAGGTGTGTATGCGTGCGCAGACTGTCCTGGACCTTCTGAAGTTGACACTGGTGCGTATTATGCTCCTAGATGAGCGGGACGTCCGCGTACACACTATGCAGCACCCGGACAAAGTTCGGATCTGCGCGTGAAACCAACGACTCGGTGATGAGTGATATATTGTCCCTACGTTGGTGGCGAATCTGCTATCGTCGCTGTGGCGCCGCAGCCTTCGCCTGAGGATCTTTCGTGTATAAAGCTCAGGAGAAGGAGCCCGAGTCTCTCCAGGCTTCAAGAACAGAGCATCTATAACATGTCATCCGATACAAACGCGGAACTAATATCGGAGCTGTACTTAGCGTGAGTGAGTTAGTTCCGTTCGCTGAGAGGCCTAGCTGATGGTTATCGCAGGTTCTTCGGCAACTGCGTTGGCAACGCCGTGGGAGGTGAGTCACACACACGCATCCCAGTGATCCCTGGCTGTTAACGCACTCCTCCCGCTAAGCACTCTCCATATACATTCGTCATCAACTTTGACCTGGAGGTCATCACCGCGTGGCAGAGGAAGAAGACGGCGACGTCTATGCTGCTGATTAGCATCCGCTGGACCATGATCGCGAACGGCGTACTGTTGTTTGCACCAGCCACGTCCTACAGGGTGAGTGCATTGTCACGATCAATCGTGTCTGACATGGCGTTGATAAAACCACTGGGGGTCAGATGTTTTTCGCTTTGATACTACTTGATTGACTGATGCGATGCCACAGATGTATGGCAAGTTCAGTCTTAGAGAACGTGCTCGAGATCGTCGGCTTCGTGCAAAGTGCTCGTAAGTTCTCGTCATGAGACTGTATCAGGTGTGCTGAATAAGGTTTGTCGTTAGTGTTCACGGCACTACGAGTATATGCACTAGCAGACAAAAACTACGCGTTATTTGCACTTGTTCTCGTCCTGACTATGATGCCCGCTGGGACGAACCTGGTCAGTTCATGTAATTACTAAATCTGTGATGCCACCCCCGCTCACTCGAGTTTTCACAGTACACAATAGCCCATTTTGTCTATAACTTCGACAGTGGGTCGTGTCTCTTAGATATCGTTGGAATACCGGATTCACTGCATACAAAGTATGTATGCTCTGTTGACGAGACATAATCACATTGCTGACGCGCCCTGGTCAGACGTATGTTTCCTGGGGTTAATGAAACCTGGAAATTCTACTGACGGGACCTGGCAGTGGTACTACTCACGAGATACTCCTTAGTCGTCGCCGATATCATTGCCTTGGTTGTAACATGGACAAAGACATTCCAGCAGTGGCGGAGTGCCCACCGTGTGAACATGCACTTGCCAATCACGGCGTGCCTCCTCCGAGACGGTAAGGTCTTATTCGTTGCGATAGAACTACTGCTCATGCTTCGTGAAAAGGCGCTGTCTATTTCCTGTGCGTGACAATGACGTCAACACCTTCAACGTGTTCTGACCAGACTGCAGCCTCCTGCTCACCATCAACGTCACCAATATAGCCACCATTCTCCCGGTATGCAGCATCTATCCTCGGCTTTGAGGCATAGCTGACCTCTTGCAGTCCTGGACTCTACCCTTTAGCGGCTTCATTGAATTCATCGTGCGTGGAGCCGTTCAGGGCGTGTCCACCGAGCATCCGCTGACAGAACTCCCATGTAGCCGCCTATCCTCGTCTCCCGCTTCCTCCTCAACCTGCGCTCCAGCACCGAGCCCGGTATCACAGACCCTAGCATCCCGCGGCTCTCGGAGCTCAGCGTCCAGTTTGCGACGCCGAATGTGTCGAATGTCATCGGCAACATTGGCGCACCGCTAGACTACACGCAGGCTGAGGAGCTGATCCGCGCCGAGTACGAGTTCCCTGGAGACGAGAGCGACGCGTCCTTGTCTGATACTGCGTCGGCTACCATCGGCGCGTGACTCTGTGTTCGCCCGGAGGATAGAGGACGTGTAGAGCTGCGAAACACAGGTGAGCGGCATACGTGGCAGGTCGCACGAGGTTGCTGACGGAGGGCGCAGGTCCGAGGAGTTCCACACCTCCGCGCTTCAGGCCTTCAGGCTTCAGGCCTCAGGGCCCATAGGTGAAACACAAATTCATGTTCAACCAGCTTTTAGCTGATCTTGCAAGGGAAAGACTGCACTTCGGCGCTCAGTGTTTGGCGCGGCCGCGCGATAGGGCGCTTATGGCGATGTTCTCGGATGTAACATGCAATTCATAGTAGTCTCTTCAGACCATCCAGGGACAGACATCAGAAGTGCAGACCCTGACAGAGCCCGAAGCTCTTGCATAAACGCTGGGGAAAGAAAAGATTATGGTACTAAGTACTAGTACTACGACCGGTACTCGCCATGTGAACATGCACTTGCCAGTCATGATGTGCCTCCTCCGAGACAGTAAGGTCCTCTTCGTTGCGATGGAACCCTTATATCCTGTGCGTGGCCATGACATCAACACTTTCGGCGTGTTCTGACCGGACTGTAGTATATCCTGCTCGCTATGAGCACCACCAACCCACTTTTTATTCTCCCGATAATGGCATATGGCACCTCTTCTAGGCTTTGGACCAACACTGACCTCTCGTAGTCTACCTGTCTATCCTTCACCGGCTTCATTGAATTCCTCCTGCGTGGACCCGTTCAGGACTCGTCCACCGAGAATCTGCTATCTCCCACTTCCTCCTCAACCTACACCACTGCACCGAGCCCGGCACCACAAACCACAGCGTCCCGCGGCTCCCGGAACTCAGCGTCCACTTCGCGACGTCGAACGCATCGAACGTCATCGGCAACATCGGAGCGCCGTTAGACTACACGCAGGCGGAGAGGCTCGCCCGTGCCGAGTGCGACGTCGATACTACGTCTGCTGCACTCGGCACGTTACTGGATGCTCGCCCGGAGGATGCGCCGAGCTGCGAAACGTCAAGATACAATAGTCAAGCTCATGATGCATAAAAATGAAAAATCTGTAGGGAATTTCTCTCTTCAGTATGCCTCTTCGAAACCGGACAGCAGTGTGCTCGTGAACAGATACGATGCGTTGCGGAATGTACCCGAGAGAGAGAGAAAAGCCAGAGGGGAGAAGCTGGACGTTACGCGCCCTGTGCATCATTGTTAGCTTGACGGCTGTGTCTCGCTGTGGTGTCTCTGAGAGATATCTCTGAGCGCTCTCGGACGTGACCTGCGATT
>NW_006767640.1:46653-62542 GCF_000300595.1 Phanerochaete carnosa HHB-10118-sp | reverse complement strand
GCGACGTCGACGCATCGAACGTCATCGGCAACATCGGAGCGCCGTTAGACTACACGCAGGCGGAGAGGCTCGCCCGTGCCGAGTGCGACGTCGATACTACGTCTGCTGCACTCGGCACGTTACTGGATGCTCGCCCGGAGGATGCGCCGAGCTGCGAAACGTCAAGATACAATAGTCAAGCTCATGATGCATAAAAATGAAAAATCTGTAGGGAATTTCTCTCTTCAGTATGCCTCTTCGAAACCGGACAGCAGTGTGCTCGTGAACAGATACGATGCGTTGCGGAATGTACCCGAGAGAGAGAGAAAAGCCAGAGGGGAGAAGCTGGACGTTACGCGCCCTGTGCATCATTGTTAGCTTGACGGCTGTGTCTCGCTGTGGTGTCTCTGAGAGATATCTCTGAGCGCTCTCGGACGTGACCTGCGATTCATTGCAGATCATTACTGGGCTGTTTCCTTCTGAGTAGACGCCGTTTCCACGGATCTTCTTGGCTCCGACGTTTTCTCTCCTTACGAGCGGCGCGCCTGTGCCTGCTCGACTAGACAGTAGCGGCTTTCGTGTTTCATTTGTGTGTTGCATCTGGCTACTACCGGCAACCAAACTTGGGATCCCGGCCACATAGCTCCCGGGATGGAAGCCTTGTAAGCCGGCCCCGGGCAAATCAGGCGAAGGTGAGACATCGCTTAAGTTTCGAGGACTGAATTCGTTTTTGAATATCGGTTGTCTAGCAACGGCGACTTTAGTGTGCATGTCATCCATGACGAGCGAATGGCGATGATGCGCCACAAAGCCCTTCAACTTCAATAGACGCACGCCGTCGGAGTCGTCCCGATACGCTGCGTGCGCCCTTTTTATTTGCTTGTTGGTGCGAGTATGCTCTGTGAAGGTCTGCTTGGACGGCGGCATGCCTTGTCTCATTTCCGTGGTGAACGTAGCGGTGGTCATGGAGCTAACCCCGTTACATGTTAATTATACGTGGGATTACACGTCGTAAACAGAAGAGGGAAGGGGCTCGGTATACTCGAGCTTATCTGCTTTTTTCCACTCGTTCCTCTGCGCAGTTCCGCTCAAAACGCCCTGGCACGCCGGCACTTTGGCACCCTGGCACCGGGGACACTATTTGTATACATCGGTATTCCGGCAAGCCAGCACCTGAGCATACATGAGCCGCGTCAGTGCGAGATCGACACGTTTGCGCTGTACTGTGGCGGCGGCGGCGGCGACGGCGACAACGGCGCCAAGGTCTTGGTATAAGCGCCCAAATGGATATGCGTGTGGGGCGTGCGGTGCGACGCATCGGAGGGCCACAGGATGTCGACTCCACCTTCAGTGGCGTCGTCGTAGTCCGCGGTCCCGAAGTCTGCACGGCAGAACGGTGCGCGCCGCTTCCAAGAGGGCTGGCGTGTGTCGGCGAAAGAAGAGCTTCCGGACGGCCCTAGCCTGCGTCGCGTCCTCTTGGCCTGAGCTGCAAAATACGCCGGCGGGGTCGGGCATCTACGTGCAACGGCAGAACGGTGTACGCCGCTTCCAAGAGGATCGACACGTCGGCGAAAGGACAACATCCGGACGGCCCTAGCCCGCGTCGCGTCCCCTTGGCCAGAGCTGCAAAATACGCCGGCAGAGTCGGGCACCTACGTGCAAAGCAACGGCAGCAACGGTGGACGCAGCGTCTGGGCCTGATCGAAGAGCGGGTTGGCACGTCGGTGAAAGAAAAAGTGTCCCAGCCGCGTCCCTTGCTGCAATACGCCGGTGTCCCGCCCTGGGTCGGGCACCTGCATGCACGCCGGACGAGCGGTAGCCGCGGGAGACGTCAGAGCGCGGAGACGAGGGACTCGAGGGACGCGACGTGCGGCGGTGGCGGCGGCGACGCGTATTGCATCCCAATAGCATCCAGGACGATACATAACGCGGGCCATTGCGATGGGACCGGACGAGGCTGGGGGGTTGTTGCTGCCGTTGCGCATGATGGACCGAGGATCGATGCGGTGGGGGAGGCGTAGGCGCATGTGAGGCGGCACACGCCGGAAAAACGGCTGCCAGTCAGAAATATGAGCAGCATGGAACTCGTTCCTGAGCTACGGCACGGCGTGCTCTCGTCACTCGTCAGCTGCCCTGGCAGCTGTGAGCTGGCGGACATAAATGTTGAGAAGGGAAGGATGAGCGAGGAGACACATGCAGATGGCAGCGAGCCTTGGGCGTGAATACGATCATCCGCCTTGAGGGTGCCGGCATGGGTGCATGAGGTTCGGGTGGAAATGCCAGCGTCCGTGAGGAGGACATGCCCATCCAGGGTCCGGTGTGACATAGGCATGGGGGATATTCTAGTGCGATAGCAGACGGAGGGACGACGGACACGGGAATGAGGAGGATCAGAGGAGGGATGGGAGTTTACGAGGGGTTGCGAACATTCGAAGTGGGAACTGGACGGAGAGGGTGACGACATGCAGCACAATGTGTGGAAAAACGGAGGAAAGGGTCTTGAGCTTGAGCTTGGGGGTTTGAATTGGCGTTGTCGGAGCGACGGCCCTATTGTCCCCTCGACCTCGTCTCTCCATGGCCATCCCGACGCACGAGTACAGACCGCGCGGGGGTCCACTGCCGGCCGCGGCGGCCTCCATCGCCGGCCGGTGCGGGGCTTCTCGGGTGTGGATCGACCACGGCGGGCACGACTGACGCGGTCGACGCGTGGGGCGCGTGGCGGCAGAATGTTCTCACGGGCGGCATGCATTGAGCTTCGGTGACAGTTCGCACGCTCTCCGCCGTTCTTCTTCTGAACTCAAAGCGGCCGTGAATGGCTGAGACCCCGTCCAGAGCCTCGCAGGGCGTCCGCGTCAGCGCGCACTGCAGCGGAGACAGCGACGGCGTGCGACCCGGATTGGCCGCTAAGCCTAATTGGGCGCGCCGCGGCGCACGGGCGGGCAGTGACACTGGGGTGCACTGTGCAGGAGAGGGTGGGTCGATCGCATGGAAGTCGTTGATACGGCCCAGCTTCCATTCCTCCTCACCAGCATTCCGTCCGTCAATCTCCCCACCTCTTATCCCCCTCCATCACCTCCGTCTGCCATTTTCTTTTTAAAGTACTATTCCTCTCCTCTGCCCACGACGGACGCGGTCCCCTCGCCGTCGTCGCAGCCAGCGAGCACGACACGTCCCACAATGGCCTCGCCGCCGCGTGCCGCCCGGGCGTCTATGCCGCCTTCGCCTTCCTCTCCGCGCCCATACGCTCCTTCAACACCTGGTCCATCCCATCCACGTCCTGTCCCTTCGTCCTCCCGCCCCGTCCCAGTCAGGCCGCCGCCGCCACCACCACCACCACCTACACAACCCACCACCGTCAAGCTCTCTCCCTCAGGCCTTCGCAACTTCGCCTTCCGTCTCACCCATCCTCCGGAGATTCCCTCCGACCTCGTCTCTCCCATCCCGCCGTCTTCCCAGACCCCAAGCGCGCGAGCCAAGGGAAAGGCCAGGGCACACTGGTGGTCCTGGGACCTCGCCACCTGGGGCATACAGCCCCACTACAAAGTCTCCCTCGAAGACGTCCTTGCACGCAAGCACCTCCCTCCGCTCGGCTTGAAGGACTTTGAGGAATGGCTGCTGTTCGTCGACGGAGCACCAGAGAACTTGTGAGTACTATCTGCCTACTTCCCCGCCGGTCCGACCGAGTACATCCTCACTAGGTACTTTATCCTCTGGCTTCGAGCATACACTACACGCTATGGACGCTGGACTTCGTCCCTCAAGTCCTCCGCAGAAACGAAGCGCGCCAAGCGTAAGCAGCGGCACTCCCAGGACCTCACTTTCAACACCCACCCTCCGCCCCCTGCCCCGCTTCAGCCTCCCATGCTGCACCACCCGAACCCGCTCCAGCCGGGAAGTAGTCATCACATGCCATCAGGCCGTGAACGCCCATTTCCTTCTCTTGGGCTTGCCATATCGTTCCTTTCAACCTCCTCCGCTCTGCAGCCCGCTTTGGGGCATTCCCAGCCCTCTTCCCCCACAGCCGTGTCGTCCCCAACCTCGCCAGGCGCACAAGATGCGGGTGAAGGCCACGAGCACCTCGACGGGCGCGGCACCGATAGACGGTTTCGTCCCTATGCCCCTTCGCCACCTCCACTTCCACCGAACCCCTCCCTGGCACTCTTTTATTTGCGCGCAAAGGAAACGTTCTTCGCGCCAGGCGCGCCGTACGACCTCAACATCGGAAGCAACGTCCTTGGCGCGTTCTTTCCAACCGAGGACGAAAAGGCCGGAGCCAGAAGCAGCAGGCACGACACAGGAGATCCGTACGACGCGTTGAGAAATCTCAGCAGCAAAGATTTCCAGAGAATCTCCAAGGGCGCCAATAGTCTCGGAGGAAAGCTACCGCCACCGCCCGACCCGCAAGTCTTTGACGAGATCAAGGACATCGTAGAGGGACGCTTGAAGGCCAGCCTTGAGCGTCTGGTTGTCGCGACTTACAACAACGTCGGGATGTCGCGTGCCTACTGTGGAAATGCAGGCGGTATGGTCATTGGGATTATAACCAGGTAATTACCATCGTTTGTATCTCAAGTACCCGGTGCTTATATGCGTGAAAATAGTGGACCGCCGCTGGCTGCTTCCTTCTCCCTTCATGCGTCGCGCTGGTGGCGCATCTTTGCTCTTCCGGGGATGTGGCTTGGCCTTACGATCTTCATTAGTGCGCTTTATGGGGTGCGTCAGCTGGTCCTTCTTGTGTGGTCCACGACGAAAGTTTAGGCTCACCGGCGAATGACAGGTGTGTATGATGATCTACATTTTCGGCGACCTACGCCAGCTGCGCTCGTTTGAGCTCTCGCGCCCAGCGATCTCGAACCCAAAGCCGCTCAGGAGTGATCCGCTGAGCGTCCACCGCGAATCCCTCAAGAACATGTCAACGAAAAGGATCAACAGAGCACTCGAAACCCGTCCAAACCGCCGTCTCCTACCGGAGTAACTTTCACGAACCCGTTCCCCACCTCTGGCGGGCCTGCGACCTTCAGCATAACTCCCAGCCCAACGACATCCGTGCTGCCTGACTCGAAGAGAAGCCTTCCTGCACTGGATCTAGGCGCTCCATCCGAGAAAGCAGTCCCGCGAAAGATGAGCCTCCCGACAGGGCTCTTCTTTGGGAGCCGCGCGCGCGCTGAGCAGGATGAGACCGAGCGCGAGAGGTTCGAGCGGATGTTGCGCGAGGCGACGACTCCGCTCACTCACCCGCCAGTCATGCCGCCCCCGCCGAGGGTAAGACCAGCAAGTGTGAGCGAAGCAGCGCTGGATCCCCTTGAAAGCAGTCCTTGCCTTCCGACATTAACGATCGTTCCGCCTGAGCGCGTGCACTTTGACCACGGCAAGCGGAAGTCTCTGGATGGTGCCGCGCTCGAGGTCACTAGGGCGTGCGATAACGAGGAGATTGAGGAAGAGGGCGTCAGCGACGAGGGCTACACTTCAGACTCGTCGTGCGGCAGCTCTGGCAGCGATTCCGAGAGCGATGAGGACGAGGACGAGGACGAGGACGAGTGTGTCGACCCCACCCAGCGCACACGTAGGCGCAGGCGCAGACGGCGGCCCGCCATCGAGGTGTCGGACGCGTTCTATGACGAGCACCCCTCCCCTGAGGGCCCCGCGACCGCCCCAGCGGACTGGTTCCCGAGTAGCCTTGAGCGTGCAGCGCGTATGAACCCGATCCGGGATTGTCCCGGCCCTGTGCCGCCTCATGTTTCGGGGTTCACATCCTCCAATACATCGTCCTACCTGGCGTCGTCGCGCGGTAGCGCAGCCACCCACGGGAAGAAGAAGCCACCGCCCACGCCAGGGCGTGATCCTCTCTGGCCAGATTACGACGGCAACGGCGAGAGCCCGAGCGCGTGGGCTCAGTGGATGCAACGCGACGCCGACGACGGGCGCCGTGCGGAGCGCAGCGATCAGCAGCACGAGCCCCTGCCCGGCACCGCCATGTTCATTCGCCCTTATGCATACGACGCCAGCGAGCCCTGGGTGGCGGGCTGCGGCCCGGACGACCTCGAGAAGGGCTTGCGCCACCGCGCCGCGGGCGGCCCTGTGGGCGGCGACGGGTTCGACTTTGACGGCCTGCCCGCGCGCACGACGTTCTCGGTCACGCTCAAGCCGTCCGCGCCGCACCTGAAAGAGGACGCGAAGGGTAAGGGCGCGACGGATCGCGCGAGCTCACCTGCGCCATCGCAGGGCACGCGGTCCGACCTCGGCAGCGCCATCGACGCCGAGCGGTGCGGCTGGCTCGCGCGCCAGTGGTGGCAGGCGCTCGAGTTCCTGCAGCGGCACTGCAGCCCCGACAACGTCGTGCAGGTGCTGAGGCAGCGGCGGAGCAGGGAGCGCGCGGAGGCTTCGAAGGAGGAGGAGAAAGCGGGAGCGCGCGGTGACACTCGGAAGGGAGAGAGAGAACGCGAGAAGGGGAAGAAGAAGGAGGAGAAGGGGTGGGACAGGGAGACGAAGGAGAAGGAGAAGGAAGAGAAGGAGAAGGGTGGGGAGAGAGACGTCGAGAAGGCCGTCGAGCCCGCCCCGCAGGAGCCTGCCGCGCGGCGTAACCAACCTTGCCCTGCGCCGAACCGCCCTCTCGCACCCGCGGGTGAGCCAGAATGCGAGGTGAACGGCTGGCGCAGGCGTCTCCGGCGCGTGTACCTCAGCGTGCCCGCGTTCGCGGCGCCGCTGACGCCGGTGCTGAACCCGCTCGTCGGGCGCGCGCAGTGGGAGATCGTTGTCCGGAGCGCGACCGCCGCGCTCGTAATCAGCTTGGCTGTCGTGGGCGGGCTGCTGGGCGTGCCGGAGTAGACCGTGTGCACCAGCCGTTTGTTGTGGAGGCGTTTCTTTCTTAATTGCTATACCGCGGGCTCGCCGCCGGGCCTTGTCTCCCCCCACTCGTTATATCCCCACCTTCGCACTTTCGTCGCTTTTTTGCAACCTTTCGAACACATGCTTTGCGCTTTTTTTCTGTTTGCTGGCTGTTTTGTTTTGTTTTCGCTTGCAACCCTTTTACGACCATACATGCCCTCTCTCGCCCTTTGTCGTTTGAAACCCTTCGCTTTCGATCGCCTCTGTTGTATTCACTAGATACCTGCTTGCGCTTTTTCTTTTTGCTGTTATTCGCTTTTCTTCTTTTCTTTTCGCGTTGGGTGATGCTTGGATTGGGGGGCTTTTCATTCGTCAGAGGAAGTGTACTAAACTTATGGGTAGGTATTAGTATAATGTCCTCTTTGTTATCGTGCGTGTCGCTTTCGAAAATGAGAGCGAGGTGTTTTAAAGATGTCTGGCGCGAGGCGTCCTGGCCCAGACCCAATTCTACGAACGAATACAGCCAGTCGGCGATTCTCTGCTCATTTTTGTGCGAACCAAGGACAATGCCTATGTATTTAGCCGGAGCACACAGGTCGAAGAGAGATCAGAAAAGAACATAAGATTCGAGCTCGAGACCGTCAAATGTAATGCATGGCAGACGAACAAGGAAACACGAGACACCAGCTGTCGCGCGCGTCATGACATAACTGCAGACTTCGGGCGGCACAAGTGTGCGTCGTGATTCAGGCGTTGCAGAGCAGTACGGTACTACCCTTTCTATGCGCAACGACCCGGCCGTCCTTGATCGTGGTCCTGTCGTAGCACGGATTGCAGACTGCGTCCTGGACGCTGGGATTGTTGTGCAGTACCACAAAGTCGGCGGCGTCGCCTGCGCGTGGGATGAGCGACACAGACGACGGCCCACCCGTCGCGGTTCGTGCTACCGTCGTTACTGACCTCTGTTGCACGAGTGAGATTCCAACGAGGGACGGAGGGTGTTAGAAGGCTCACCAGTAACGTCACACATGCGGACTTTGTCACCGTCTGGAACAGCGCGACACCGAGAGGGCAGAGCATCAGCGGGTCAGGCGAGCCCTGCGGGGTGAACGCGTTCGAGACGTTGTTGACGGCCATCGCGGCCTCCACGCCGTACTCGTCCGCGAGCCGGACGACGTTGAGCGTGCCGCGCGGCACAGGAGACAGCGCACGGCCCATCATGTACACGTCGCTCTGTGGCAGGCCGACCAGCGTCACCGGGAGGTCGTCCTCCCTGATCTCTTTTGCGAGTCGCTCCCAGTCCGAGGGAGTCAGGAGCGTCAGGCGCGTGGCGTGCCCAACGCACACGGTCCTGCCCTTCAGCCACCGACCGCCGCGTATTCGTGAGCGCAGTTCGGACAGGAGGGACCACATGACCGGCTCGCAAGATTCGTCTAGGTTGTAGTCGAGGTGAAAATCAGCGTGCAGGCCGTATTCGTGAGCGAGATCGAGGACGAGCCGGACGTTGGACTTGACGTGCTCGGCTGTAGGTTCGCCATATGGCGCTGATCCGATGGACGAGATGTCACGAGAGGCGGCCGCTCTCGCGATAAGCCTATAGTTCTCTCCCGGTTCGGACGAGGTCGGCGAGGGAAAAAATGGGTCCTGCGCGAAGACTTCCCGCCGATCGCTCAGCGCATACTTTATTGTAGATGACGGACGAGCTCACGGGAAATCTTGACGTCACAAAACTCTTTGTAATCTTGCTTGAGTCTCAGAGCAGCGTCGATGCAAGCATTGTGGACCGTCGTGTCGATCTCGACGTGCGCACGCATACGGGTGACCCCTGCCGCGACGCTCTCGAGGATCAGGCGCTGCCCTCGAGAGTACAAATCAGTTGTGTCGGACGCAAATGTGGATTTGGCTCGCGTCGTCACATCGAGAGCTTCGTTGAAGTCTCTGTTGACCGGATTATTTGAGTACGGTCAGCGGTGGGTGTATGTGACCAAGAACTGACCCTTTGACGAGCTCACATCGATCCAGGAGAAAGCACTTGTCGAGGTGTATATGTGCATGACATAGGCTGCATAAACACTGTTTTAAAATTGAGTGGGGAATGAGGCAGGGTCTTCCTACCTAGGGATAAGTAATCCCTTTCCCCCAACGTCCAAGATCTTCACTCGGTCATCTGCTGCAGCCATTTCATCGCGCTCAGAGGCAGCCGTGACAACTAAAACCTTCCCATCTTTTATTGCTACGTCGAAGAGGGAGCGCGCTCTCTGAGCATCATCATACGCGAGATGAATGTTACGGACAACCAGCGTCGGGGACATCGTCGCAGACTCTAGGAGACGCGGTGTCGTCAAGCGCCGAGTGCTAATATGATGCGCCTGATGCGCCTGATGCGCCTGATGCTGTTTTGTAAGCACCACGACGTCGCTGAAGGGTGCAGACAGATCCTTTCATCGGTATCGGCCGTGGCATGCTCTTTGAGACTTTTGTGAACAAAGTATCATATACAATGCAATATCAAGGTATCCAAGCTTTAAGCTGCTGGTCTCACAAATGTGCAGTCACTTTCTCGGCCAGGTGCGCTTTCGGCGATTCCCTCTCTGGACCAGCTCCGTACACGATCTGCGTGTCGGCCTTTGGCCTGCTCGCATTGGCAGCCTTCGCGCGCTGCACGTCCTGCATCGCTTGATCCAGCCCGTTCTCTTGGACCCACCGGCGGAAGACCTCGATATCGGTCTCAGCGGTGGGCTCGCTATTTGCGTGTGCCCAAACGGTATGCTCCAGGAGGTATAGAGCGGAAGTGACGTGCGAGAACAGCATCAGTGCCGGGCGTAACGCAAGCGTGATGGAGCGTGTAGTGTAGGTCGAGTGTATCTCGTTCAGCCCCTTACGAAGAGTATCGAGGGGCACTGATAGCCGTCGAGCGAGCTCAGTAGGGCAGGAGGAGATGGTCGAGTTTGCCCACTGTGAACTGCATTAGCAAGCGCTGCCAAGTCGGACAGATAAAAACGTACGGAGACAAATGCGCCTAGGACACCTGGTTTGGATGTCGCTCTGATCATGTCCAGTGCGAGGACTGCAGCGGTTCCCTCCCAGATTTTCTCAACCCAAGCATCCTTGATGATCCTGAGCACAGCACGTCAGCAGGGGTAGTGTGTAGGCCCACATCCACTCACGTCCCGAACTCAGTCTCTTCCATGTATCCTTGCCCGCCAAGAAGACTCATACACTCCTCCATAACATAACTCGCCCGGTCAGCCGCAAACGACTTTACGGCGGGTGTCAACAGCCTCAACCGCATCGCCTCCTCTTCCGTCGCGACACCACACTCCGTCTTGCCCAGCAACAGCACCGCGCCAAAGACCATGTGTGTCAGCGCGCGGTAGACGACGGTTGCCTTCGCAAGCTCCGCAACATGGACCACATTCTCATTGAGCATTTCCTTTCCGGGAAGCCTTCGCACATGCGAGAACGCCGTCGCAATTGCGATGCAGCGGCGGAGCGAGCCGATCGACGTCACCGCCGAGTGCATGCGCGTAATGTTCAGCACAGGTGCAATGAGCTTCACGCCCGCGCCCGGCTCGCCGATGAGGTAGCCCTCTGCGCCGGCGAGCTCGAGCTCCGCGGTCGGTACGATCTTTGTCCCCACTTTGTTCTTCAGCCTGTGGATCCGAATGTTGTTCGTCAGCGCAGACGGCCGCGGTTCGTTTGTCGGCCGGATGAGCGGTCGTCGCAGCGGAATTAGGAGGAGCGAGAGTCCACGCGAACCTGAAGCGACTGAGCCTGTGCGAGCGAGCGCAACCGCGACGTCGCTGTCCGTCGCGCTCGAGAACCACTTGAAGCCGTCGATGCTATACACGGGACCGTACGGGCTTGTGGCATCAGGTACGGGTCTGGCAACCGTTTCTGTCTGTGAGACGTCTGAACCCCCCGGGCGCTATACGTAACGATATCAGTCTGCAGGAACAGAAGCATCGACAGACGAAGTGACCTTACCTCAGTCATCCACTGTCCTGCTGTGAACGCTATCTCGGGGTCGCGGCTTGTGCAGAGTGAGCATATATATGGTAGGGCTACACTGATTATTGAGGACCTCACCTGATGAGTCGTGGCAGAATGTCGCGTTTGGTCGCAGGGCTACCACTCAACTCCAAAACTGAGCTTCATCAGCCTCCTTGAGACAGTGAGGGACAAGGCGACCCACCTCTGGCAGCACCATCCGCCATCCCCAGCGGACAGTACATCTGGGTTCGCCCAGTGAGCCACACGTTATGTCTACTAGAAAGCGCAAGACACTCACCACACTCGAAGAGCCCGACGAGAGTAGGTGCTTCGCAAAGCCGTACACACGGCTGTGCGCATCGTAGCGCCTCTCGTAGAAAATGCCGGGGATACCCTCACGTTGCAGATATGCCTTGACCTCACGCCAGCCCTCGGACGTCCGCAGCTCGTCGACGCGCCGGCCCCAGTTGTCGTACTGTATGAGCTGCGGCTCGGCGGCCTTTGCATTCATTTCACGGAGCTCTGTGCGGCGTCAGGAGGTGCACGACAAGGAGCGCAGGAGGGATACATACCAGCGAGGCCTTCCCCACCGAAGCGCACGAGGTCGCTCTCAACCTCGCGCAGCGCATCCGCGGGAAGAAGCCGCTTCAGCAGGCTGGGCAGCACGCTGTCGGTCGTGTACGCATTGGGTTCAGTGTACGGGGTCTGCGCGTCTGCGTTAGGTCTCTTCAAGCTGTGGAACGCCCTAAGGACGCACCTGCTGGAATCCTTCCTCGATACGCATTTCGAAAATGAAGGGGCGGATGGCCTCACGAGAAAGACAGCTATATATGTCGGGTCGGGGTTCGTGAATCAGCGACGGGAATCATGTGCTACGACAACATCCACTGTCTCAGTCCCGGGGTCCTTCATGCAATTAGCGCCCACGTTCTGCGAGCTGGATTGGGCTCGCAGGGCTGAGGCTTCTCGCAAGCCTCTCGGCCGGTCTTCCCAACGTTTTGAGGCAACGAACATGGGTCCATGTTTCAGTCCCGGCTCAACCCGGCGATGCGGCAACATTTAAAGATAAAGATATCGGTGGAGTCACACACAGTGGGCTTTAAGACAGGTGTGCATGTAGAGTCATTAAATTTTTGTAGAAATAATCTTAGTGTCTATACGCGGCGTCCGACTCATACCGCGAACGCTGTCGAAGTTGTCAGCTCATAAATGCATAAATCTCAGTGCGCAGCGTCTTACGCGGTGGCCTTAGGTGCTGTCATCGTGACGGGCACACTATCACTTGTCGAGAATATACATTCGGCTTGCACCCGTAGATGCCTACATGTTACACCGGCTGAACAACGACAGGAAATTTGTGGTCGATCAGGGGCATGCGGCGTTGGGTATATAATGGGCAAGGTTGGTTAACAAATAGTAAAGGAACCAGAACATGCGGTTAAGGATACGAGAGACATGCAAAAGCTCGCGAAACAGTGAGCGTACCTAGAGCGTACCCAGCGGCACTTGGGTGGCAGTCGTCGACATCGATGTCCTTGGCACGGGAAGCTGAAACATTCGCGACACAGAACCTTTACGCGTACGGCAGGACCCCGGCTGCTTCCCCTAGTGAGGTGGTGCAGCGCCCGGTACCGGAGGTGCCCGCTATGTAGGTATCACCAGTTGTATGTAACGATTGTCTGTACGACTGTAAATGCAACTCGTTGTCTATCTACGACCTCCTTGCCCCTTTTTTTGGTGTATGTGTGTGCCCCTACTCTACACATCCGACAGGTCAGTGGCTTGGCTGGCAAGTTGCATCGCACCCCGTGTAATAATCATTCTAGATCATTTAGTTACGCACTAAACAGCGCCTAGTACCACGCAACACTCCCGCGGTGAATCCGCTCCGGAAGGACTCATGGATTATCTTGCAAAATAAGAGTGCCCGAGATATTGGACAGCTCAAGGCTGCCTTCAAGAAGAATGGCGTGGGCGAAGGTATGCACTCGGCACTCAAGCGTGTTCACCATCGATCTATCGGATATCGCGTCGCTCACGAACATCACCCTGAGAATGTACATCAAGGTGAGCTATTGCTTGCAGCAGCTGTGTGCGCCTTACCTATTCATTCCGAACCCCACATGATACTGAGAGCGGGGCGGAGACGAGAATGAATTCCTGCACGACACCAAGGGTGCTGGGGTTCTCCAGCATCTTGCGACGGCGAAGGAAACTTTACCGCCTTGGTCCATCCGCTGTGAAAGAGCTTTTGCCGGCCCGCCGCTCTGCAAGTTTGAAGAGCTGAGCGAATGACTGATAAGTT
Organism: Phanerochaete carnosa HHB-10118-sp; assembly: GCF_000300595.1. Taxonomy (NCBI): domain Eukaryota; kingdom Fungi; phylum Basidiomycota; class Agaricomycetes; order Polyporales; family Phanerochaetaceae; genus Phanerochaete; species Phanerochaete carnosa. The sequence goes on along the minus strand of NW_006767640.1, from coordinate 49,440 downwards.
CTCTGGTAGCTTACAAGAATATTAATTCACTTTGGCATGTCCGCGATAGCCCCTCGAGGGCCGAAATCTGGGTTTGGGTGGATATGTACTCGAGGGAGCAGCCGGGGTGCTTGTACAGCGAGGCAAGATAAAGCGATGGTTTCAAATTACGCCAGCCACTTCACGCCACAAAGTATCTATTGCCCGAAGGTTTTGTCCTAAGCTGCCCTAAGAGACCGATCGCGGAAGTCGCAAGCTTGCACTCGCCTGAACCCTTTCCATTGTACAGCGCTGCCTGGCGCACCCTTTAGTCGTAATTACTAAACGTTTTTCTCCAAGTCTCATGAAGCGCAGTCTTAACAGGCCTTCCGAGCTTGTCCCATAATAACCGAACGACCGAAGTAACCCAGGATGATGCAAGACAGAGGTGATGAACAATGCAACACGATGGCGAAGCAACGAGAGAGCGTCAAATGATTAGAGCTCCTTGCCGGTATCCACTTCGACTCCAGAGTCGCTCGCACTGTGATCAGGGAACACAGGGCGCGTCTGCGCAATGCCGTACGCGTTCTTGTAGAAGACAATGTCACCATCATCCTCGACGAACTTGCACGTGCGAAAGACACGATACATTTCCGCCCAGCCACCAGGGCTGCCCTGGAGACTGCTGATGCCGGCTTGTTCGAGACGCTTGCGAAGAGCAGCAGAGGCCTCCCACGCGTGATAGTGCGGGATCTTGCTGTTGACATGGTGCAGCACGTGTGTTTCGGATATACCGTGCGTCGTGGTAGCGCCGATCCATCCCATAAAGCTACCGAGGTCGCCGAGTAGGTTGCGGTCCAGCGTCGAGAGCGCACCACGCGGGAAGGTGAATTCGGAGGCGCGGTAGTGGGGAAGGAGCGGATCTGTGTGTTGGAGGAACGTGATCAGGACAAGCCAGTGGTTAACCCAGAGGTAAGGCGCGAGGTAGAGGCGGAAGGTGCTGGCGAAGCCGAAGTGGTAGGTTGAGGCACCGACGGCAAGTATCCACACAATGACGCCGACATCGGAAAGGAGGATCTGCCCAAAGTGGTGGGGAGAGAAGATAATTGACTTGGGGTTAAAATCTGGCAACCATCAATCAATATCACGGATGGCGTGCGAATGAATGGCGCTCACGGTTCGTTCCGCCAGGATAGCGCTTCTGACCAGATGCGTTAGTAAACAGGTACATTGGCCAGCCAAAGAGGAGGTAGCCGGCAGCATCGAGAGTGGCACCGATAGGGCTGTCGCCACAAGCCTCCCAGAGCTCCTTCATGACCTCCTGAGTGACAGAAGAGCCTTCCAAATTCTCGCCTTCGGGGTTGAACTCGGGCAGGCCACGCTGCGAGCGAGTCTTGGGGACGTGAACTTGGTCTTGGGTCATGTGCCCGGTGGAAGCGTGGTGCTTGGCATGGCTGACACGCCACGAGTGATAAGGCACACCGAGACTAGAATGACACGTGTTAGATAAAGTTGAGCTAATGGTACATGGCAAGAGGACGCACGCAGAATGAAGGACCCAACCAACGGCGTTGTTGACAAACTTGGACTCTGAGAAAGCCTGGTGGCCACACTCGTGGGCAACGACCCAGAGACCGGTCATGACGAGACCGTTGGCGAACGCATAGAGCGACCAGAGCACGAAACGTGCAAAGGTGTAGAGGTAGGGACTAGGGAGACTGATCTGCTCGGGTGTAATGAACGAATCAAGGTAGTCCGCGGCCTTCCAGATGCAAGCGACGAGGAAAAAGTCCCAGACACTGTTGTCAACGTGTCAGCAAGAATTGACGCGTCAGGAACGTGGAATAGACGTACACGTAGAGCGAGGATCTGAAGGCCGACCGCTCGAAGCAATGTTTCCTGCAGGGATGAGGACGCGTGAGTCCCGACGTTCTGGAGGCCAGACGATGGTGAAGACGTACGGGATGGCAGAAAGGAGGTCCTTGACGGTCAGGTCAGGGATGAGGAACGTGTCTTGCTCGACAGTGACACGCCCGTTGGCGACGGTGGTCTTCATGATGCCCCACCTGGTCTGAGACGACGGAAAAATATGAAGGAGGGGTGTCCTCACTGGCAGTGTCCTCTTGTGATATGAGAGAAGGAGGGAGGAGAGGGAGGAGGGCGACAGAGCGATCGGTTCCCTGTCTCTTTTTTATGGGGGAAAAGTTGATACGGGCGTCTCCTCGCTTCTCTGCCGTCGCCAAAGCGCATTACGCGCGATCTGTTGGGGATCTAGCACCACTCGTGGATTTAGAAAATGAGAGAGCGAGTGAACGAAAAGGCCCCGGCCCCTCTCGAGGGCCCGTTGTCGGACCCGAAAACAAAGATGTCGCCGGCTGTCCTGTACACCGCCAACTTGCACTCGGAGACCAGACAGACGGGCGCTTTGGGGGTGAGCCACATGTGCATGCGGGTGCATCGCAGACGTCAGACATTCATGGTGCAGGTGTCTCATTTGTCTGCGTTCCGTATGTTTAGTACATGTGCTGCATATTCAACACACATGCAATGCAAATGAGTTTTCAGGAGCGAGAGGGCTGCGGCAGGCGTTTATTATGGGCCCTCTTTTTCGTGGAATTCATTGGTGTTTCGCAACTGTCGGCTATCTTTCCCATATATTTTGAGGCTTCGCAAAGTGAGCTTGGCAGCTGGAGCCATGACAGTCAAATATCAGTGCAATTGGTGAGGATAATTTTTTGCGTTCCTGAAGAGGAGTCGTCGTCACCGAGATGTCTTGGATGGCCTGCGGGACCTGAATTTTGATAAAGACTTGTGCATGGGTCAGTG
>NW_006767640.1:45333-46633 GCF_000300595.1 Phanerochaete carnosa HHB-10118-sp | reverse complement strand
TGTCCGCCAGGCCATTGTCAAAGCACCCGTGGCTGCAGCACCCGGCGGACAATCGGCTCGGCTGCCGGGTTGCCGAGTCGCCGGGCCGCCGGATACCGGGAGGAAAAATATGGCATTTTCTTACTTATTTTTTCAGGCTGTTTTCGCATTTTTTTGCGACCAAAAAGTTCCCAATTTCTCTCGTGCCGTTGGTAGAATTGAGCACGCCTGTGGAGTGCCCTGCACAGGGTGGTAAGCAACCTTTAATCCGTGTCGGGATACCACACCGATCCGGCGCTTCTACGGCGCTTCAAGCGTCCGGCCGCACCCCCGAAGACGCCAGACTGCGCTGAGGTGCCGCGAGCCCTAGTTGTGGCCACAGCTTCGCTTTTCGGCCCCTCTTCTGACCTCCAGGTTGTACATAAACATGTATTCAAACGACTAAAATTTAATTCACTTTTTTGAGCCAAAACGCAGGCAAAAGCGGCTAAACAAGGCCCAGTTATTCCTCGATTCTACGCCGATGCAAAATGAGGAGAAACTGGTGCAAAACCAAAATGGTCTAAAACACAGTAAAACTGGCGGAAAACTGAGTTTTGCCTTTGGTTTTTTTCAAGTGAAAACCGGAGAAAGTTGGGGCCTTGTTCAATCAGTTTTGGCCAATTTTACACTGGAAAAAAGCGCACTTACTACCCAGTGCTGTACAGTGCGGTGACCCGGCTTAGATGCACAGTGAGCCAGACCCTGTCTGTCTCTCAATGTACATGTCCTCGTCAGGAACCAAATGTTTACCATGGCACAGCAGCATTGATCCCGAAGCCTGAACACACAATCCTCCCTTCGTCAGGTGCACTATAGGCATAAGCTGATTTCAGATCACCTGAAATGTCCCGGTCAACCCATCAGAACTGTTTCATTTTCGGGGATTAACCATAGCTTTCTGGTGCCCCCAAATGATAGATTTGCTACCACTTTCATAGCCATTTGCGATGCAAGAAAATGATAAATTTCATGTAGCTTGAAATGAACCTGAAATGACTCACTATGGTTACATTTCAGTACAGCAAAGAGTTGATGTTTCAGGGGACTTTGTGGTGCATTTCAAGACATCTGAAAGAACATATGTAGGAATCATTTCCACCTCATGTTTGCAATGAGGAAAGGTCCGGGCGAGGAAAGCTTTTGATGGTCCTGAAATTGCCATTTATGATGACTTTTGAAACTATTTTATAAGCTAGAAGATTTTTACTTGAGATAAGACAGAAATATCCCAGAAATGTACTACAAATCTGCTGTAAATGGCAATTTCAGGACCATCAAA
>NW_006767640.1:37128-45313 GCF_000300595.1 Phanerochaete carnosa HHB-10118-sp | reverse complement strand
TTGAAACTATTTTATAAGCTAGAAGATTTTTACTTGAGATAAGACAGAAATATCCCAGAAATGTACTACAAATCTGCTGTAAATGGCAATTTCAGGACCATCAAAAGCTTTCCTCGCCCGGACCTTTCCTCATTGCAAACATGAGGTGGAAATGATTCCTACATATGTTCTTTCAGATGTCTTGAAATGCACCACAAAGTCCCCTGAAACATCAACTCTTTGCTGTACTGAAATGTAACCATAGTGAGTCATTTCAGGTTCATTTCAAGCTACATGAAATTTATCATTTTCTTGCATCGCAAATGGCTATGAAAGTGGTAGCAAATCTATCATCTGGGGGCACCAGAAAGCTACGGTCAATCCCCGAAAATGAAACAGTTCTGATGGGTTGACCGGGACATTTCAGGTGATCTGAAATCAGCTCATGCCCGTAGTGGTGGCGATAATACCTCCCAGCTCGATGCTCATGTCCGGGCCGGTTTTCACAGGAGCGTAAAGCAAGTTTTAGCACTGCGAATCAACTTGCGAATTCCAGCAACAGAGACTTGTCTCTCGCAACCCCTATTATAGCTGAGAGCTCATCAGTATGATGGCGCAAACTACGGGCCGCTCCTTCAAGTCGACAGAGTCATATTTAAGAACGGCAGTAGCATCACCTGATAACTATCGATAGGCTTATCTCGCATTTAGTAAGTCCACATATGCCTTGCTGTGGGGGCTGCGAGATTAGCGATGAAGCATTCGCAGTTTCGACTGTCCGTACGGAGGACCCGTACGCCATACAGGATTTCGATGCCGTCTCGTCAGCTGCTTGAAGCCATTGCCTCAGTCCTGAGGACGCACGTCGTGAGTCACTGGTCCGTCGTCGAACCGAGAGTCCTTTCTCACCTTAATTTTCCGTAGATTTGTTTTGCATCTCTTCTATTACGAGAACCGTGCTTCAGGTCGTAGCTGGGGTGTGATCCGCCTGCACAATTCTGCCCATACAATCAGTTGGGTTCTGCCGAACGCCACCAAGTCAGACGAGAGGCCTTCGGTTCAAGTTGAAGCCAAGCTTATGCTCTCACCACTGGTGCCATACTATACGAGTCTTAGACGGTCAACAGCGCGCATATACGCCTTGGACAAGCTGGGCGGTGAGCAGCAACAGGATCATTCCGTGATATTGTTGAAGATACCGTCTACGCGACCTTCAACTACTAGACTAAGAATGAGATATAAGCGGACTTTCAAGCGTGTGTGAAGCGAAGCAACAGCGATACAGATATACTAGAGACTCGACGCCCAGGAGACGAACATCGAAGCGGTCATAAATATTCGTTAAAAATGTAAGGGCGATCGAGGGAGGGGGATGGGGGTTTATCGATATCAGTGGCCCGTGCCCCAGATCATGGGCGCCTGCTCCTCGACAGCGATGTTCATGCTCGCAGGCATGGGCTCTGTCTCGGCTGTTGCGTTCATGAAGGTGCCCTGCGAGCTGCTGGTCGCAGGGGCGTACCACCAGAGCGTCGTGACGCCGACGGGGAACGTGTACGACGCCTGCATGCCGCGGAACTCGATCGTCGCCGTCACGGGCTGCGGGTTCCAGGTTGTGCTTGCGCTGTCGTCCCAGTTGAGCACCACGAGGGAGTACCGCAGCCAGTCGGTCGGGTTCACGCGCGCCGTGACGTACGCACCGACGACCAGAGCCCAGTCGAGGGTCCCGCCGACGGTGACGCCGATGCGCTGCCCGAAGGGCCCGTTCACATCCTTGGGCACGATCGCCTTGCTCGCCTGGGCCATCGCGTAGAACTCCTGGTTCACTGTGTAGCTCGTGCCCGAGATCGTCACGACCGGGCGGCAGGGTGGGCTGCACGAGTTGGAGCCGGGTGTTTCGGGATCACCGTTGCCATCGAGCGCGAGATTCCACATGAGGACAGCCATGGAGTTGTGTGTAACCGAGCCGATGTACAGGTTGTCCATGTACCACTAGATGAACATCAGCTGCAAGGCCGGCCGGACAGATAGATGATGTGCACCTTGATATCGCTCCACCAGTCACTGCCGTAGGTTCCAGTGCACTCAGTGAAGTATATCTCCTTGCTCGGGAACTGGTTGTGGAACGTATCCTGCTGAGTGACATTACCCGAGTAGCAATGGAAAGCGACTCCAGAAAATGCGTTTGGAGCTTGTTGCATCTGCAAGCGGGTCAGCACCGCACACATGTACGTGCCAAATGAACGCACGATCTGAACTGGATAGCCTCCGGCATCATTCCAGTTGTGGTCATAGCCAACGATCCTAGTACTCGTGAAGCCGTTGTTGTTCATCAATGTCCGGAGTGCAGTCGCAACCTGGGCTTCCTGCGATGCAGTGACGATCGCACTAGGATAGGTCGAGTCGTTGTTTTCCGGCTCGTTCTGGGATGGAAGACAGGTGCTATGGTTAACCGAAAGCGGACGAGAAAGCAGATTTGCGCTTACCTGAACGCCGATCTAAATAATAAGGAGAATGAATATTTGGACACACGGTACAAACCGAAACCACGTACAGCGTAAGCAGTGATACTGTGGCTCTGGAAGCCTTGTAAGCACTTCAAGAGATATTCGGCGTCTATAGGCATTCTCAGCGCCAGATAGACAAGAGCCTGTCATGCGCGACTCACAAACGCTGATGTACTGGCTGAGGAAGTTGCCTCCGTTCATGGTGCCACTGTCCTTCATCCAGCCGGGCTTTAGATCAAAAAGGTATAGTTAGCATCCAGAATATACGTAGGCTCGAGATGAGCTCACCGGAGACCAGGGCAAGAGGTGTATTTTCAAGTACGGGTTGATGCTTTGGATGTCGTTGAGGACCGAGAACACATAAGACGGGGCTTTGTTGATATTGAACTGGGTGAGAGAAGTATCGCCAGCGGCATCATCGTAGCTGTAGACTGTGAAACAAATCAGTTTTTGCGTGGTATGATCAGTGTGCAGTGTCCTACCAGATGCGGAAAAGTCAGAGGCACCGAGCGGGACGCGAATGTAGGAGAGACCGGCGCCGCCATTTCCGTCAGTAGCTAGGGAGACACGAGGTCAGCCGAGATCGCAAGCAAAGGGCGCGAAGGAAATGTACATACGATCGAAAAGGTATCCGAGAATGGACCAGTAGGTCGCTGCATCCGAGGTCTGTGCGCGATATGAGGCATCAATGGTAAGATGGAGTCTAAAACGATGCAGACGTACCTTGACATTGTTCAAGAGTGATGCAGACGAATCGGCTGTTAGTATAGCTGTTAATATGGCATTTATACTGCGAGCGAGGTGTGACCTACTAAGCGCAGCGCCATGGCCGACAATGGTCTGGTAGACTTGGGCATCGTTGACGACAATATCAGCCTCACCGATAGCGCCAGGCGTGACAAAGTTGATGGGGTTGTTACCCAAGTTTGTGTAGGTGAACAGCTGGGACCTATCCCACACCGTGGCATACTACGAGAGCTTTAGGGTATGCTTGGATCGGAATGACGCACTTTACCCACAATATCATAAATCTGTTGCGTAGCAACGGGGAGCGCAAGCGCAACGAAAGAAACGGCAGCAGCAAAGCTTCGCATCCTGGTTGTGCTTAGAAGGCGGGAGTGATGTGCTGAGGAGCCACTAAGGTCTGCCTCTGTTTCCAGGTAGACTTTATACCTCGCGATTTGTCCCCTACTTGGCAACGCAGACATACGACACTTTGGGGTTGGTCTCTGTTCGTGCAACGCCATGCGGCGCGACGAGCACATCGGCAGCCGGGTTCATCATGTCTACCGTAAGGTTTCCAGCGAGACGCTGGTTTCTCCGCGAGAACTGCCGTAGGGGAGAGTTGTCAGGTGAACATAGGGCATGGCGTGAATGACAAGAGGGTATACGGTACCTCTGACGGAACTATGCTGCGGCCTGATTATGAGCGCTAGATAGGTTCAAAGAAAGGTCAGAGCGGAGGGCTCGGTTGTACAACTGAGAGCGACCTATTGGGCTGTGCCACACGTGCGACGACGAGCAGAACAGGAAGTGATCATCCACCAGCTGCAAAGATATATCGGTCGCCACAATGGAAGGCGGCAAGTTTGATATGTCGCTCCGTGGAAGCGGCGCCGGTTGGAAACCAAATATTGGTCCCGGACACATGCGACCTGTCAAGTGGACAGTGCTCCAGTTCGATATGTTTTTCCGCAGGTCTTTCGTGAGGAGAGAAGGGCCTAAGAGTGTGCATTCAGCAGACCCGCCACGGCAGAGATTTGGTCAGGCATGAACAGAAGAGAATGGCCCAAGTTGGGATCTTTAGGTTTGTCTTCGGCTAGATCGCGGCATCGGCCTCGATTTGGCCGATCTGATCATGCGTGCCATGTCCTACGTGAGACGCACGTGACCGTTTGCAGAGGTCGCGTTTTGGTTCGAGTCGTCACGCCTTGCTCGCCGTCATTCACGCTTCGCCCACTGTGCTTCGCACCTTCAACGCTGCGAGCAATAGCGAGGGTAACACCTACCATCTCTCCTTGACTCTGCTCATGTGGCTGTGATATCCAGCTTTCCTGTCCACTCTCTGCTTCTTGTTGTTCTCGTCGGCTGGCAAGCGGACATCATAACAGCTCCCGACGCCTACCGCGTGCGTCACTGACATCGCAGCGCCGTACTCCTCAGCACAGAACATCATATTCATTTGCACTGCATGCCGCCTCAATATCCTCAGCGAATCGGGAACTGGTGGCTCGGAGATTGCTTGGGTTCGGGTTACTCAGGTGAGTTGCCCAAGTCTCCCGGCTCCGTGCCTGGCTTGTTCAGCTTGGGTTGAGGCACGGAGAGTCGAAGATGTCTGGCTCTCTCCGTCCGCTTGCCCGTGGTATGCCCGCCAGCCGGAAAACGTGCCGTTAGATACGACCTCCGCGTCCACAATAGCGTCCTACGGCGCTAGTGTTTGCTCACCATCCATGCTTACGTAGTTCCCTTCCGTTGATGACCACGATTGCTCCATACAAGTGTACGCTGCGCATCTATGATGGCACCCCCGGAGTGTACAACCTCCGTTGCATGCTGCTGGACGTATCATGACAGCGTGGACTGCTGTCGCACTGGGGTCTGAACTTTAAGCTTAGCTCCTGTTCCGCTTCCACTTTCTGTATGCTCCTCCCTCACTTTCACGTCGTAAATTCTGCACACAGAGACTGACGTCCATCCTATCACAGGCGCAATCTTCAAGGCTACCAACATCTACACACATGAAGTTGTTGCACTGAAGCTCCAAGAGCTGGATCATGAATGCCCAACAAACCGGTACGAGCGTGGCTTCTATCCATCCCTGCAAGGCGGAGAAGGAATGCCTACCCTGTATGCGTCGGGTGTCGAAGCTGGATTCGATTTCCTAGCCATCTCTCTGTTGGGTTCAAGCTTGGACTCGTTATATCGGAAAATTGGTAGGAACATCATGGATCTCAGGAGCGTCTGCTGCATCGCTATGCAAGTGGTCGGTATCATTCACAAATAAATAGCTGCGACATGCTCACTGTCTATCTCAAGATATCAAGACTTGAGTTTATGCACAGCCGAGGTATCCTGCATCGTGATATTCAGCTTGGGAATTGCGTTATTGGCTTACCGCCCGACGAGAAGAAGATCTACATGATCGATTTCGGGTTTTCCAAACGATACATCGACCCCAGAACGGGGATGCACATCGAAGAGAGCAACAAGAAGCGCGACTTCATTGGCAACTACTGGTTCACGTCTGTGAAAGTGCACTGCAAGGGCAAAAGTACGTCTCTTTCTTGAAGACCGACAGCTCGCTGGTCCCTTATTCGCGGCTCTTCTAGTTCCAACTCGGCGAGATGACATGGAAGCTCTCGCACTGATGCTTATCCACCTGCTGACGCCCGGAGGGCTTAGCTGGACACGGAACGGGGTCCCAAAAACCGACGCCGCACACAATCGACTCAAGCGCGAGAAGCTTGCTGCTAAGTCAGAAGACCTCTGTCGTGGCCTTCCGGACGTTTTCGAGGAATTTTTGCGGTACTGCAGAAGATTAAAGTTCGCTGAACGCCCCGACTACGAAGAATGGCGAGAACGGTTCATGGACTTAGCCGTGAACAGCGGTTATCCAGAGGATGACGTCTTTGTATGGCCGCCCCAAGCAGAGGTGTGCCGCCCTGTCCAGTCTTCTGATTATCTGCGCGTCTTGACAGCCTCTTTGTGTAGCCATCTGTTCACGTAACGCCTACAAAGCCGCCTCATTCTGGCAATCTGCAGAGATTGGAAGGCATCCTGAAAGACCTCGCTGAACTCAAGCTCACGGAGCCGCGGCAAGTTCTGGGCGTGCGTGCGAACGCAATTAACGTACCGAATGCACAGAAGGCAGCCAGGCCAAAGAAGGCGAAAGCGACGGACCCCGGGGACGCCAGTGTGATCGTCATCAGCACTGACGGTGAGAACGACACCGCTCCTAAGGCCGCTGCCGTTCGCCTCACGAAGGCCGAACAGCTTACGGAGCTCACGAGCATGGCGCAGGACGCCACGGATAACGTCATGCTCGCCCGCGTGGTGCGACAGTTCGCCGAAGTGCTCGAGACGAGCAAGTCCAAGTCGCTCACGAAAGAGGGATTCGCATTCCTCGATGCGCTCTACAAGCAACTTGCAGACCCATCCGTGTATGTCGTTCCCATGCGCACCTCGCGCACGCGTAGCGGCACGCAGCAAGAGGCTGCGCCAAACGAGGCGGACGCGCGCCGCGCCAAGATGGACAAACTTTTCTCCCTCCGGAGGGACGTTGGGACAGCGAAGAGCAACCGCATGCTTGCGAAAATGGCGTCTGAGTTTGGCGTTTGCATTGACAAGAGCAGAGGGCGAACTATCACCAAGGACGCGGTAGGCTTCTTGTACGGTCTTGCCGACAGGTTGCGAGTCATGCCCTAAACGTCGGACTCCTGGCTGCATCGGACCATCTCCTTTTGATCTACGACGTTACATCCTACTGGTACGCCCATATATGGTCCCTTGATCTTGTTTTGTAGCACAATGTCTGCTGTAGCATCTATTTATGACTGTCTTAGGCTTTCAAGCCGGCTTAGTGAACGCGCACGAGCGACTTGGTATGGATGTGTACAGATGTGCTAGCGCTGGGTGTGGCCACGACACCGCTTTTGACTTTGATGATGAAGGACCGCATGGATCAGGCGAGCAAGTATTTCACTGCAAGTGTGCCCTTGTTGTGTATTGACTCCTTACCAGTTTTCTAGTCCGTGTGTCCGCCAGAGTCTATTTCTTTACCTTCTGGGAGCCCGTCGCTGCCAAGCCGCGAGACTTGCTTGCGAGACTCGTCTTATCAATTTATGAGTAAGTACTATACATGTCACCCCGACCACTAGACCCACGACGACCCCAACACGATCTGTTCTACAAGTGGCGCCCGCAGCTCGCGACCTTGTTCAAAATTACGTCTCGAGCTCCATACTTTCAAACTCTCGAGGGCCAAATTCAAGAGGTGGCATAGAAAAGGATGTTTGTTATTATCTTTCTTCCTTGCATGACCCTCATGATATTGACATTGATGCCTCATTAGATAACGGTGTAGCAGGCTGTTCACAATGGATGTTCAAACGTTCAAGCTGGGTGAGGCACAGGCGCCTTTGCATCCCCCCCTCCGCTCGGGCCGATAGCAGCTGCCGCATCTCGTGACTGGACTTTCCTGCCGCCTCCGGCCCGGGAGCACCATCCGCGGACGGTCCGCGTCGAAGATGATATCCACTGCTTGCCCATACACAACGGGCAAAACCCGCATCCAGTTCCGCGCGAGGTGCGACTGGACATCATCTCCAGTACCGCATCCAGTACCACATCCAGTACCGCATCCAGTCGCGCAATCAGTCGTGGGAATTACTGTCATGATTGGCTGAACCCCTCCAGAAAGGCAGTGTCAAGTACTAAAAATAGAAGTGATGTGCTGCCCCAGTGCCCGACGCTGTCCACCCTTGTGTCAGTGGAAATAATTGCTGCGGTGCCTAAATATTTATTCATAAATAACACATTTTTGGTTCTCGTGAAACTTGTGTCAAGGCTACAGATTTGATAGCGTCACAAGCCACAAATCTAATCGCGTCGCCCTTGCATGGGACCATGTGATGCATGCGCCCAGCGCTCAGCGCGCAGTGAGCAGCGCGGCGATTTCCGGGGCCACATCCTCGGCGAGCAAA
>NW_006767640.1:33996-36934 GCF_000300595.1 Phanerochaete carnosa HHB-10118-sp | reverse complement strand
AGTCACCAAGCCTCTACATCTTCAATAACTCGTGCTGTTCTGTGTCCATAGACATCCCTGTAGTACAACTAACATCTCTATATACAATAAACTAAGTTTCTGTCTCACCTTCGTCACCATCTTCTGCCGCCACTGCCGCCGCCGCTCTCTTCTCCCCTCGCCTCCGGAAAGTATCGAGGGCCTTCACGGCAGCTTCAATCCTGGAACGGGAGAGGGCATCGTTTAGCTTATAGAACACTTTGTATGTGATGCTGTTCAGGCTAATCATCTTGCGATCATATGAAAAAGTCGGGATTTCACCGGGAAGGGTGCGCAAGAAATGATCAGATGGGGCGTGAGCGCGAGGCGGCTACCGGCAAGTACAACGGCGGGTGTGTCAGAGGCATGATAGATTTGTCTTATCCCTATCCACTCGGCGGGGTTCCAGCTTGCCTCGACGGCAGCTTCGCTGTCGGAATCAACTTCGACTGTGCTGCCAGGAGCCATTGACGGAGGCAGGAGCAACAGCTTGCAGCGGCATGCCAATTTGGGCAACTCAGGACAGAAGCAAAGTGACTCTATCCTAGCTCTGACTGTCCCCTCGAGTAGCATACAGGTGTACAGACACAGGAATAAAATATTTTATTTGCTCCTTCACTTGCATTCTTCATTCTTACTTGCCTATCGTAGGTGAACACTGACAGCGGTGCGATCTGAATAGCCACGAGAACGATAACCGATTCCCGGTTGGGGCACACTTTGTATTAAATGTTGCACTACATATGGAAAAACCACCAATATCGACGAGGAAAGTGTCTTAAATATATATATATATATATATAACCCTTGGGCACCAGCCAAATGAGGCTGCTAACGTGCTCCAAAAATTCGTATACGGACGGTCCTTAGGCCTGGTAGAGCGGCCGCTGGCGCGGTACGGATTATTCCTCCGGCCCTCCCGGGCCCAAGGGGTGTTTTGGATGCGGATTGCCCCAGGCATGGGGGTCCCGAGACCCCATTTTGGATGCGGATTGTCCTCAGGCCCCTCCGCCTAATGTCAGGGGTCCTGGATCACCCCTCGACGACAACCGGCATTAAGTAGTGGGGTTCAATCGACATGACAGGACATACAAACGGGGTGAACGGCATCGCCGGCTTCCGGATACTCACATCCGGGATCTACGCACCTATACCAACCTTCTTCAAGCCGGACACAGAGGATGTCGGTGCGTTATACATTCTTGAGCTCAAGTCACATGAGTAAGCCTGATTCTATTTTATTTTTGTCTAGATCTCGAGTCCTTCGCATCCCACGTTGTGCGGCTCGCGAAAGCCGGCGTTCGCCCGCTCGTTGCAGGCTCAATGGGCGAGCCATCCATCTTACACATTCTGAACGTTCCGCCCTCATCAGGACAGCGCGCAAAACCCTTGACGATGCTGGCCTATCGGATGTACCCGTTATTGCCGGCACTGGCACGGGCAGCACGCGCGAGACTTTGGAACTTTGTCACGAAGCTGCGGTGTCGGGCGCCGACTTCGCGATCGTCATTACGAGCGGATACTTTGCTGCTACACTCACGAATGACGCATTGAAGGCTTACTTCGTAGAAGTAGCGGAGAAGAGCCCGGTTCCGGTTATCGTTTATAACTGTGTGCGCATCGCTATATCCATTCTGCGTCATCTCTCTGACATGTCGGGCAGATCCTGGGGCCAGTGGCGTCATCGATCTCGACTCGGACTTGATCACCGAGCTTGCCGAACAGTGCCCCAACCTTTGTGGCGTTAAGCTCACGTATGTGTTCTATCAATGTTCTACTTTGTCTCGTAAAACCCGTAACATTCTCTAGATGCGGCAACGTTGGAAAGCTCACAAGAATTTGTGCGACTGTTTCAGAGAAAGCCTTCACGGCATCACACCCGCGGGAAAACCCAAATGCGCCGTTCCTCGTTCTGGGGGGCTTCGCTGACTTCATCCTCCCCTTGACCGCCGTCAACGGCCACGGTGCCATCATCGGCCTCGCGAACGTCGCACCGGTGCGCATAGCTCCTCTTTCACTACATACCTTGAACCATGTTGATATCACTACTGCAGCACGCCTGTGCAAAATTGTTTGACATTTCCGTCGCGTCCCTTTCAGATCCTTCGTTGCTTCATGAGGCGCAGCGTCTGCAGGGCATCGTTGCTCGTGGAGATTTCACCATTGCAAAGGCGTCCATAGCTGGGACTAAGTTCCTGCTCGAGAAGCTCTATGGCTATGGTGGCCTTCCCCGCAAACCGCTCCCGCCTATCAGTCATGAAGCCGCTCGGGCGCTGTGGGAGCACCCACATGTGCAAGAACTTATTGCGACGGAACGAAGCGGGAAGGTTTCTCAGTAGATTTATTTGTCTCACGTACACGTCTCCAGCGGCGCATGTCGGCGTTCAGAGCTTGCAAAGGTCCTTTATCATTAATACTCCATCTCTATACCTGGTATCATTGCTGTATCACTGTATGTTCATGTATTAACCATCAGGAAGCAGCGTCTGACTACGTAGCGAGGGCGCTTGCTACCCTGAGCCACCGCATCTGCCCTTGTCGGGTAGCGCACGCGTAGAGGCTCAGGAGTGCCTGGTAGTACCCAGTGGCAGCGCACACATTTTAGGGGTCACTACGGTATGCCAGAAGTTATATATTGGTTATTCAAGCTACAATGTGCAAATTTGTATGCGGGACACACACCTATGTCATTACTGGACTAAAATTAGATTAATGCACCGAAGAGCAGCACTCCAAGGCAAACTCGTGTGGATGTTCAAGCTCAAGCTCAAGAGGCGTCTGCCGAAGTACAAAGACGTCTGCCCTAAAGTGTTGGATGATTGCGCGACGGACGAAGGTAAGCGCTCGAACATCTCGTCGTCCCAGCTTTCACATCAGCCCATGGTAATGCAGCTCGACCATCCCTTCGGTATGCTGCCGA
>NW_006767640.1:18455-33976 GCF_000300595.1 Phanerochaete carnosa HHB-10118-sp | reverse complement strand
TCAATGTTCTACTTTGTCTCGTAAAACCCGTAACATTCTCTAGATGCGGCAACGTTGGCAAGCTCACAAGAATTTGTGCGACTGTTTCAGAGAAAGCCTTCACGGCATCACACCCGCGGGAAAACCCAAATGCGCCGTTCCTCGTTCTGGGGGGCTTCGCTGACTTCATCCTCCCCTTGACCGCCGTCAACGGCCACGGTGCCATCATCGGCCTCGCGAACGTCGCACCGGTGCGCATAGCTCCTCTTTCACTACATACCTTGAACCATGTTGATATCACTACTGCAGCACGCCTGTGCAAAATTGTTTGACATTTCCGTCGCGTCCCTTTCAGATCCTTCGTTGCTTCATGAGGCGCAGCGTCTGCAGGGCATCGTTGCTCGTGGAGATTTCACCATTGCAAAGGCGTCCATAGCTGGGACTAAGTTCCTGCTCGAGAAGCTCTATGGCTATGGTGGCCTTCCCCGCAAACCGCTCCCGCCTATCAGTCATGAAGCCGCTCGGGCGCTGTGGGAGCACCCACATGTGCAAGAACTTATTGCGACGGAACGAAGCGGGAAGGTTTCTCAGTAGATTTATTTGTCTCACGTACACGTCTCCAGCGGCGCATGTCGGCGTTCAGAGCTTGCAAAGGTCCTTTATCATTAATACTCCATCTCTATACCTGGTATCATTGCTGTATCACTGTATGTTCATGTATTAACGTTCAAGGCAGGCGAGGACACATATAGGACTAGTACCAGCGTGTAAACCTCTCATTCGTCGGTCTAGTATTTCAGCTGTGATGCAGGCAACCCTATTATCGAGCAAAATAGCCCATTGCGAACTTCAGCATTTTTGAAAGTCGCAAATGTCGTTCAGTGTAGTTGCGCCCCTCTGATGGCCGGCGCCGCAAATCGCATAAGCACTTACTCAGTCTCGTCTTGACCCGAGTCACTAACCGGCGACCATCGAATACCAGCTTGAACAATAGCAATCCGACTGTCGCCGCTAGTACTGTACCTGTGCGTCCAGTCCGGCGCGTCACGCGTCACGCATCACATAACCCCCGACCGCCGCTCTCAAGGGCGGTAGTCACGTCGTCACGAGGGGCCGTCGACGCCATTTGACCGTCGTATTCTTGACCAGTGTCACAGGTCACCGTCAAATTCGCCGCCCCGCCGTGGTTGACCGTCACGTGTCACACCTGCCACCGGACTGGTTGTACAGATACTTTGGAGACACAGTGCTTTTCTACCAGACATTCCACGGTGAACAACTCCAATAACACCAACGAGACTTGGAGTTGCATTTTATTGCTGCCTTAATCAGCGCTGACAACGAGTGGCAGTAGCCCCGGTGCTATGTCCTCTCACAAGCAGAGTATCGATATAATCGTGTACCCGGTGGGCTACCCTGGCTATCCTTTTATTCCTTTATTTGTGCTATCGCCTCCGGTCTCATTACTGACAGTACAGACGTAGCTACACGTGCAGGCGAGTAGTCAGCTCACTCAAGAAGAGTATGGCACGATATGACACCTAAATATACACATTAGGTCAATTTAGGACTTTGGTTAGGGCGAACTCACCCTAACAATCCACGGCCACCCCAGCCCGTCCTTGGGACGAAGGTTAGTGTAGCAATCTCATCCGCCGCGCGCAGTACTTTCACGGAGATTTCTCTCTGCGAGTGATGTCAAAATTGCGCGACTCAGAAGGGGTATTACTCACGTTTTCCTGCAAGGCAACGAAAGTTGCAAGTGGTTGCAACGTATTGGATGTGAAAGAGCTCTTTGTTAAATTTCCGAAGGAAAGGATCAAGTCTTCTCTGAGGAGACCCTGTATCGAGACGTAATCAGGAAACACATGAGGAGTATGTCGTCTTTGGGACTAACGGCAGTAGCAGCAGGGCTACCTGGAGCAATGCCGTCAACTCTTGCAAAAGGATGTAATTCGGGTGAATCGGAGACCCCGTGATCCTTCTCTGCGACGAGGGAAGGATCGTACACGCCTTGTAGACCCTTCGCGATCGAATCCATGACATCCCTCAGATCGTTACGAAGCTCAATTATCCGGACACGCGCGTGGCGCACTTCCCAGACGTCAATATCTGCCCTTGGAAAGCCATCTGCATCGACTAGAGGTGTTTGCATCGTCACATTGTTTCTCCTCAGGATGGAGGCTTGAGCATCGATTTCAGCCTCTATCGCGTCCTTGCGGAGTGTCAATGCATGAACTTGTTCTGCAGGTGACTCCCTTGATGGCAGCTCCATTCCCATGGTGGTTTGGAAGTAAGCAGCGAAATGCGTGAAAGTAAGTATTTGTGTAAGAGCAGTGCGAGTGAGAGGTGCAGTCAATGCGACTTGGCAAAGAAATAGCTGCTACTATTACCTTATTTGGGACATATATGCAATAAATCTCCGCAGGATCTGTGTGAGCGTGCTTGAACATAACATGTGTTGTACGCTGTAAGTTCTGGCTCATTCACCCTCGAATGGAAGACTTTCCACCCTTTCTTCCCGAGGAGCTCGTCTTCAAAGCGGCATTTGCGGTCCCTTTCCTTTGCTTCACAAGATTCCTCGCATAGCCTGCCACATACCGGCCGGGCACCACGAGCGCGAACATCGAGTATGGTCCACTCCCCCGCGACTGGTGTCCGCGGCAAGGTGTACGTAGTATTCGCGCTTGCTTGGTTCACTCTGTTATAACGGGATATATTAGATCGGACATCGACCACTCCGACATTGTCGCACCGGTTCCGCGAAGACATCTAACTCTCCAACGTTCTGAGAGTCAGCATTGGCTTGGTTCGCCTCCTTTGTCTCCTGTTTCTGCTGTCTCGCGCACACTGTCCCCCATCTCCCATGTCCCGCTTTCACCAACGCACGCCAGGAAGCGATACAGCTCAATGTTCTCCGCGATATCTGAATCCGAGAAGTCTCATCTGACGGCAGCTTTATCTTCGCAGTCCATTTCAGCTGCAGATCAGAAGACTACAGAAGACGTTGGAATGGCGCGGAGATGGACGCGTTGGATGCACAAACAAGGTCTCAAGCACCGTGTACTGCCCCTCATCGTTCTATTCACGGCGCTGTTTAAATGGTGCATCACTCTGGGCTCGTATTCCGGTGTGTTCGCTCGTGCGATGCGCACATATACACAGCTTACTCTGTTATCTAGGACAGGGTACTCCGCCACTGTTCGGTGACTACGAAGCTCAGCGACATTGGATGGAGTTGACGATACACTTGCCCGTCCGGGAGTGGTACACGTACGATCTGAAGTATTGGGGACTTGACTATCCCCCACTTACAGCCTACATCTCGTGGTTATGCGGCGTCATGTGAGAGTCTCTTCTAGCATCGCGTCGTTCGTACACCATCTGATAGTTGAATAGCGGCGCGCGGATCGACCCTTCCTGGTTCGCCTTGGACAGTTCCAGGGGAATTGAAAACCCTACCAGCAAAATCTACATGCGAGCGACAGTTCTAGCCTGCGATACTTTGGTCTACATACCTGCAGTGTTATTCTTTGTACAAACCTGGCAGAGAAATCGGTCATCCAAGACACAGGTAAACCTAGTACACTAGTGGCTATGTTAAAGACGTTGACAGGTTTGTTCAGCAAGTAGCTTTGCTAACGCTATTGCTACAGCCAGCTCTGTTGTTGATCGACTTCGGCCATTTTCAGTACAACTCAGTCATGCTCGGTATGTCCTAGCACCGACATTGATTGTGGTGATATGTTGACCAGTACAAATAGGACTCACCCTAGTCTCGCTCTGCTGCTTCGCTGTGGGCCACGACCTACTTGGAGCGATCGCTTTTGTCTTGAGTCTAGGATTTAAGCAGATGGCCCTGTACTATGCACCTGCCATTGGAACTTATCTACTTGCGAAGTGTCTAACTTTAGGTTTGCGTGACGGGTGAGTGAGGAGCAGCTATCAGCTCAACGCAGCTAACCAGCTCTTGTTCTATTCAGGGTCCAGCTCTTTCTTCAACTTGCAGCGGTCACTGTGATATCATTTGCAGTTCTCTTCTTGCCTTGGCTCCCACCGATTGCCCCCATATCGGCTATTCTTGATCCGATATCCAGGATATTCCCATTCCAACGGGGCCTCTTCGAAGACAAAGTTGCCAACTTCTGGTGCGCTTCAAACATCCTCGTGAAATGGCGGGTCTGGATGAGCGCCCCGGCCTTGGTCAAACTCTCCGCCGGAATAACCATTATTGGCTTTCTACCCGCTGTTGTAGGCATGCTCTACAGCGGTTATAGGCTGGGTGCATCTGCGGAGAAGTCTAAGCAAGACAGTAAAGCAGCTTCCGAACCATCTTTCGGTCCTTCTCCCGTTTTGCCCTTGCTACCCTACGCTCTTTTGACGTCGTCTATGTCTTTCTTCCTGTTCTCGTTCCAGGTTCATGAGAAGACTATCCTGGTCCCTCTACTGCCACTTACGCTTCTTCTCTCTGGTGCATCGAATAATTCACCCACCTTCAAACTTGGAGCTCTCGTCAACAATGTAGCTGCATTTAGGTGAGCATTTTAACCCTGTCAGATATGACTTTAAAGTAGGAGCTCTCTCTAGCATGTGGCCGCTACTCAAGCGCGATGGGCTTGCGCTGCAATATGTTGTAATTCTCGCGCTTTGGAACTGGATGATCGGACACAACCCATTCAAGCTGCGGCACAAATCTCTAGTAGACTACCTCTCAATGGTGTGTCGCGCGGTATATTTCGTGATGTTCATTTCTCATTCGTCGCCCTAGGCCATCTACGGCATTTGCATCCTGCTACATATTTCTGAATGTCTCCTTCCCCCACCAAAGCGCCTCCCTGATATCTATCCCGTGTTGAACGTCCTGCTCAGTACGCCTGTCTTTGGCGTAACCTGGCTCTGGTCAATCAAGCGGTCTGTTGAGGTGTCCTGGGGTGTTGGTGGCCTAGGATCTCTCTCGAAAGCCTCCTCCGCAGTGCACTCGCCCGGTGCCAATGGCCACCTTCCGAACGGCGACGGTTCCACGGTCGCCAACCCGGAGGGCGTCACGTCTAGTCTGGGTCTGTCGATCGTCGGAGAACGACTGTCGGGCTTGCGGACGCGTAGTCTTGGATATGCACAGGGCAAAAAGTCTGCATTGGGGAGCGAGAGTGTTGGTGCAGAATTCAATTAGCAACAGCGTGTATTAGTCAGGCTTTCGAGATTGGATGGACCTTAATAACTGTTCTATATAACCCGGGGTAACGGAGTCTGTCCTTAGCGTCGAGCTAACATTGAAATATTGAACGAAGGTCGGCCCGATCCTTGACATTGCCAATTGAGGGGTGTTATGTGATGTCCGCGCGCCAGATGCCATAGTGACCTGCCTGTTTGCATCCAAGCTAGCAGCTCCTTACATACCGCCACCAAGGTCACCAGCACCGCGGAAACCCATGCGCGAGTCTAAGGTACCCCTCAGCAAGAGAGGTGATCCTTGGTTCGACGATGGCAACATTATCCTTCTTACCTCCTTCGATGACTCGTCGATTGCGTTCAAGATACATCGTGGCGTGCTGGCGCGTCACTCTGAGGTCTTTCGGGCTATGTTCGAGGTGGCGGAACCCCCACCGGACTCCGAAAGCCTCGAAAAGTGCCCTGTGGTGTACATGTATGATGCACCTGTAGAGTTAAGCAATATTATCAAGGCATTGTATGACGGAGTCTTTCTGTGAGTGCCGTTGTTCAACCGGCTTTAGCTGACTCTCTTATAGACGTATAGGAGCTTTCAGAACAAGAGCATTGCTAATTTCTTTCACGCCGCCGGGATCTTGCGCATGTCAACGAAATACTGCATAGCTCATCTCCGAACACAGGCCATCCAGCACCTCGCGAAGACATGGTCATATACGCTGAAAGGGCACGACGAAATGCTTGAGCTAGCTCTCGAGACACTTCCGGTCGACGACCTCAGCTATCCCTTCGTGCATCCTCTGCATGTGTTGAACCTGGCCCGCTCGACCGACGCACGCCTCCTCATACCATCAGCATTGTACTTCCTCTCTCTATATCCGCTCTCGGACTTGTTGAAAGGTGACCATCCCAAGCTCCAAGTCGAACACCCTTCGCGACCTTCTTCAGACATCACGACGCAGACTGTGCAGGACTACACCCTCATCTTCCAATACCGCTTACAATTGCTCTTGGACTTCTGCCGAAAGACATGTGCTACAGAGCGAAGGACTCCCCCAGACTGCAAGAGTCCCTCGCAATGCTCAAAATCGTTTCACCGCCTGTCAAACTTGCTCTCAAGGCAGTGGATTCCGCGGACTGGGCCGTTCCACTTCATGAAGCAAGCGCAAGACCAGCTACTTGACATGCCGGACGTCTGTGCAGCGTGCCATGCTGCATTTAACCAGGAAGTGAGCGACCTCCGGGAAGAGTCATGGCGAAACTTGCCCGCTATTGTAGGGCTCCCCAGCTGGGAGAAGCTGGAAGCTGAGACGCGAGAGATGGCAATGACGTGAATGTATGGAACATGGTGTGTATTGGTCAGATATACTCGCTATCCCCGGTGTGTACTGTCTCCCTGCCTTGAACCCACATACCGATTCTATTCCTAGAGTCGCCCAAGCACCACCATTTCTCCACTATCTCTTCAGATAGCGACCACGCACTTGTTCCCGCGCTCTCGTTGTCCAGGAAGTCCAAGGATCCGATACCCCTTCCTGTCTCTTCATCGACTACCTTGACTGCACATGACGAAGTTAGAAATTGACACTCTGGCGTGTAATTTATACGTTTCACTCGGAGAATGTACTCACTGCACTGGGCATCGAATGGGGCTCCTACAATGAACTGACCAGTGCCTGCTCTTAATCCTAACGCATCCGCTCCGCCGGCTGTCGCCAAGTACAGAGACTCTTTCCAATCGATGGATAGTGACTTGTGCTCGTTTGGCCTTGCACCACTGGCTGCGCATTCCAGGTGCCTCGAACCCTCTCGTATCCTGGAGACTGTCACGGCATGCCTCATCGCTGACATGATATCAATGTCATAGCCACCAGCAATGTCGGTACCCAGTCCAACTTTGACACCACTGTTAAGTGCCTCCCGCAGGCGGAAGGGAGCAGCCGAGAAGTAGGCGTTCGAGAGGGGGCAATGCGCGATGGCCGTACCTTTTTGCGCGAGGCGCAAAAAAGACGGTGGGTCCAGGAAGGTGCAATGCGCTTGAACCGTGCGGGAAGTCAGTAGACCGCTCTATAGGTACGTGAGTATTGTATGGCTTCAGGGAGGTCTAATTACTCACTTGCTCGAAAACATCGATGTCTTCTAATCCGCGTTCCTGTCTCACCCATTCGACTTGATCCAACGCCTCTGCCATATGACTCTGTACTCGCAGACCACGTTCTTCTGAGAGACGGCCTAATCCCACAAGTAGCTCTTCAGAGCAGGTCGGGACAAAGCGCGGCGTAAGAACGGGTTCGATCAGCCGCTCGTGCGGGTCCATCGCGCTCTCTAGGGAGCGACATTTGTCTACGAAGGAGGCAGCCGCGGAGAGGGCTCTTTCTGCCGACATCTCGACGTACGTCGGTCTAGAGTTCTTGTCCATAGAGAGTTTGCCTACAAAAGCACGAATTCCTGCGTCTTTCATACACTCGGCAAGGATAAGACTATACATCGAGAATGGCTCGTCAGAAATGATAAATCTTTAAGCTCAAAGAGCGAGCGCACTTCGTATCTTCTCTGATTGTACCGAAGAGCAGGACAGCACCCGTCCCATGCTCGACAAGACGTCTCGCTAGTCGAGTGTAGACCCGTCGAGCGAGTATAGGGCTGCTATCTATCCTCTCCTCAGCCTTGAAGGCGTATGCGTTCAACCACTCCATCAGAGATAGATGTAGCCCAGTGCCTTGGTAGAGGAACTGCGGTGCATGGAGGTGTAGATCGTAAAACGTCGGCAGCAAGAAAGTGCCTGGGGGAATCCTGTTGACAGACGCACGGCTATTGAGCCTAGTCTCTGCTTCGGGTGAGCTAGCAGGGCCGATGTATACCATGAAGCCTTTCTTGTCCACTTCTGAGGGTCACACTGTAGTAAGCGAGCTGTGAATGGAGTGGCAAGAGATCTAACAGCTCTCACCCAGGACATGGTCCCTCAATATCCCCAGCTGTCCAAGAGATGGACAGTGGACGAAATCACCACGCCACATTATTACGGAAGATGCAACCAGCTGTATCCACACCTGTTCGGGTGGATGAGATCGCGCTGGATTCTCTCGTGGTAGGTGCTGCGGAACAACAGCAGGCCGTATCATTCGGACTACTGTTAGGCAGTTTCACACCCTCAATTTGTCTTTCTACGGCACGCTCAGAGTTTGGTCGACAAAATAAACAGAGAATAATATCCGAAGAGCGTTTGCGACAATTATGCAGATATACTAGACCTACTCAACACTGAATAACTAGTCTAACATCAGAAGCCCCCAAACCCGGTCATCATCTGGCATACCCAATTCAGATCAAGTAAAGTATGGAAGATGAAGTTATGCTTACGGCAGGTACACCACCCATCGGTGGCACACCAGTAGGCATGCCGTTGATGACTGGCGGAGCTTGAGCTGGATAACCATTACCTTGCGTGATGAGAAGGCGGTTTCCGATCATCCCAGGATTGATAATGGGGGCCTCGGCTTCCTGTTGCTCTTTCTGGGACTCTTTTTGTGAGTGCTCTTGCACCTGTTTTTCAAGAGCCGCGACCCGGTCGATGAGAGACCGCTTCTTTTGAATCTTGTATGGCATATAGAAGTCGTTGAGGCCGTGCTGCCATGACAACTCTTCGATAACATCTTCCCGAAGCAAGTCGAAACAGACGTAGAGCATAGCGGCGAAGCATTCCTTGTTGCCGATGTCGACGAAGTAGCCAATAAGGTCCTCTGAGACTTCTGTACTGGCGGAGACGGCCGCGGTGATCATTGCGTCCTTGTAAAGTTTGTCCTGCTTGGATAAGGCAATCGATTCTTCCCAGCGACCATTTTTCTGCGTCCGGCCAGTAAGCAAGAGTGGTGATCGGGATATCCGAATGGCATACCTTGTACAGATGAGCGGCAAGTCTCCTAAACTCAAGTAGTTCGTGCTTCTCCAACCGCTGCGCAAGGTTGACGTTGTTGAAATTGTCGAAGCTATCGATGGAGTCTCGCAGAGTCTTGTAGTCCTCCTCCTCGATGAGCAGATCGTTATAGGCGTCATTGACGGCCTCAATGTTCAACTGAGGGTGTTAATCTGAGGTTAGACAGCGGGAAGCACTCCATCCGCGAGAGCTTGCCTACATGTTGCACAGCGATGAGGTATGATCGGACGAGCGGAATGTGGTCGATCTGTCTGAACATCCTCACCACACGGGTATGGTCGATGCGGGGGATCATCACGCTGAGCAAATCAGTCAAGAGGGTCGGCTGCTCTTGCAGGTAGAAGGTAAGGGCCTTATAGTATCTATTAAGGGTATGAGATTTAATGAGGCTCGCGAGAAAGACATGCTCACATCTCGATATTGGCTACGCGGACAATGACATCCTTGAACTGGTTATGCTCCCAAGCATCCGCTGATCGTTCGATCATAGCAAGAGCAGCGTTGTCCTGAAGAGGATTTAACGGAGGTGTCCCACATCTTCAATATGACGCTTACAAATTCATCGTATTTGATGTATAGGAAGACAAGCTCTGGCCAGAGATGGGCACGCTCGGCAGCTTTGATGACCTGCGAACATCATTGGATATCTGTGGAATAGCAATTTTATATGCGCTGCTCACCTTAGGGATGTTGATACGGGAAACAAACAGCTTGAGATGCTCCATGACTAGAGTGTACCATTAGATTTACGGAGGCACACTGCAGTCATTCATGTCAACCCACGTTTCTCCGGACGATACTTGCTATATAGCACCGAGAGTTCCGTAAAGATACCCATCTATACGATCCACACTGAGCGGTTGTAAATTCACCAAGAAAGATCGGAACTTACATGGGCACGCTCGAGACTGAGGCCAGCCTCAAGAAGCTGGAGAATCTCATCGAAGTGGCCACGACGTTCATACGCCTGAACAATCGCCGGAAGCTCTTCGGCGTGAACGATGATATTCAGACCGCAAATTTGCGCCTGCAAAGCCAGCATCAGACAGTACAATCTAGACTAGAAATGGTATACCCACCAGTCGGAACTCTCTCTTTTCCAAGCACGCAGCGTGAACTTGCTTCCAGACTCTGCACACAACATGAACCGCCGCTCGACATCAAGCATGACACACACTTACTGGGTGTTGCCGGCCTTGCGCGCGCTCTCGACGGCACCCTGGTTCTCACCAAGGTAGATGAGCGTAGTCGCAAGACGAGCCCAATTGGAAATGCTAGTGAAGAGCAATTTCGCGGCTTGGTAGAGCTCGTCTTCGAAACACTTCTCTCCAACCTCGAGTATATCTGCCACGTTGGTCATACCCAAGAAATCTTCCATGTCATGCAGACGGTCCGTCTTGGCATACGCATACGCGAGCTCGGTATCAATCTTGGGTTCACGCAAGTGCTTGCGCGCCATCTGAAGGAAGCGGACGAGGTCGTCGTGCTTGCCAGCGCGGTTAGCGATCTCGACGACCTCTGCGTAATTGGTAGGGTCTTGAGCCTTGATGTACGAGTCTGCAAA
Source organism: Phanerochaete carnosa HHB-10118-sp (assembly GCF_000300595.1). Taxonomy (NCBI): domain Eukaryota; kingdom Fungi; phylum Basidiomycota; class Agaricomycetes; order Polyporales; family Phanerochaetaceae; genus Phanerochaete; species Phanerochaete carnosa. Next base: position 23,333 of record NW_006767640.1, on the reverse strand, counting down.
GCGGCGTCAGCGGGGAGAGGTGCTTGGATGTTCGTGAATACAGACCTATGGCATCTTTGATGCGCAGTCCGTCCAACTGGGCCTTCGCCAACCTGGACCATACCTCAGGCTTGTTGACTTTTGTCGCGTATTCTACACCACGGTCGAGCGATACGATGTGCTCAACGAGTACATTGATCGCCATCGCATGCTGCTCGTACTTCTTGTAGATGAGGAGCGCCTCCTCATACAGGCCGTGCTCCGTTGCAATCTTCGCGATCTCACTTGCATCGTAGTGCTGAAGCTTATCAATGTAGCCGACAACCTTGCCCTTGTCTGCACGGATCGCCGTCAGCATCAGCAGATTCTGCAAGTTCTTATTCTCGCTGAACGGCGAAGGTTCTAGGATAATCTTCTCGAGCAGTTCAATGAGCTCGATGGGCAGATCCGCGGAGAGGAAGGCCTTGACGGTAACGGAGACATCGTCCGGATCAGTCGATTCAGGCATCGCAGTGGTAATAACTTGGTCGATGAGTTGACGACGGTGGATGTTATCCGGAGTAAGGACCTGCGCCCAAAGCTCGGGCTGGCGGCGCTTGATCAAGTAGCGAGCCTGTTGCTTAAACATCGAGTTCTCGTTTGTGATTGCGATGAGCTCATCGTCGCAGAAGCCCTTGGCGTATGCGATATAGGCGAGGTAGGGATCGCGTGCTTCGCAGAACTTTCCGACAACCAAGGGTTCGTACAGCTGGTAGGCGACATGATATTAGTCCATATCATAATCATCAGCCAACTTGTACACACGTTGTTTTCCTTGAGGAACTGTTCGGGGTTATTGTTGCTGTCAATATAGATTTTTGCAAGCGCATTGAACACGGCAGGGTCCTGACTTCCCGCCTGCACGCGCGCTTCTAACCAGGGCAGAATCAACTTGAGGCGGTTGCGGGTCTCGACCTCGTGCACCAGCTCGTCGATAGCAAAATTGCCAGGGACAGATGCCAGCAAGCTCTTGATTGCCGTTTCGTCGCAATCAACATCGAGAAGTCCACCGATGACCTGCGGAGTGCGCGCTGAGTTGACGCGCTGGACGTACACCTCAATGAAATTGATGAGCCCGTGCTGGTACAGGTACAGCACAAGGTCGTGCACGAAGCCGAAGCGATCACAGACGATGATGAGCGGTAGCTGGTCAGATAGCTTGGCTTCCTTGAGGAAGTTCTTGACCTTCTCCGGGCTGTAGAAGTTACTCTCGCGACAGATACGTTCGACCTCGCGGATCTGGCCCGTGCGGGTCGCGGCTTGGATGTATTTGAAGTGAACCTCGGGATCTTGACTAAGATTGACGACAGAGCCGAGATAGTAGTAGAGCCCTTCGAAGCTTTTGACGGATTCGAACATCTCAATAAGCTTGACCGGACCTAGGATGTCCGAATACTTCGTGGCGATCTGGATGACGGCCTGCAAGTTCTGGCGGATGTTGACGCGAAGCATCTCGTACAAGCAGGCCATAGACTGCTCAGTAGTGAGACGACTGAAATAATTAACCAGCCACTATGAATCACGCATGCGTGAGTACTGAATACGAATTTAAGAAGCAAGCCACTAACATCGATAGGCAGCGTGCTCGCATGCACAATAACACGCTTGATATCTGCAATGTCTTCGTAATGCTCGAGAGCCTGAAAGAGCTGTTAGCAGCCTGGCGTTCAACAAATTTCGACAACATACTCTCTGGAGGAGACCGGCCTTTTCACACAAGTTGGCAATACGAGGGCGGTCGTAATGTGTGAACATCTCATTACCCAGAATGGCGTCCGCAACCTGCGGTGCATGCATCAAATTCATTTCCAGCAGACGAGTCTGCAGGTGACCCTGCTCAGGCTTGTTGTCTTTGAGCGCATCGAGTAAAAAGGATGTAGCGGGTTGAATCATATTCTGGGACATGAAGATGTCGACAACCTGCAAAAATCTGTCAGTTTGGCATCAATGCGACAGGCTGCGTCTGTACGTACCCGCTCAACGTCAACCAGCGGACCGTTCTCGTCGTTGACAAGCTGGGCAGCAAACTCAGCGCCCTTCTCGGGGTTGGTGCGCATAATGTGCTGCAGAAGGCCAATATAGTCTGGCGTGTACCCGACCTTCTTGCAGTACAGCACAATCTTCTCAGTTTGGCCCGTCTCTGCGAAGCAGGCGATGACCTTGTTCGGGACATTCGCACGCAGGTACACGCTCAATGCCAGAGTTAGGTCGTGTAGCCGAACAATGTCACCAAGCTCTTCGCTGCAAGTGAGCTATGGGAGGGATTGAGGAAGTTAAAGTAAGGCTGAACAGTCAGAATGCGTACCTTGTTTTCTTTCAGCCACTTTTCCAGCAACTGTTTGCGTCCTTGCTGTAAGACTGGGCGCGCAAGCTCCACTGACTCAAGATGATTAAGCTCGCCCTTCTCGAGTAAGATGCCGAAGTATTGAAGGATAGGTGATAGACCGCCAGGAGGGGTTGGTGCTGTCTTGAAAGACTCGATGACTTGCGCAGTACGCAGGATACCCTAACAAATGCACTGAGTTAAAAGTCTGACGCTCGTAATATCTGTGTCACTTACCCGAGGAGAGTTAGCAGCAATCTTGGCAGCCTCGCCGAACTGGCCACTTTGGAATAATGCTTGATACTGCTTGACATACAGGTCATCTGCGCCGGGTAGATTCGCACGGCTTGCGAGTTTGAATGCGAGCTCGGTATTGTTGAGCGTCGTGAGGATGTATGGAATGATCGTCTGGTCGTCGACGTTCACACTGAGAACCTGCCCTTTCTTGTTAACACCAATGATACCGTTAGTGCTATCATGCTCGGCAGTAACGAAGATCGTCTCGCCAGAGATGCGGTTCATGTAGATGCATGCGCCTGTGTCGAGGTCATACAGGTGAATGAAACCGTATTTGGTCACTAGGTAGATGATTCCGTGCTTCTTCGACACTTGCATTGCAACAGGGAAGTCATTGGTCGCTTCGGGCGGGAAGTACACGTCGACGGCTTTCTTCGTGAATTGAGGATCTGGCGCTTGGTGGTCAATTTCGACGATGTGCAGCTGCAAAGCGTGTTAGCGTGTGTATGTGCTGAACTACACCAATGAAACTAACCTTCGCACCGACCGCAGTGCGAACGGAGAACGCGAACAGCTTCGTGACTTGTTGATGTCCATCCAACTTCAGCTCTGCAAATGATGCGGCATGGCCTTCGATAGGTTGACTGACACTGCGCTCTCGGCTGTAGAGTTGCATAGCACCTTTGACCTTGAAAGCAGACGGATTCGTCGTATTCCCCGAGATACCTACGAGGACCAGCCATTTCTCGTCTGCACTCGCGCGGTAATTGATTATCTGCGCTCCAACGAGTGTGGGATGACGGTCGAAGACCTTCTGAGGTGGTGAAGTCTGGTCGGTAATGCTCCAATGGTACACAGCAGTTTCTGTGACCATGCCAATAGTAGCATCTGAGATCCACTTCCAGAATACGACGTCAGAATCGTTGACGTGGGATTTGACCTTCTGCTTCGTCTCAATGTTGAATATTTGGAGAGTGCGTCCGGCTGCGTAGGGCATAGGTGCTTTGCCAGATTACGAGGCGTAGCACGTACCTTTCAACGCAAGAATCTTCTTATGTGGGTGCATTACTGCTGAGTCTGCTGTGATTGGGCGGCGAAGGACATTGTTGGCGTCGGCGAGGTCGATAATCACGACTTGGTTCTGTTCATTAACCTTCTCTCGGACGCAGATGAAGTGATCCGACTCGAGGGTCAGAGTCTATGTTGTACAGTATCCATAGGCAATGAGTGTGCGTCTGGCGCAGCAGGGATACGCGTATACGTGCCTGGAAGGAGATAGAGGCTGGCTGGACGCCCAGACTGGAGAGCTGGAGATGCTCACAGAACGCGATAGGTTTCGAGATGTCGAGAGCCATGGCGAGGAGGATGGCACGTCGAAACCACCGAGAGCACCGTCCTGCAGATATGTGAGACGATAGAGAGCGTATAACGTAGCTTCAGAGCGGGATAAGGTCGAAGCGCGCGTCATCTTTCGGCGCTACCCTCACGTTCGGCATCTCCGGAACAGTCCCGCCGATGTCGGACATTCCCAGGCGCCTTTCAAGGTCTTTTTTTTCCGCTTGTTTATAAAGGCCCGTAGAACTACTGCTACATGAGGGCCTGTGCTACAGCCAAAACAGGGTCCGTGCCGGTTCGCCTGGTCGATCTAAAGTCTGGGGGCGCAGAGGGATTCGCAAGACCGCACCAGACGGCCCTGGCCTCCGCACGAGCACTGAGCCAGTTGATGGACTCTACCACACCAAACCTTAGACCTACCTCTATTGCATTCCCTCACCCTCGCCCTATCCCTAAACTGAACACAAAATTTATCATGGTGACCCCCATTAAGTATGGTCACCAGTGTTTGATCGACTATACTCCAGCTGACCTATAACGATTCACACTATTATTTGTGCTCCTCGTCTAACTGATTGCCCCAGTTGTCCTCGTCAGCAGGCGGATCCTCGGCACCAGATAAAGCCTTGAAAGTTTTGCCTACAGGTTTGTACTTGCCCCTGTAGCCAAACTCTCATGCTAATGCCTCTTCCTCTTTCACGGAGAGGCTCTTGTCTTGATTGAAAAGTATTCAGTACCTAGATACCATGTATTTTGCATACCACTGTGTAAACCTTTGTTCCACCTGGTCCAGGATGGAATATGATTGCTGCCATTTTCCTGGATCCACCAGTATGTCCTCTGGTTGTAGGAGACAATTGTGGTGTTGAACATCGCTGGAGTATTTAGCTTTGCAGCGTTGTTCTAACTCTTTTGTGTAATCATTTCGCTTTTCCTTGCATCTCTTCAAGTTGCATGAGAGCTTT
>NW_006767640.1:11102-13995 GCF_000300595.1 Phanerochaete carnosa HHB-10118-sp | reverse complement strand
ATCTAGCAAAAATAAAATCATAAGAACTTCAGATTAGTATTCACAGAATAAAATAACAGTTTTAACATTTTATAACAAGCAGTGAACTAATTAACATGTTTAACAAACTCAAAGTTTTGCACTAATGAAGAGAGAACAAATTAGCTGATATAAAATGCAGTTACTGTATCTAACATATAGAGAGTGTTGGCTAAACTCATTTAACTAATTACCTCTCATCTAACAAAGCAAGAATATAATTATATCTTATAAATGTTGAAAGAGCACCTACTACTGCTAATTACTGTTAAATTAACAAACTGAATTTTTCCAAATGATGATAGCCATGAGTTCGCAGTCGTAAATCTTGTAGTTGCGTTTGGCAGCATTCATGATCTGTAATCGAAAGGCAATTGAGTGCCATAGAGTATTATTTGGATTAAGTTGGCTGATTTCACCTCCAGTAGCATACCCAGAAGTGTTGACTTGTATCCGTGTATCTTGATCTGTGTGTCAGAGTGTGAGGACAGATTTAATTATAAACTTGGACTTCAATGTATCGAAAGTCTGTTGCTGTACAGAGCCCCACATGAAAGAAACATCCTTCTTTGTGAGGTCATGCAACAGGCAGGTTATCTTGGAGAAGTCTTTGATAAACTGGTGGCAGAAGTTAGCAAATCCAACAAAACCTCTAACATCTTTCAGGTTTGTGGATGTAGGCCATTCTGTAACTGCTTTGACTTTGCCAGGGTTCATGCTGACCGAGCCTTCGCTAATGAAGAGATTTAGGTATCCAATCTGGTCTTTCTCGAATTCACACTTTTAGGACGTAGATAGAGGTCATATTTTTTGAGACGCTCTAGTACTTCATGTACTATCTTTTGGTGTGAGGCGAGGTTTAATGACCAGATGAAAATGTTATCTAAATATACTGCAACTTTCTCTTCAGCGATGAAGTCTGCAAAAATAGTGTCCATTAGAGACTGGAAAGTCACTGGTGCATTGGTTAATTCAAAGTACATGACACGTAGTTTGAATAGTTCTTGATTAGTGACAAAAGCGGCCTTCCATTTGTCGCCAGCTTTTATCCAGACATTGGTATAGCTCTAACGGATGTCAAATTTAGAGAAGATTTTTGCTCCCTGTAGCTTGTTGATGATATCGTTAGCTAGGGGCAGTGGGTATCCATTCTGAATAGTAGCATCGTTGAGCTTGCGATAGTTCTGGATAAGTCTGAGCTTGCCATTCTCTTTTTTGATAAAGAAGATGGGTGAGGCTATAGATGACTTGCTAAGGATAATGTAGCCCTTTTTGATAGCGTTCTTGAGGAAGGCTCGTAGTTCTTGGTTTTCAGCGGAACTTATTGGATAGACTTTAAAGCAAATTGTTGACAGAGCATCTGTTTTGAGGTTTATGGCATGGTTTCAGAATTTATGCTCAAGAAGCCTTATCGAGTCTGTTTCCAAAAAGACATGTGTGTGTTGATGGTGCTTTTTTGGAACAAGCTGTTCAAAAGTCTTCAAGTACTTTTCCTTGTTTTGTTTAACTGTGACTTTTTATGAATAAGTGTAGCCAGCTAGGCAATAAACTTTGTCTGTAGCGTTATTGAGTATGCTAGCCTTTACTCAGGCCTAGCGTTCTGCTCGATTAGCTTTGACTTTGGTTAAATTTGGTGACACAGAGGGGTCAGACAATGCTTCTGAGCTGTCAGAAAGTGTCATTTTGCCTGTCTCCCAGTCTATCGTGGGGTTAACTTTCTTCAACCAAGGTAGCCTAAGAATAATGTTCTCAGAACTGATGTTGGTGATGAAGAAGTCATATTCTTCTGGAGCTTGTGATCTGATCTTAACTTTGAGTTTAGCATAGTGCGTGATAGCACTAGCACTGTTAGTTGATCCGTCAATGTTTTGGAGTCTAATTTGTCATTTAAGAGGTCGTTTATAGATGTTATTTTCTTGTGCAAATTTTTCATGTAGAAACTGGTGGCACTGGAGTCAATTATAGTGGGTGTGCGTAGAAACTTATTCATTCCTGATATTATTACAAAAACATGAAAATGAGATGAGAGATGATCTATAAATGACACGGTACATGATGAAATATGGTCTGAGGGATCCAAATCCAAATATACAGGAGCTGGCACTGTTGAAGGCCAATCATTTAAACTGGGCACCAGAGCTGCAGCTCTAGTCTGGGCCCTTTCTAAAAACTTTGGCTAAGTTTTGCCATCAGCTCGGCTTGCTGTTTCGAGGCATTAGCCCAGGTTTGAAGCTTGATATGTGAGTAATTGCTATAAGCTGTGAAACATGATATAGTAGTAATTTAGGTAGCAACTGTTTTAGGCTGCAATAGTTCAATTCAAGGTGTCTGAGCTTGAAATTAGACTACATATGGCATATACCAACTTTCTGAAAAGATGACTAAGCTAAAGCATCATTCCAGTATGGTAAAGCACTTTAAAACATATCATATATTTTGAACATGCTACATGTTAAATGTTTTTGCATCATATCATGGAGAACATATGTACAAACAAGTTCTCCATTAGTAAGCAGCCCAGCAATCCAGTGTTTGGGCTGCTATTCACAAAAAACTTGCCAGAAGCTGACAAGTTTTTGAATATATATGGTAGCGCTTTCAGATTTGAAATAAGCACCAGAGCGCAGGAAGCCAGCTTCTGCAAGCTATTGCACCTGCTCCCCTTCCTTTCCCTCTCATAGAACTGTCAGGGCAAGTGTTAGAATAGGTTCTACTATACTTGTGTAGTGTAGAACTCAATTCTCATGTCTTTCTGTGATGTATACATTATAATAGATAATAAATAACCTTTAAAGCGAAAAAGGGCACCAGAAACAGATGGTCCTATATCTTGTACAGAACTTGAAAGAACATATAATGGCTCTAGACATATATA
>NW_006767640.1:0-11077 GCF_000300595.1 Phanerochaete carnosa HHB-10118-sp | reverse complement strand
AATTGCTATAAGCTGTGAAACATGATATAGTAGTAATTTAGGTAGCAACTGTTTTAGGCTGCAATAGTTCAATTCAAGGTGTCTGAGCTTGAAATTAGACTACATATGGCATATACCAACTTTCTGAAAAGATGACTAAGCTAAAGCATCATTCCAGTATGGTAAAGCACTTTAAAACATATCATATATTTTGAACATGCTACATGTTAAATGTTTTTGCATCATATCATGGAGAACATATGTACAAACAAGTTCTCCATTAGTAAGCAGCCCAGCAATCCAGTGTTTGGGCTGCTATTCACAAAAAACTTGCCAGAAGCTGACAAGTTTTTGAATATATATGGTAGCGCTTTCAGATTTGAAATAAGCACCAGAGCGCAGGAAGCCAGCTTCTGCAAGCTATTGCACCTGCTCCCCTTCCTTTCCCTCTCATAGAACTGTCAGGGCAAGTGTTAGAATAGGTTCTACTATACTTGTGTAGTGTAGAACTCAATTCTCATGTCTTTCTGTGATGTATACATTATAATAGATAATAAATAACCTTTAAAGCGAAAAAGGGCACCAGAAACAGATGGTCCTATATCTTGTACAGAACTTGAAAGAACATATAATGGCTCTAGACATATATATATATATATATATATACATGTTATTTAAGTGTGGGGAAGCAATTTCAAGGCCAGAATAACATGCAGAGATGTAGGCAGAAGGTCAGAACCCTTATTGCACTCATGGTAGCTTGGCCACTGTTCTCAGCATTTAGTAATGAATGTAGCTAGGTAAAAATGGTTGTGCAGGTGTTCTAACACAAGTAGATAACATATAAAGCTCTGTAGAGCCCTAGCATACTGGAAAAGGGCTGAACTACACTCAACAACATGGGTATGCACACAGGGCTTAAAAACACCACATATGCAGATGTACAAAAGCCTACAGACAGAGACAAGCTAAATGCAGCTACATACATAGTATTCAAACATGTTATAACCCTCCCAGGTGATAATGCCCTTCCCACCTATGCTGTAAGAGCCAGGCATACACCTGTGCACAGATGGTGGTTTTGAACTGGTCAGAACTTGATCAAGGTGTCACTCTGGGGTTAACTGATGCACTGCTCCACCAATACATGTCCTTTGGATCTAGAAAGTTGTATCCCACCATTTTCACAAGCTGGGAATCGATTGAAAACAGTCCGCTCATTTGATTCTAAGTGATTGAGCCAGTAGGAGGTGTTTTCGACGAGATCAGCGAATAGGCGCCCGTAGAAAACACCAAGATTTGCTCAATCAGACATTTTCCAGAGCCTGAGATTGGAAATAAGCATATAAATCCTATTCTGGGCTAAAAGAGACACCTCCCAGCATATGAAAACATTTGATATGTGCCATTTTTTGTGCCAAGCCTCGCAGGTTCTATAGAGAGTTTGTGGATGCCTGAGGCTCCCCAAACTCTTGAACAGGGTTTAAATGCAATTTATTATGAGTGTATAACATTAGAAGAGCTGTAGAAGCTTTGAAAAGGGTTTTCTGCTATTTTCAGGCCAAAAAATTCGATTTTTAATAGAAACTAGGTGCTCAGAAGCTAGAAACTTGGGTAGTGGCAGCTTTGTGGCACTGGCGGGCTGATGGCGGGTTGATGGCGGGCTCATGAAGATTAAGACCACTCTAAGATTGCAAAAACTCGACTTTTGGCAAGTATTTTGTGAATAGCGGGCCTAATTTTGCTTTTTGACATATGTTTAGTATAGCAAATATATTTTAATATATGTTCACCATTTTCCCATGTTATAAAACGAAAATAAGCGCCTAAAATGGTATGTTATGATATATCTCCCAAATGGGGTGTATGTTTTTAATTGCTGCTATGTCAGAGAGTAATAGATATGTTTTAAAAGCTAGATTGTGTGAGAATTGACTGCCAGATAGCTATGACAGGTCCAGAATAGTCTAAAATAGTTACTATGTAGATTACTACCAAGTCATGTTTTACAGCTAGTAGCAATTACTTACATATCAAGCTTAAAAATAGAGCCAAAAGGTGCTGTTTCTGCATTAGGAACATCATGTCTTTGAGACTTGCTACGTCGGCAGCTGAGTCTTGAGATGCGGAGATGGATGCAGATGATGAGGGAGTAGTTGACGATGTAGTCCTGATCAATTGTGACTTTGCTGGTTGTCCGGCTAATCGCGACAAGCAGAGCTTTTTCCAATGGCCTGGTTTACCACAGTGCTGACATTTTGTATCTTCGTGCAATCTGTTTGCTTTGTGACCTTTTGACCTACAGACACAACAGCGATCAACCATTAGCTTGTTGTACTGTCGCTTGATCTCAGTGGGATTGTTGAGGCCTTGGAAAAAGTCGTTAAAGCAAGAAGCAAAGATGTTGATAGTGTCAATGTCTATAGTGTTAGAGTCGCAGAAACCAGAGGAGCAGGAAGTCGTTGTTGGCTGGGGTTACAAGACTGATTTGCCTTAATTGGCTGCCAAGTCTGCTTTCTGCAGATCGATTGTTGCTCCATAGATTTTGACTGTGTTGTAATCCATAACCAGAGGAGCAAAGTAGAACAACCTGTTAATGTAGTCGGGGTTTATGCCAAACTTGAGACGACCATATAGGTTGTTATCTGACCATTCGGTACAACAAGAATAAGTCTTGAACTCTGAAAGGTAGTCCACAAACATTCTGTTGCCTTGTCTAATTGACATGAGCTTTTGTTTGGCCTCATTTTTGGCGTCCACCAGTTTGAATTTTGCTGAGAATTGTTTGACAAATTCTGTCCAGGAGAAATTGAACAGAGTGCGACCTTTCAAAAGATTCTTGATGTGAGAGCAAGCCCAAACTGCAGCATCATCTGTCATGAACGAGAGAATGCCAGTAATCATCTTGACAGGGTTCATTAGCCAGTTGCCATTAAGTGTTGTAACGGATAGTGTTATTAATGTCCTGTAGCACAAATATTTCTTTGTTTGCTCTGACATACATACAAAAGGCGCTGCAGAAAAGTCTAGCCTTTTCCAATGACTTGCCGTCAAAGGTTGAGAGTTTTTTAACAAAAGACTGGGACTGGATTGAGGAAATTGATGCAGTCGCTGGATGTGCATTTGCAATAAACTGGTTCACATTGACTGTGAGATCGTTGACGTTCCAAATGAGCATGGCTATGAGATCCATCACATTCTGCATTGTTGCTTGGTATATCAGTGCGAAATCAGTTGATGGGTTAGTTGGAGTGTTTTGACCGGAAGGCCTATTGACTAGCTTGTCCATTTTGCTTGTCATCGGCCCAAGATCATTGAGAGTAAGTTCACTGTAGTCAGTGATATGCTCGTCTAACTGATACCGACTGCGGATCCCTCATTTCTGTTCTATATCTATGAACAGATAGGGTGGATCCTCAGTGATAATGGGTTATGTAGAATGCTTGTAGTATCGATTCAGGCAGAGATAATTTGTGCAAGTGCTTAATTCTCTCTTGTTGCTGATGTGACAGTCTCAAGCTTCTTGAAAGTGAAAAATGTGTGCTAGTGCTGCGCAAGCTAGATAAATGTTGGTCACTATGTCTGATTCATTTGGGAGGACCAAAAACAGGTTTATAGAGAGTGAAAGGGGAGTTCTTAGAATAATTGTACTAGTTCTAACTCAACGAGGTGCTCAAGTGCATAATCTAGTATATACAGATTGAGAATTCTTTCCTTGTTGTAGTCTATGTATTTGAAGAGTATATACCTGTCCAATTTTACTATTCTAGTTGAAATACCCATTGTTCCAAACCGCATGAAGCGCTTTAAAAACTTGGACTCGGTTGTGCTAAAGTCCTTTGAACAAAATCCTGCTGATCTCCTTTAAACCTGAGTCCCAGCAATTCCACTCTTCAATGCTGATCACACAGGACACATTTTTGAGAGTGTGGTTGAGGTGAGTGAGGCAATTGCAAAGTTTGAAGACGGCGCTGATGTCATCAGTGAGGATGTCTGGACAGTTGAGTGTTTCGAGGACGTTGAACCTCTTGAAGGTGGCAGCAAACTTTGGCGTGAAGATGTGGGCAAAGTTGACAGCTGTATGTTTGGAGATGTTGATAGTGACTGGCTTCAGAGTGATGAAAGTGTAGGTTGGAGCAGTGGTAAGATGATCTACTAGAGGGCAGTTGGAAGAAGTGCTAGTGTGCACATTTTGTCTGCTGCAAGCTTAATCTCGTTGCACCTGGTAGTGCCGGCAATTGTTATATACAGCTAACTTGGTGTGTTCGACGGCATTCCAGTTAATACTAGGGAGTGTGTTCGAGAGTGATGGAAGTGTGGTGATGTGCCAAACAATGACTTTGAATTTGGCAGTTATGTACTGATGTGGTGCCTCTGCTTCATGTTCCCGACTAAGTTGGTCACATACAGCTTTGGACAGTGTGTGGCAGAGGTGGGGGTGATGCTTGTCCATACAGCGTTTAAATGCACGAGGGCAATCGGGCAAATTCTTAGGCACTGGTTTTATGCAGAGATTAGTGCTAGATGCATACGTCTGCCACCAATCGCCAAAGAGACTTACTCTTTAAATGGGGAGAATAAACTTTTTTAAAACTGTGCACAGGGCACTAGATAAGGGGGGATAGAGTCTGGATGCACAAAAGATCTCAACATAATGATGTGGACTGATGTTGACACACCACGAGAGATACTTCATAGATCTAACTTAAAGATGGCACCAACAGTAGTCTGGCAACGATTGCGTTAACTTGTTCAGCTAGTCCAAATAAGCAAGAGGTTTATTAGTAAGTATACTACAATACAAGTAAAGGCTTACCTAGCCCAAATAATCAAAAGGTTGAGATGGGGCTAGATAGTGACAAAGGTGTCCTTTATATACTGTTTAGGTTGTGCATGAACTAGGCATTACCTAAGCCATTGTAGCTATGGCATCTGCTAGTATCTAGGGAACTTGGCAAAACACAGGGGCCGGTATGTCATAGCATATGACGTTGTCAGGCTGACAGGGATTAGATGTCCATTGCTGATCAGACTCAAAGATAGAAGGTCCAGTGGAAATTGGAGTGCGGCTGTTACCAAGAAAGCATGATGCAGGGATGAGGTAGCTGCGATGTAAGCACATTTGATGTGCTGATGCGTGCCTGTTGGTGATGCGGTTCTGAGGTGTTAGCACACAGCTAGGACTTGTAAACTGGCGCCAGAGTGCCAACAACATTTGGAAGGTTGTACTAACATTGAATAAATTGTAGAAAATTGGAAAAAATGGGAAAATAATAGGAGGCCAGGGCTACACCCACAACATTGGTGGAGTCACTCATTGAATCCAGTTCAGCCATCTGCAACAGCCTGCAAAGGTGAATGAGTGATGGCTCAATTCTTTCACCACAGAGTACTCCTAGAAGGTGGTATTCAGAATGCTCATGAAGGAACAGTTTTCACTTTTTGACTTTGTGAACTCTGAATACAGAGAGCTCCATGAAGGGAATATATGAGCCAGCGGTTGAGAAGCGCATCAACTCTTGGAGCGCGTTTTCTTCAGTCATAGACACATCTTCTTCCAGAACATGGTCGCTTGGGTTGGGCTTCTAAAGATGGTTCTGAATATTCTCAGAATCATCTATCTTCGTGTTCTCGTCGACAATGGCATCAGTGGTACTTGTCAGAGTATTCTTGCCTGACTCTTTGGCAGCTGCAGCCTGAGCTTGGTTTTGCTCACGCTTTCACCTTAGCAGGACCTCATGCTTTTTGTGCTTTGCCTCTTTGTACTATGACAGCTTATGCCAATCAATACTGAGAGTATATTGCTTGAGTGCATGGCTTTTATTGCACATGTGCAGCCAAGCTCTCCAGAAGTCACAGGCTAAGAGTTATAGCCATTGATTGGCTTCCATGCAGAGGCGATCAACTTTAGCTGCATTATGCAGAAAGCAAAGTTGATCAAAGGATGTGGGTTCCTTTGTGCTTGTGAGGTCATTGTGGAGGAATTTGAGCCCTGGCTCATAGTTTGAGCATAGTGTGAGTATCGGCCATAGTGTGCTAGATGCATTCGATGTTCCTTTGCTCCTCTCTCTCTGAGAATCAATGCCTGCCCTAAAACCCAGATTAAGCTGCCGCGGGGGCTTAGATGAGTTGGGCTCAGAGTGAGCAAATGCGGGGGCATGTTGGAACAAGGTTCTATGTACGTGAGCTGGAGCCGGCGGCACATCAGCAGTGACTGAGGCAGCAGCAGGAGCCAGTAGTGCGAGAACCGAGCGTGCATCAGGATCTGGGCATGCGGTCAGATGGATGAAACAAATGATGGCACAGACCGGTTGTTCTATAGCAGAATGGATATCCCTGCAGAGACTTTGCCATGCTTGCACAGCTTTTGCTGCTTGTCAAGGTACTTGATGTGGTGGTTGGCATAATAGCTCCACCTCATCCAGTTGCGACCCTTGTGATTGTTCCAATGGGAAGGATTCTAGATAGCAGAGTGCTTCTCTTTGTACTGCTTAATAACATTCAGGACGTATTTGGCATGGTTTATGCTCTGCTTCTATGGGGTAATTGCGAGAGGCTTTGTTGACATAGCAGCTCACTACTTGTTGCACTTCTTCCTTTTGAGATTGCGAGCCTGCCAAAGGTTTTTTTGCACCAGAGTGGCATTCTCTAGCTCAGATTCAGTGGGCTTGGGATCAGATTCAACTCTTTGATTGCGGGCCATTCTGTCTTTGTTGAATAGAGACCAAACTTCTCAGCAGGCCACTTTTTTGCTACTGAGCCTTGTCGAGCATCATCGCCTTTGGCAGACAATGATGACTCTGAATTGCCATAGTTGAGCTCTATCATTTGTGACATGTAGAAACGTGCACAATCTAAAGGCGACTCCACTGCACCAAGCGGCGTGAATAGAAGCACTTAGTGTTATGGGCATAGCTCTGGCCTCCTATTATTTTTCAATTTTTCCTGATTTTCTACAATTTATTCTGTGTTTGTACAACCCTCCAAATGTTGTCTGCACTTTAGTGCCAGTTTACAAATTCTAGCCGCGTGCTAACACCTCAGAAATACATCACTGACAAGCACACATCAGCATATCAGACGTGCCTGCATTGCCACCACCTTGTCACCACATTACACTTTTTGGGTAATAGCCGCACTCCGATCTCCACCAAATCTTCTATTTCTAAGTCTGATCAGCAACAGACATCCAACCTCTATCAGCCCAACAATGTCATATGCTATGACACACCGGCCTCTATTTCCCGCTGAGTTCCCTAGATACTAGCAGATGCCGTAGCTACAGTTGCTTAGAAAATGCCTGGTCTGTGGTGCAATCTGAACAGTATATAAAGGGCCCTTTCACTGCTATCTAGCCCCATCTCAACTTCTTGGTTATTTGGGCTAGGTAAGCCTTCTTTTGTATTATAGTACAGTTACTAATACAAACTTGGTTATTTAGGCTAGCTGAACAAGTTAATGCAATTGTCATCAGACCTCAGTTGGCGCCACCTTTGTTAAGATCCACTTAGTATTTCTGGTGTTGTGTTGATGTCAGTCCACATCACTTGGTCTGCGGGCATTTGGAAAGAAGACATAAGCTGTAGATGTGCCCAAGAAATGGGCAAAGGAATCTTGTGGTGGCAGAGGATATTCTCCAGATCACCTGCTTCTTGGCTAATACGCTAAGTCATATTATCAGACTCAGCCTTCTTCTCTTGGACCTCTCGAAGAGTGGACTTGAGTGTTTTTATCTGCTTGCAAAGCCAACTTTCAGTTTTGCGAGCTTTCTGCAGAGAAGAGGAGAGTTGAGAATTCTCCTTCTTAACTTTCCTGCGGGTTTCCTGGGCTTCGTTGTGCTCTTGGTGCAGCTGGTCTTCCTATACCAAACAATCCTCCCACTATCACACAGGAGAATTGTTTGTACTATGCATGCAGCTTAGCTGTGCTGCAGCAGCCTCTCGAAAGCTCAGGTCTGCCCCACCAAGTCGCTGGTGATGTATGAAGTCGTCACATTATGCGCATCCCACAAGATGTTGAATAACACCAGTTTGCAAGTCACAAACTCAGTAGAGGTCACTGTTGGGGTCTTAACCCTGGCAATGCTGCCTGGAGTTAGAAGCTACTGAGGCCTCGTTCACTCACTGCTTGTCGGTGTTGAGGCAATCAGAAGTTTGACCATAGTGTGATTGGTCATGTCTCTGCTCACCTTCCATGGAAAAGTCTTCTTTTTTTGGCTATTTGACCTGCTGAGATTATTTGCAGTTGATATATGATATCAAGAACACTTGCGTGTTCTGCAGGTGTTCTTGTCGTGGGAAGAAAAAGAGAGTTGAGATGAAAGTGGGGAACTTGAGCAAGCAAAATTGCAGGGTGCCTTGCCCAAGGATCAGAATGCCACGTGAGGCTCTGATCTGAGAGATTAGCTCTTCTGTTGCCCAGAGCACTTGGGTGCTCTTCAGGAGTTCCGACTCCGAGGCAGTTTCGCCCAATCAGAGATTGTGCACAGGTCAAGATATTTATCTAATGCTTTGAGCTTATCGACAAACTCAATGGGTTTGAGGGTTTCTCCTCCAATATTCCATCTAACCTTAATTAGAATAGTATCCCCATCCCATTTATGGCCAGCAATCTTGTCTACTAGATATTCTGCATCCTCCGAAGTGCCCATGTCATAAAACACCTGGATATCCCAATGTGGAAATAGATTACTCATTTGGCTCATGCCTTCTCAATAATGATATATGAAATTTGGGATGTATTCTTCATTTTGCTAAGTTCCTGGAGAGTTTCAGGGTGTAGGACAAAGTTCTGGAGTCCCCATACAAAATTTTGTAAGGACCAATAAATCATGGAACTAGCTTTTGTGCACAATTTGGCAGAAGAGATAGGTTCTCCATGGATAGATACACAAGATCACCTGCTTTCAGGGAATCTTGCTTGCCATGGTACAAGTCTTTGTCTCAGCAATGCTGATTAGCATGGTAAGTCTGATGCACACAACTGTCAATTATCACATCATGGGCCTTGAGAAAATGATCCAACACTTGGCAAGTAAACTGCTGCACATTTGGCAGTGAGTTGCTTGTATCTTTAGACAAGACTCTAAGCATCTGAGGGAGGCTTTCTGGGTTTAGCTTGAAAGGAGCAAACCCGGTCGACTTACTAATGCTCAAGTTTATTGCAAACTCGACCATCAGTATGTGCTTGACTCAATCAGACTGGTCAGGCAGGACGACTCCCCTAAGGGTTTGTGTAACTGAATGATTTGCTCATTTGGTTGCACCATTGGTCTGAGGATGGAAGGCTGTGAACATGAGAAGCTTGATACCAAAAATTCAGTGAACTTCTCACTAGAATTTGAAGGTGAACTTGGAGTCCTTATCTGACACCAAGTTGTCAGCACTCTTTAGTGCTAACCTCAAGCTTGAGATAGTAGCAATTGCTATCAAACGCATTGCATGACTTAGTAGTAACTGGCCTAGCAACTGCTTTAGGCCATCTAAGGTCTATAGAGTCCCTCCGGCAGTACTTGGCATGTCTTAGGGCATTCTAAAAGGGTATCTACATCATTGAGGCTTGAACTATCTACTCCTGGCACTCTTTGTAACAGCTAGATAGGCTAAAAGCTTGGAGAAAAGCATGGGCACACTTTCCCAGCCTGGGAGCATTCTTGAATGGCCTTCCAATCAAAACACTACTATAATAGGCTTGGTGGCATGCTCTCGCACTCTTCACATGTCCTTTCGCTCCTCTTACGTGCCTTCTGCCCTCAAAATGCTTGGCAAAATGCTGGAAATTCAGTAAAATATTCTAGGATGCCATTCAGACACCTTTTACCTCGATGCTTAACAGCTGGGCACCTAACTAGAGGCATAGAAATATTGGGCCTTTAGTGTTTGGAGTAATAGATCCTTCGTATCTGCTGTGCATTTAGGCAAGAGAAATATGTACATGCACCAATTATATCAAGTTTATGATAAGAGCAAGAGGGAGGACTGGAACAGGTAGAGCATGTGGGACCTTTATCTAATTCTTCTCTTCTTTGCAGAAGACTTTGGGACTTCAACCAGCAATGAACACTTATATCTGAATGGCGTCAGTATTCCTATATAATAGAACTGAACAAGACTCATCCATGCAACTGTTGGGCCAGCAGAACACTCCTGATCACCCAGCGCACATTCTAAACAGCTGCAGCCTTATTAAACTATATTTGATATTGAAGCTGTTTAAAAAATATATTCAAATGTCATTTAGGCGCCAATTGAGCGTTTAAATATATCTAACATTTTTGAATATAAATGGATCATTTAAAAATTGTTTTTATGTTTATATCTTATATTTCATACTGCTAATTGTCAAAGATTGCAGTAATACATTTTATAAACACAACTAGTAGAATTAAATGCTAGTTTTAGATCAAAAAGTAATATATACAGCTTTTAACATCACTAACATATTTTGTATACACAAACTAGCATCTATGTTCTATTGCAAGAATAGCAAATTTTTTTTTTTGCTAAGTACTAGCTAATAAGCTATATACAACTGTATTTGTGTTAGAGAATGTCATATTTTATTTTGCACCTTATTTATTACTATATGCCTACTAACGACATGTTATTTAACTAGCAGATTCAGTAGTTAAGGCAATGATTGATAATCTATTGCAAAAAGCCATTATATGTATTAAAGATTGTTATATTAGCAAATGGCAGTTGTATCAAATATTGTACGTCTAGCATTATATACAAGGATAACAGTTATATTTTGACCTAAAAGTGTGAATATCTGTTAAACTTCTAAATTACACTTAGAAATTATTTGCAAGGTGTTAGCTAAGTGTATATAGGAACATTAAAGTGTAAAGTTTATGTGAGCTCTATAGCTCAGTGGTTAAAGTGTGCATGTTCTACAAATAGCTTGAAAGTAGTGAGACTGAGGTTTAATTTTTATTGGGGCCATTCTTTTTTTCTTTCTTTTTTCTAAATATTATGCTTGTATAAAGCTATCAATATATTGTATAGCATAAAAAATGTGTATAGAATTAAATTTGAGTTTGGTACATTGATTTTGAAGCTAAGAATACTGAAATAACAGCCTATTAACAAGAGAT
>NW_006767639.1:1535980-1590387 GCF_000300595.1 Phanerochaete carnosa HHB-10118-sp | reverse complement strand
ATACCCATATCATGACATATATAAGGTGAAAGACGGTATGGTATTTTTGTAGATGCTCAGAAGCAGTCTAAAACTGGCTGAAACATGCTACTGATGGCTAGATCCAACCAGATCTCGCTCACCAAATATTCTTGCGACTACATTTATGAACTTGTGCACTTGCACTGAGCCTGGTAGGCTAATATATTTTGTTTTAAAAGTGCTAGGTACATGCACAGAGAAGGAACAGTTGTGGAGCGTTACAATGAACGGGCAAGGTGTGATGAAATTGTCACTCCGCCTGATCTCAGACACGGCAGGCAACGAGGGGCTCTCGACAGCAAGTCGCAACGATCCTACGCTCAGCAGTGCCACTGGAGGCTGTCAGTAATGCGCATGGGAAACCGGGGAGGACCTGGCAGGCCCCAGGTCCCCCGTATACATGTTCTCGCGTGTGCCTACGTGACTTAAGGTCGACCTTGGAAAGACGGCTCGGCTTCTCGGCAGCAGCACGACTCGACGGCATCTGGTGTGACACTAGTGTGACGAAATTAATAAACGAGGGAGCAGGTCCCATTTTGCGCACCGGAATCGATCCGCAGCTCTTGCAAGACCTCAATAAAATACAACAAAAATGCGAATACATAGTCAAGGTGTGCGCACATCGATTTATGCAAAACCGCTCACGAAGAGGGGTTGTGGTAAGCTACAAGAAGCAGATTTGCTCAATTTTTATAAACCAGGGTGCCATCATAGTAGTACAGTAACATTGGAACAGCATACAAGACATATTCGGACATCAGGGCTGAGCACAGTTCACTTGCCTACACAGCCAAGGCCAAGACCAGTGTACGATAGAGCTACTACTGAAACATTGCAGGTTCGCCCAGACGGTATGCTACGGCACGGGCGATGGGGTGCCGACTCGGCTCAAGCGACCAACATACGGGCTGCCACGAGCCCTGCGCCAGTGGCGGGCAGAATCTGCAGGGCAGGATGGCGAGGCATTGGAGGGCTGCAGCCTGCGTGTCGGTCGCAAGTACGGGATCTTGCCGGTGTACAGCTGGACGCATCAATAGCATCAGTCCAGTCCAGTGCAGAGGAGAAAAGCGGTGCGGACGCCCACCTCAAGGCAGAGTATCCCAAACGCGAACATTTCGCTCTCGAGTGTCACATGCGTATGGCACCGCCATAGCTCAGCTGTATAGTCAGTCTTTCATGAGCACGAGGCTCGGAGGGTTCATACACATTTTAAGCTTCTCCCTCGCCCTGGTCAGGACTGCCAAACGCACGGACGCCCTCGAGTGTACAACAACTCCCAGGTAATATGAGATAAACTGAAGTCATCTGGTACATCTTACAACCAAAATAATCCAGCTACAGCACTGACTTACTACACTCGCCAGCAGCTGTCAGCGGCGCAGATGTGTAGGAGTTGGTCACTGCTCGTTGACAAAGACAGCAGCCATTCCCATGCCAGAGCCGATACACATGCTCGTAACAAACACCTTGCTACCTGTCTGCTTCGCAATGTTGAGGCCCGTTGCAACCTGGCGTGCCCCGGCTGTAATGCCCGTGAGCCTCTGCACCGACTCTGGCAAATATACAACACTTACTGCATCCAAGCGGGTGCCCAATAGCGATCGCACCACCGTTGACGTTAACTTTCTCGAATGGGATACCAATTTTGAGAATTGAGTAGACGGCTTGACTGGCGAACGCTTCGTTGATTTCATAGAAATCAACGTCTTCCTTCGAGAGACCGGTTTTCTCGAGCACCCTAGGAATTGCGAACGCAGGGCCAATGCCCATGACGCGCGGCGGTACGCCAACGACTGCGCTGGTGACGTACTTGCCGACGATGGGTAGGCCCAGACGTTTCGCGACAGAGCGACGGGCGAGCAAGACAGCGGCGGCACCATCTGAGACTTGTGATGCGTTACCTGCAATGGGTATGAATTATTGTAGTATAGAGATAAGCGAATGGTGACACACCCGCATGCGTCGAGCCTCCTTCTTTGAACGCGGGCTTCAGCTTCGACAAGCTCTGCGCAGTGACACCGTCGCGAACGCCGTCGTCCTGGTCGACAACGATCTCGGTCTCTTTCTCCGTCTTGGAGTCGATCCATTTGACTCTGATAGGCACGATCTCGTCCTTGAACTTGCCCGCCTTCTGCGCAGCCGCTGCCTTCTGGTAAGATGCAGCGGCAAACTCGTCCTGCTGCAGGCGCGTGATGCCAAAATCTGCGGCGACATTCTCGGAAGTGATGCCCATGGGAATAAGACAGTCCTCGGCTTCTTGGCAGGCGAGGACCTTCTCGGAGTACTCGTCGGCCTGAGCGCGCGCACCGTAACCGAAGGTCATAGATTCAACACCAGCGCCTGAAAATATTGGTTAGAAGACATGCTCAAAACAGCGGTGGTACTTAGTCAAGCTGCATAGCTGAATTAAATATCATTTATTGGTCATGCTTGAGGTCATGCTTGAGGTAAGCGGCCATGGCCACTGAACTGCACCTCAGGAGACCGCCAGCTCGCATATTTGTCTTCATCGTGTGGGGGGAGGAGCGAGAAAGTGAAGACTTGGGAATGAGCCAGTACTCACCGATACCTATGTCAATCTGTCCCACGGCAATCTCGTTCGCAACTTGCGTCAGTGCTGTCAGGCCAGACGAGCACTGGCGGTTTACAGTATTCACCGCAGCCGTGTTTGGGATACCAGCGGCGAGGGCGGCCATGCGTGCCGCACCTGCTCCCCCGCCAGGCGGGAGCACGTTTCCGACGGCGACATCCTCAATGAGTGCGGGATCAACGCCGGCCTTGCGATACACCGCACGCAAGACTTCGCACAGGATCTCTTCTGGCCGAGTGTCCTTGAAGCCGCCGCGTTTACCCTATACGAAAGGTACGGTTTGCCCTCGTTTGAGATTCCTAAGCACTGGGGAACGCACCTTTGTCAATGCAGAGCGTACAGCGGCGACGATGACCACGTCGTTGTCGTTTGGGGCAGTGACACGGGCTTTGGCAGACGTGCCGGCGATGTTTGAGAGCTTCTGGGCGAACGAGGACATGGTGGTATGCGAGAGAGTGGACAGGAAAGCAGGTGGAAGGGTTCAATCCGAAGAGTGGCTATATGCGTGCCGAAACGTCGACCTGGGATCAGTTAGCCCCAGAGTCTCACATGCTTTCACGTGTTTTACGGTCAGCGGGCATGTCGGTTTAGGCAATGCGGCGGGACCGGTATCGGTGTTGCCTTTCTAAGTAACACCGATCCTCTCGTATGCTCGCCAGTCTAGCAGCTGCGTGATTCTGACATAGATAGAAGCGCTGAATATACCAAGTCGTGCCGTCAGCCAAACTAATCGTTCTCAGCGCAGAGTGCGCCCGTCGCTTGAGGCGGTTAGTTATCCTCGTGAAAAGCAGTCCGCTTGCAACCTTGCCGAATTCTGGTCACAGAAAATGTGGCTCGTTACCAACGTCACGCGAAAAGGGCGGTATCGGAATTATAGAGGAGTTGCGTCACGCCATGCTCAGGGCCGGCACGGGTATGTGTTCCGAGACGGAACGTGAATTAGGGAGCAAGACTCGTACGACAAAACGTACATGCGGATGAAAGCGGATCCAGGCATCTGCTGGCGTGTCGCACCGAAGTAGGGAGCTCAACATTATCATAGCGTCGAGAGCAGCAAACGACCGCCGTCTACCGAGCATCACACATCTGGATATCAAGGGGTGCAACGCGGCTAAGCACGCCGTCATTGTACCCCAGACGTCTATAACGGCCCACAGCAGCCCACCATACACTGCGTCCGTCCACGACGCCTCACATGCGACAATATCTGCAGTTCCATCAGCCGTTCACCTATCGCACGACAATCTTTCCCTGTCGTGCTGTCGCCGCGTGTCAGGACGTCGCAGCGAGACGTGCAAGGCCATAAACACTTCGCAGAATTGGAATAGCGTAGCCGACGGGGCGGTGCTTGGGTGAGCGCAGGATGATCCTGATGAGGCGTCGCTTAGCTAGGCCTTTGTATCATGTGCTCAGATGCATCTACCTGAAATCGGGGACTGTATCTCACCTTTGTATTAGGCTTGTGAGGAGGAGCAGCGCGGAAGCTTATCAGGAGATATACGTTTCAGCCAGAAGATAGGTGGCATGTAGCCGACGCGAAGCTTTCAGTACATTTCAGTAGTGGTGGTCATGCCTATGGATTATACGGGTGAGTAACGCAGCGCTGTATGCAGGGAATCCCGCTCATCGAGCAAGGAGAAAGATCGCCTACATCTGTTGACGCGGAAGTCGAGTCAAACATCCGAGTTAGTTGCGGACGAGCCTAGCGGGATCCACAAGATGCATATGCGACCGGAAGCGGGGCGCCCTCGAAAACGCGGTATTGGTCCCGAAACTCTCTCCCTCATCGAGCTATGGGCGAACTTTGCTGACTGCGCGGAGTGCCCCGCACACTGTGTTTCGTCTATAGCCGTTGTATAGCGGAAGGGATGAGGACCGACACGGACCTTGGCGCGTGGAGATATGAGCGTCGTGACATCTAAGCACAGCGAAGAAAGGAGAAACCTACACGGCGGCGGCGGACGAACGTGTAAGAGCAAGCATCTTGGTCTTCCGCAGATAATCATTTCCAGACTAGAATCTGAAGCACAGCGAGTGCAGGGAGCTTTGACGAGCCTCGACTTGCTGCAAGGACGTCGGTCGGGAAGCGGTGCTGCCTGTAGAGTGGTCAGCCTGGGCGGGAGTAAATGGGACGCACAAAGTACCAGCTCTCCGCATCCAGCATGAGACTCTCCCTGTATGCACGCATCCACCTTCGGGTTCAGTAACGCTAGACAAGTTTGGCAGAAGTAGGGTTGTATTCATTTCGGAGGTAAAGTACACACAAAAAAGACCACGATGAGCGAGCTGTCCCTCCATTACGGGCCGTACCGACTGCAAGGAGTAAACGTCGGCATGATCTTAGGATAGAGAAATTTCTCTCCCTGCGAGAAAAGGTTCAAGACCGCCCCGTGAGCCAACGTCGACGCTAGCGGCAGTGGCGACCCCAAATATCAACCCGCGAGGTGAAACTTTCGACGAAGCTGCCGCTCGCGAATTTCGCCCTTTGTACCGCCGCCTCTGGCGCCATCAGATGGGATCGGTTCATGCCGGGTGTGCGTGCCTTTAAAATAAGCGCGCGCGAAGATTTTTCTCTCTCACAGTCTACCTCGACCTCTGAAGCTTGCGTCCGAACTTCCAGCTGAGGAATGCTCAGTGCAGCTTCCATTGTTTGAGGAGGTCGAGAAGAGGAATTGACTCGTTAGCTGGGCATGCCGTTCGCTTCTGTATTGCACCCCCACTGGTGAGCGGTCAATCAGCTTCTGGCACAGTCTTTTGTGTGCTTGCATTTTGTTCTCTGTGGTCGCGTAGACATATCGATTTGCGAGGTCTTCTAGTGGCAATAAACTCATCGTGGCCAAACATGCGATGCGAACATGAAGAGCTGTTTCGTGCGTCTCGTCTGAGTAAGCCGTACGTATACAACTTCCGCTTCTAGTAGCTCCATATATTTCGCCGCCATAACAACACAAGTCGTACGGTTTTTCGAGCAATAGCTGTTAACAAAGACTTACACTCGAGCTATATGGTCTTAGCGGCACCGACGGCAGGACGCTGGCAAGACCGCGCACGAGCCGGCCTGGTCGCTGCACCACTGCCGTGGCTTGTCGACGCCACTTCACTAGGCCTGCCTCGTGGTTCATCTTGAATTATTCCAGCTGCAAGATGGCACGACTTATCTCGTTCTTGTAGGTGGCTATCCTCGCGTTCACATTCGCAGCTCATCGATGACAGTCGCAGCAAGTGGACGCCCCTCCATGTTTAAAATGTCAATAATTCTACCTGGCGGAGTCCGAAGGACTACGAGCAGCCGTGCATGATGTCGTACCCAGCGTTGTGTCTCGTGGTCGTAATATGTCGAGTGCGTCCACTCAATGGCGGCGCAGAATTCAGTCTGGCTTTTTTCTTTCTTTTTTCTTTCCGTGGATGCAACCAGTGCTCTGTATTTGTGAAAGATTTGCTGCCATCGGACGTTTCGCAGGTACGCCAGCGTGTCTTCGGCGTTGGACTGCAACGACTTCGATCTCGCGAAAGTGAGCTATGCACGAGGGCGCATCGCCATATGCTGGTCACCCAACGAACACCTCTTTAAAGGCCTGCCGTCGTCACTGCCTGCCTATGCACACCCAGCATATGTCGATACCAGTCTGCCTCGTGACTATCTCTATGTACCTCTCTTCACCGAATGGTCGTATGGACTCAGACGTGCTCATGTCCACGGAGTCGATTAATAGACTCAGACGGAGGCAGCGATGTCCTTTAATTCAGCCGCTCACGCTCCCCCTAGACGCCCTGATTCGCGATGCAAGGCCTGCAATTCCTCACAAGCATGAGTCGCCACCGGGAGGCACCGGCGGCGGGAACTGGCTCAGGTACGCCTTCAGAATCGCCCTGAACCGACGTTGAACTCCTATTCTAACGCAGATGATAGAGTCTCCATAGACAATCCGACGCTGAAACGCCACCTTGCCTTCCGAGACGAGCTCCAAGGCGAGCGCACCGGCGGTGGTTGTTGTCGAGGTTGGAACGCTGGCGCTGATTGCATACTCTCGGGACGTCCGCCTAGCTCTTAGCACGATGGCGGGTGTGTCGATGTTCGTGCCTGTAGGATCCTGGCGGAAACTTGTCCGCCAGGTGTTTGAACGTTCGGAATCTAACAGTGGGGTGGACGATCCGTCGTGACTCTCTACCAAAGCCTTCCAGACGCCTTTGTATACGCCACCCGCCATCCCCTTTCGTGCGGCGTGTAGTGCGCTATCTTGGTACTGGTCGCATACGTGCCGCTAACGCGCTTGATGGACTTGCGAAATGCACAGGACAAGAGACACCCACGGGTGGCGGTGCTAGTGCGCAGAGCTCCGCCGCTAGTCACTGGCAGAGTGCGTCTACCATTGTTCCCTCCGCAGGCTAGGCGCAGTGATGACAGTCTTCATCTAGGGAACTGCTTGGGTCAAGTGGATGCGGATGTCGTCCTCGAGACATGGCCATTGTGGCCCTTGTACGGCCCCTCCACTCATTCCGCGTGTCTATTGGTTGACGTAGCACCCTCGTTGATATAGTTTGTCGGCATTGGCGTACCGTCCGACGTGCATGGGGAGGACTCGCAGCTCGCTTTTCCTACGGCCGGCTTGGTCACAAGCACCGATGCCAAGGACAGCCCCTTCCAAGACCTGCTATCAGTAGCTACATGTGCATCTTACGGCACGGCATCACAGGCGGGCATCTCCGAAGTGGCGTACATGCCTGCGCGCAATAGAGAGTCTGGCACAAGAAACGCCGCCACCGTGACCACGACCGCGGGCCGTCCGCAATATATTGCCGCCCACTGGCCAGAAGATGCATAATTACCGTCAACAAGACGCATTACCGCTAACGCAGTACGCCCGCAGACCCCTGGTCGCTTGCTGAGAAGCTGGACGCGGGTATCGACCGGTTTGAGGGCAATACCGTCGGAGTTGGGCGTGGCTCCTCAGGACAGCCTGCTGTGAACGTTAACCGCGAGATTGTTCGTATCAGTGCCGTTTTGATACAGTCATCCTAGGACTTCGATGGTGCATTCGAATTGGAGATGTGTGTACCCTGGAGCGGGTGCAGTATGCGGACGCCAATAAAACGGGTAAGAGTATTCGTCATTGCGACCAAGCCCACGGGGAGGAGGTGCAAGCCTCGGCTCTTCCACTCCTACTCCTTCAACCAGCCTTACGGTCTGCTCTCCGCCTATATGAGCTTTCTGACTTTTTCAGCCTATACAGTGCTATATTTATCAAACTATTCATCGTCCACAGTTGAGACCCAGCTCCATGCCGGCGGCCGTCTTCTTCCGTTTTGCCGGTCTTCGCGTGGAACCTGCGGCAGGATATCACCCAACATTGATATGGTCACCCCGAGCCTGCAGCTGATCGCATCTCAGGACAAGTGCGTCGCCCACGCGTGTTCCGCACCCATGTGGGTATACCAGCTTCTGCTTCTCCAGGGACCGTGGTAAGGCTCGCGCCAGTTCCAGCACATTACCCACCTTCCGTCAAGGGTCCTCATCCCGTGGCTGGCCATGACACTTGGTGACGACGTCGATGCATGCCTCGTGTATGGCACTTGGAAGGCTGCGCCTGGAACCGGTAGCTGAAGGTGGGAGATGTATGTGTTGGGCTCGGCAGACCTCGTAAACCAGATGGCCGCGATGATGACAAGCTTAACACCCAGGGTCTACACGCGTTCTTCCGGACGTTCGTGCACACCGATATGGGGCTTCTTTCGCCAATGATGCACAGGTTAGTTATTTCACTGATTTCGTTTATTACCCTCTGACGGGGACACGAGCACATTCTCGATGGCTGCCACTCGTCGGCCTGCCCCAGCTCTTCCCGCCAACGCTGCTGGCGGTCGGTGTAGAGGCCCATCAGGCACGTCTCGGCCTGTACGTGCGTGATATAAGCGATCATGCGCCTCATTTCCCGGTAGTCGTGTGGCCGTGGGTACCGCAGATGCGCATATCCGCAAAGGCGACTTCGTGGCAATCTGTCTTCGTCTTCGTTGAATTCCAGCTTCGCGTGTGATGAGATAAATGAAATAACGAACCTTGCCATTGTATATATGGCATGCGCCATCATCTGGCCCGTTGTCACGCGGCGGTGCATCGGCTACATCTCTTCGGAGGCGGAATCCGCCTTTGAAGTCGGTGTCGTGCTGCTACTTCTGGCAGCGCGATCGCATCTCTGGCTGGCTGATCCGTTGTTGATCACTGGCCGCTAACACTGCTGAGCGCTGAGCCACAAACCGTAGTCTGCGCAGAGAGACGCGTCGAGTCGATTGATACCAACGTCGTCTGATCGATCCCGCACTGCATTATTGCATTGAATCCGGCCGTCCGCGGCCAACGAGCGTGCGAACTGATCTTCTCTCCACTTCATCATCTAACCTGCCATATGCAATCTGATGCGGCGAAATTCCACCCTGCGCACGACGGGCCTCGAGTACGAATCGCACGGCGAGCTCGGAGATGTGCATGGGGCGGATGCTTTCGGCCGCACTTCCAGCGAGGCGGGCGCCGTTTGCAGGGCCGACGTGGCCTGGGCGAGGGTGTACATGGGCGCGCAACAGCCTCTCCAGCGCGCACCGGTACCGCCATCTTCACAGGGACGGTGAACGCTCCCGCATCGCGTTCGCCCGCCATAGGTGTAAAAGTAAAGTTTTCTGCGGAGGCAAAGATTCACGCTGTCCAGCTCGGGCATCCAGGCACAGG
This sequence comes from Phanerochaete carnosa HHB-10118-sp, assembly GCF_000300595.1. NCBI lineage: Eukaryota > Fungi > Basidiomycota > Agaricomycetes > Polyporales > Phanerochaetaceae > Phanerochaete > Phanerochaete carnosa. Next base: position 1,581,058 of record NW_006767639.1, on the reverse strand, counting down.
TAGGCCTGGTGCAACAGCATGCACGCGTGTGCTGTACTTGTGCCCACGCACGCTGGAGAGCGCATCACGCGGTCCCGCTGACAGCGAGTGGGCCGTGTGTACGTGTGGATCAGCCTTCTCGGCCGGTCACTCTGTCAGACCGGCACCGTCAAATGGAGCCGCCTTGGGACAGCGTTGTACAGTTACACTTGGTTACGTTACTCCGCGGACGACGGGTGAAAAACACGGGAAAACGCACACTCGAATGCCACCGCTGAATGAACAGCACTAGTATATTTCGTTCACACCGAAGGACATCCACTATGGTACCGAGACTAAACCGTACGCCTGCACGAAGTCAGGGGATCAGATATTTAGCTTTCATATGCAAAACCGTACGGGGCCGGGTGCGAGTAGAAAAAAAGCACTACAGTTTGAACAAGAAAAACAGACTAGAAGATAACATATCAGTATTTGGACAAATCGTCGTCAACCAGCGGAGGGATTTTTGCGTAAGGGTACTACATAGAGGTACGAAAGAAGAGCGAGTTCGGGGAAGGGAAGCTGGGGGAACGTCTCACAACTCAGATGGGAAGCGAGCAAGGCAGCATGTTCAGAGAAAAACGTGAGAAAGCACCAAGTAGCATGCCGCCCGTCTTGCGGGCAATACCAACGGCGCACGACCGTATCGCGGGGCAAGAATCGAACAAGGCCTCCGCTTGCGCGGTACTTGCGTTGATCTGTCCATGCATTCCGCGTCCATACCCGCCGTCGACCCGTGCGTAGCGACCGTGCGCACATATAGGGCTCGAGCGACAACCGTACCATCAACAGAGAGAGAGACGAGAGGAGAAATATCGGTGAGAATGGAAGCGAGACAGCAGCACCAGCGGTCCGAGCACCAGGAACCAATAACAAAACAGAGTCGACGAGAGGAATTTCGGGAACGCGAGAGAGCTCTAGGATGGGACGACTCGATTATGCCGCGGACGTAGTCGAAGCAGGCGCACGGTGAGCGTACGGTGGGCTCCGCTGTTCCTGACGCGGGCTGCGGTCCGTACTCGGCGAGCGCGGCCGCTTGAGCGAGTTGCCAGCGCCGTTCGCGCCGTTGCCCTGCGCATCGCCGTTTTCGGCATGCGCGACCGCTCCGCTTGATGCAGAAGCACTTCCGGCGGATGCATGAGCTGGCACAGGCGAGCCGTGGGCGCCGACGGCACCAGCGTGACCAAGGGCACCGTGCGAGGACGGCGCACCGCCTGCGTGCGGGCTGTTGAGCAGATTCCCGATAGCATTCGGGTTGGGCGAGCCTCCAGCCCCTGGCGGGGGTGGAGGAGGCGCGTAGTGGGGATGGCCATCCGCACGAGGTGGCATGAGCGGCGCAATCGACGGGTGGTCATAGTGATGTGGTGGGAGGGGCGGCATGTGGTGCTGCATCGGCGGGAGACGGCTCGGCGGCGGCGGGCTACGCGAGCTCTTGAACGTGCTCGTCACGATCGGTCCACGCTTGTGCGGGAACTGCTCCGGCCGGGGCCGCGAGTGAGTGCGCTCAAAGAGGCCACACTTGTTGCAGAGCTATCACAGCAGACATGAGAACCAAACACCTACCCAACCATAAAGGGCCACGTACCACTTTGCCCGGGGTGAGACTCGACCGGCGCCAAGTCGAGGTGTCGGTTGTCCGGCAGTTGTAGCACTTCCTGCGGACTCGGTCGTTCAGCTTCGTCGCTGCATCATCCGTATGGACGATATACGAGGGCTGTTCGAAAACAGGCTGTGAGGAGACATGGATAGGCTGAATCGAACGCGTCGAAACATGGCCTACCGGTGGTGCATAGTGCGAACTCGGCGGGTAGCCAGGCGGCATCTGGACGGCCGGGTCAGCGGGGTAGCGGGCGTGGGGAGGGTACGGATATGCTTGGTGCATCGGGGGGCCGTTGGGGGGAGGAGGGCCTTGGTAATAGGCTTGCTGAGGTACCTGCATTTGGTGAGAAGGGAACGACGAGCGAGTAGAAGACGAGAGGACTCACTGGAGGTGAGGGAGAAGCGACTTGTTCTGAAGCTTGCGATGGAGCGGGCGAGTTATGTATGGCAGCGATAGGTGGCGGGGATGGGTGAGTGTTCGGATGGTCGTATGGTCCCCGGTCCTCAGGCCTGTGGCTATCCGGGCGGCTGGATGTGAGATGGGATGTGTTGATGGTGATGGCAGTAGCTGAAAGCTCACCTCATACTGCCAGATCTGTCGGCAGAGTCTACACGGTGGGGCATGCTGTGGCCTTCGACGTCTGGGTGCGGAGGGGGATAGCGATGATGCGGGTGTTGGTATACGGGCTGGGCAAAATTTGAGTGCTGATGATGCTGGGAGTGAAGGATCAGAAGATCAACAGGAGAAGCTGACGGTGCGGAACGGAGATGGACGCACCCAGCGGTCTACGGTGTAATAGCCTGGAGGAGGAGGCGGGTGCTGGTGATAGTGATAGTGCACAGCGGAGTTTGCCGACCGAGGATCAGACAGAGCGGGGTCGATGGCGGTCGGAGGCGAGTCTCTTCGGGATGGGGGTGCCTCTTGGAGATGGCGGAGAGACTGGACTGGGGACCCAGGAGGGCTGCGTCGGGGAGAAGCTCGTGGGGACCTTTGATGATGGATTGGTGGCGTCAACAAACGGGACGTTGGACGGGGATTATATAACGGAAACAACATACATTTCTTCTCAAGGCTGTCCGGAAAGCACTGAGCTGCGAGAGCGATGTTTGATGCAAAACGAACCCGAGAAGACGGAAGCGCAGGGTGCTGCTGACCTCTCTGCAGTCCCTAGGATGATGCGAACCTTGTTACATGGCATCAATCAGCCAACACACGCCAACCACTCACAACTGATCTGTGTGCTCGACGTTTTCTGCAACAGTCGCGCGGCGGTAGACAACGAGCAGGTATGAGTCGACGCTCTCCGGAGACGACTGGTGGGCTCTGGAGCAACGGGGCTGGCGGTGGTGGACGTCGTTGATCAAAAAGCTCGCACGCGTCTTCACGCGTCTCTTGCGCGCTATCCCCAATCATTTTTATCTCCAAAAATGGAAGACATCCCGAATGGCCGTCGGATCACGGGTCACAGCTCGGCCATCACCCGCCGCGCAGGGGCCTGCCTCGGCCTGCCCTTGTCTGCATCGAGCAGCCGTTGTTCTCAGGCAGAAACATATCAGCAGCGGCCGTCGTGTGAGCCTGCGTCTGGTGGCTGATACCAACAACACATCTGTTCGGACGCAGCTTCAGAGCGTATCAAGGGCGGAGCGGTCCGCAGCGCGTGAGAACGCGGGAGGGTAACGTAACTTCCCCAGGGCACGATAACGCTCGCTGCGAACAACACATCCCCAGGACGCTCAATCAGGAGACGGGTCCCCTCTCGATTGAGTTAGATAGTTCATTTCGTTCAGCATGCCCGAAAACAGCATCGGACATCCTCTGTGCCCGTCCACGGCCCGACGGTGGGCACTGCGCTCGCGCGTGATGGCGTGCCCAGCCGGGCTCGTGCACGGTGGGTAGACAGCGTGGAACCTCCAGACGGCAGCTGACGCAGTGCGAACACCACCAGCTCTGTCCCCGCCCACCGCTTGTCGAGGGTCACCAGTGACTGCCTATGTACGACGGTGGAGCTGATGCTGATGATACCATCGAGATCCCGTGAGACGCAATCTCGCAATCAGCATCTCGCCTCTTGCGCACGCCAGGGCCAGCGTGATTAGGCTGCGCCGACGCTTGCAGGGGGCATTACCCCGATGGGTTTAGTTCGCATAGGCATCGTCGTTGTCCATGCTTTGCGCTCGTTCTTTCCACCGAACTTGCACCGTTCGGTGATTTCACATCTCATCACGAATCAAATTCAAACCCTTGTCCTCCCCTCTTTGAGCACCGGCGGCCCACGGAACGGACGGGGCCTCGCTGGCATCTGATGTGCTATCAGTCGCCCTCGTATTTCGTATCCCACATGCGCCATTGTAGTGGTGAGTGCTCGTACCCACTTGTTATTGATCGATCCGTGTTTACCGCCAGCAGCAGTTCAGTGGCGTTTGCAGGGCGCGCAAGGAGGAGCTGGGGGCCGTCATTCTCGGTGGTCATGCCACCAGAGGCTTGTCCGACCCTCCAGCGCAGAATTACCGGTGCCGTCATAAAGCGAACGTAATACCTAACACAGTTGTGCCAGAAACTTGCGCTGTGTATCCAGATGGGAAGCCGGGACAAGTCATCAAATGTCGAACGCGAGATACCTTGCTAGAAACCGTGCCTGTCTCCCGTCCAGTGATCTGTGAGCACGTTCCACCTACGTACCTGCTCTGGCTGCCAAACTCAACCCTAGTTGGACAGCATGTGAAGCATTATGGGCGTTCGGCCCAGACCGCTGATGTCGCGCAGTCCAAATCCAAATATCCAAGTACCAGGCCGCCAAAGGCGCTTTGTGCGACCCTCCCCTGGTGGACCAATACAGCCGTCCGTGCGCTCTACATTGCGGCAACCGTCTCATATTGACGCATTCTATACCATCGGACACGCCGCCTGCACCTTCCCAAACGTGTGCTCAGTGATCATACAGATAGAGAAGGTCTCAATGGAACTTTTTCTCTCGCAAGACGCCGCTCGGCAACATTCACCGCTCAGCTCCTATCGCCCACCCAAGGAATTCTCCGACAGGTACAGCTGACGTTGGCTGCCGCAGCGTCTTGCTGATGCAGCTTGCAGGCCGGCTGATGACTCGAAATGATCTAGCACTACCTTTCGCCGGGGTAGGCGATGCGGCTCTTTTCTGACGGAAGTCTCATCGTCGTTCTGGTCGCCTAGCGTTGCTGGAAACCCCTTTTTCTGTTGCCCAGATGGCCCGTACTGCCCCTGCAGCCGGGGTATAGGGTTCGTGGAAGCTTTCGGGAGATGTGTTCACATCGCGCACTTGAACGGTCGCTTCCTGGCATAGACGGCCGAGAACTTGCTATGGAGGATTGTTACACGCGAAGCTGGCGCGGTTGCTGGTGGTCGCACAGAAGAAGGGAGAAGATCTGTGGCCTGTCGAATCCAGATACGTTGAATGCGGAGCAGATTTCACTCAGTTGACGGGATAACAGCACCGCGTTGTTCAACAGCGGTCAGCGCGGTGGTCACGGCCGCTATCGACGAACGATCCCCGACAGGCCCGAGTCGACCATCCTAGGGGAAGTTGACGACGCTCCACGAGGCTGGCCGTTACATAACCTGCTTCTTGCTGCTGACATGCCGCCTGGGCTCGGTCACGGTTTCGCACGACGGGGAGCCCTTCTGATCACTCTTGGTGATTGACTCCGTAGATTGAATTGCCATTTCTAACAACCACGATGAGCTGACAGCTTGGTTCTAGGATTGTTATGCACGTAAGTCCTGATGGTTGTTGCGGTGCAGTAAAATTGTGGCAAGGGAACTGCTGTAGAAGGACGCATTTACGGAATATGCTGAAAGTAGGAATTGTTCTCGTTGTAAAAAATATCTTTGACCTGACACTATGTAACTCAGAGATAGAATTGGCAATTCTGGCTGTTCATCTGCACACAGTCGCACCACCGTGATGTCCCCTTATGCGGAGACCGGGCTCCAAGCCAACTCAGGCTTTCGCTCGACATGGACAGGTAAGAGAGGCTGGCTAGAGAATGGCACGGACTCGAGTCGTCTACCTGCTTCGTCTTGCCGCCATGTATCCGCTTCTATCCGGTCGAGCCGGCACGAGCAATGTGCCGTGTCTCGTATTGCTTGCCGTAGGTGAGCCCACGGCTTCGATGTTTCCTTGAACTGATCATCGCCTACCACGCACAGCTCACGGCTCCAATTCCTCGCGACACCCAGCCGTTTTTGGGGCTCCCTATCATCTAGAATCTGGGCGTGGTAAAGGAGCACGCAGGCGATGGCAGGCCTGGGCGTCCCTTCGTTATGAATCAAGCCCGCCACGATGCACAAGCCCCCGCAAAGGCAGTGCACAGTTAATTACAAGATCAGGCATCGCAGATCGCATCCCACGGTCTCTGCACGCGGCATCATGTCTCGTTTCGGTGCACTCATTGACAGCAATGGGACAAGTTTGCCCCAATGCGGCACAGCCAGTCGTCGGCAGGTCAGTCGCATCTGACTATCAGCTGGGCGATTACGAGAGGATGGCTAATTCAGATTGCGAGGTCCGCCGTATCGGAGCGACTGAGGCGCTGCAGGACCTGCATTACGGAACTCTGGATGGCCCTCGCGGGCGGAATTGTGACCGTAACACGAATATAATGGCAGCTGCGGCGAAGATGCTGGCGGATCCTGATCACGAGGTGACAATGTCCCGCGTAACCTTCCCCTGCCTATGACAGAGTTCACCGAGGCGCGCACTGCCCGTCGATGTGTCGCCTGTCGGCTGGCTGACGAAGCTCTCGCAGGCTGGCGACGGGTATGAACATGCTGCCGCTGTGATTATCATTTTCTGACGGAATCTGGTCGCGTTTTGACGAATTCGCCTGAGATGGCAAGCACAGGCTTTGACTTCCGATGCGCATCGTGGAAATTTGGATTCGTGGGTGCGGCCGCCGCTATTGTAAAGACTTTGTTTAGTATACTCTATGCCTGACTTTGCTCTAACCCCGCATGTTGCCTGCTTTTTACGATCGCCGGGAAAAAAATGTACCGTATCTTACTGGTAGCAAGATGGGTATTTTGGCTGCAACTGGCTTTAGTGATCGAGGCATTTTCATGTGCATAGCCTCCTGCAAATCGAGTATCAGTTTACTAATAGACTGCCTCCAACACAGTCTGCATAAGCACTCTCAGGACGTCCAATCGCCGTATGGTAGACGACCATCGGTCATGGAGCGGTCTGCCTCGACGCTTCGCCCGACGCACAAGTGCGACGTTTATGTTCACGAGTGGTAGAAACGACACGTCGGCGCAAACAACATCATAACATCACACATCGCGAGCACACATCATCACCAAGGTACCCGCTGTTGCTATCAGCCGCAGCCTTGATGTATGCGATCGAGCACGGCGATTTGGACGCGTAATTATGACTTGTGGGTTATTGTGGACCCGCTCGCGTATCACTTGTGTAATGCGACCATCGGGGTGGAATGAATAGAGTGCGCTTTGTGGCTGGGAGGTCGAGTGAAGTGGGGATTTTGTGCGGCACCGGTTAGCTATCCACGTCAAAAAATTCTTGATTTCTAGCTCTTGATCCATTTTCTCGTCAGCATGATGATTTCAAATACTTATAGAGTCTATTTTCTCTCGTAATTTTTTTCGAGAAACAGTATCCAGGAGTGCCCACGTCAGGTGATTGACTACTGTGCGGACAGCGGAAACTCGATCCTCGCCTTCCTCGACACCCTTGGGAAGGCACCCCTGACCAACTCCTTGCCTTGTTCAGTATATGCCGCAAAGTGTTCAGCGGGGAAAGCTACGCTCTCAAGGCTGTCGAAGCCTGCGAGAATATTGTCCATACCATTCCACGGGTGCAACATGTCGTTCACGTGCGAGGAGCGCACACCGATCTGCAGAAGAATGTGTCGCACGAGTGTTGTCCTAGGAATTGAGCCGACTAGTGTGCATAGCGTGGCCCATGACAGTGGGCGGAGGAGGAAGGGGTTCGGGTGGAGCTGCAATGCGAGCGAAGCCAGCGCTATGCAGGACGAAAGACTGAGCTCCTCGACGAAGGCCTCAACGTCTAGAGGCTCAAGTTCAGCGAACAATGTTGACGCATACAAGTTGTAATACGCACTTTCGGGCTCAAACAACTTCGAAAGCTGAAGCGAGAGGTACTCGAGGCGTGTTCCAGTGACACGGAGAAGTGTTCCCAACATCTTGTGGTCCCAGGCCTGCCGGCTTTGTATCTCAATAGCACGGAGGTTGTCGCACCATGCCACCGACTGAACGGCAACTGCAAGGTATAAGTTCGTGCGGAAGTCATTGTCGTCTACCACAAGCGCTTGCACAGGCGGCAGGCGCACAATAACGTCAGGAGATGTGTCGGCGAGCTCGCGAGGGACATCGTCAGGGCTGTAATTGGAGCGGAAACGCTGGGAGCGCATGTATAGCCTGCCGATGTACGGGAATACGCTTATGACGTGTGCGAGGTCGGTGAACCGGTCGTTCTGCGTGCCGCTATAATATATTGTGAGGCTTTTTAGTGCAGACGTCTGCCCTGTGGAACCTTCCAAGTTCGAGGGTGGGACCTGGAGGCTTTGCGCATTACTGCTCTCGTCGCGCAGGCATGCCATGAACAATAGGAGAGACTCGAGCTGCGGGAGGTAGGCAAGCAGGCTGTGGAGATATGCAGGCGAGATTGCGGTGCGATTGCTCATCACCTGTTGAGGCTGGTGACCGTTGAATGTGAGTTCGCGAATGTATTGGGGGCCAAATGCACACGTCCTCGCAAAGGCCAGAAACTCGACGAATTTGTCTTCGCTGAGCTGTACGCTGGCAAAGAGATACCGGCGGCTGGATGGTAACCAGGCATGCGCGACGAGTGTGCAGACACGTAAGCTATGCTTGGAAGAAGAGAGAGCGTCGACAATCTGGTCTATCAGCTCTTGGGGCAGCGCACAGCGGTTGTAGACGGCCTCGTGCGACGATTCTCCCGAGCCTAACATGGCAAAAGCGATTGGCGTGCTGCTGTGCAGGTTTTGCACGTCAAGTCCGAGACAGTATCGTTAACGTTAGTCATGCTATTGGTCAAAATGTATAGACTGTGTACCTGAGATATTATGCTCTTACATTCGTTGTGTTGTGCCTGAGATCGCAGCTTGCCCATGGAGGCGGTGATAGACAGCGGAATTCGTTAGGCGCCCTGCCTCCCTGCGGCAATTCATGCCAGTTCGTGGCGGTGCCTTACAGCCGCAAAGTAGGTTGTTCATTGTTCCGGCCAGTGTACCTGTATGCCCCACAAGCAACAAAGTAGCAACTCAGCACTTTGGAAAGTGATATTTCAAGGCGGGCGATAGGAGTGACGAACATAACACACACGAGAGATATACATGTCTCATGCCACAACATTAGCACGCAAAACAATATGCTGTAGCATTACACTTCAGATCTCCCCATCCCAATCGTGTCCACGAGGTTCTCTACCCCGAGCATCCGACAGAACGCCGCTGTCTGTGGGTTAGGGTAGTATGGCGGCTGCGTGCGGCCCTGGGATCCTGGAGTACCCGGCGGTGGCGCCGTGATAGCAAACTGCTGTACGTCGTCAATGCGTTTCGTCGGCAGAGCGTCGGGTATATTTGAGGTATCGGCTGTCTCGTTCGGAACATCCGATAGGGCAGCAGCAGCGGCAGAGCCATTGGCATCAGGGCCTACGCCGGACACATTTGCACGCACCCACACGCTCGCCTCGCGTACTGCTGTACGCGCCTCGTCCTCGCTGGGGTACTGCGCCTGCCTGAGCCCGAGCGGCATATGCACATTAAATGCGCGCGCGACCGCTAGCCATTCGGCATCGAACGTGAGTACGGGTGGCGACGCGGCATTCGTAGACGGGATATCAACAACCTGGGTGTAACATTAAGCCAGGCAAATAAGAATAAGGGAGGGAGTAGACGTACCTCAAGGAATTGTCGCCGCGGGAGACACTTGTCGAGAGCGAGGAAGCGGGTCTCGTGCCCTGGTGGGTTTTCTGTAGGTTCTGCGAACGGCGACTGCGATAGTGGAGGCGGCGGCACAGCAACATCGGCCTCTTCATCGTCCAGCGTAATCTCGTCGGGGTTCGTCGGTACTGGCGCTGGAGTGGACGCTGCCGGGGGATCTGATGGTAGTACTGGTGTGGAAACGGCGAGGGACGCAACAGAGGAAGGCATAGGTATAGATGTGTCAAATTCGTCGTCGTCGATGGTGATCTCGTCGGGATTCTCGACCTTCGTCAGCTCCGGGCTCTGCTCAGGCGGGTTATCGGAAGGTACATGCCGTACAAACGCCTCGAATCGTGCATGCAAATGCGCTGCGAACCACCAGTGCGGTCGCAGCTGTCGCAGAAGGCCCATGAGCGGTGGACTTCCGAGTTGACCCTTATCGATGTCTGCGCGGAAGAAGGGCTTACGCTTGAGTAGCTGCGGTAGGTTACCGTAATGTTCGATGGAGGCCGGCCAGTCGTGCGAGAGGAATACGTCGGGAGGCGACAGCTACAAAGCACTAGAGGCTCAATAAGTGTATGAATAGAAAAGAAAGCGCATACAAGGGATAGTCGCCGGATGTTGTACTCTCGAACATGGTAAATGCTACGCATTGCGCTTGCGCTGTAGGGCAGACGTTCATGGTGACCTAGATGTGCACATGCATCAGGAATACTGTACTCGTGAGGGGACAGGGTGACGCACCCTGGATAAAATCGTGGGGCTTGAAGATGCCTGAAGCACCCGCGATGCGGGTGCCGTTTACCTGGACACATCCAGCATGGCCGAGAAAATATATATTGGGTGCAAGCCAACCACCGTGGTAGAGCTCCCAAAAATAGTTGCTAGCTTCATGGTTTCCCCCTATGACGATGGTCAGGATCGGCGCGGCCTTCTCGCTGGTGTAGTACCTGCGCAAGCTTCAGCCCGCCCACGCGCACACGCACACACATGAACGGCGCACCTACTTGTAAAACTCGCCTAGCTTGCGGTACTTGTCGGGGACAGCCATACACTGGAGGTCGCGCTCGTTACGGATCGCCTGGAAGTCGCCGCACACGAGGAGGAGGTCGACCTTATAATCGTTCTTCTGCTCAAGGTGTGCGATCTGAGCATAGATGGCGTCGAGTTCGCCGTGACAACAACCTTCGACCGCCACCTTCATGATGGCGAGCCCCGCGGGAGGGCGGCAGTAAGTGAGGTAGCGGGGATGGTGGGCGTTGACAGCGTCCCGGGAGACTTGCGCCGGGTTAAGAAGAAGGCGGGGCGCCAGAGCACGTCGGTGATGCGCCGGACCAGCATTTTCCTCCAGACGCCCAGCTGCTCTTGCGTATCGTCTCTCTTCTCTCGCTGCTTTGCCTTCCTCTTTGAATGCTGCGGACAATGTGCGTCCTCATTCCATTTTCTGGTACTCTTTCTAACATTGTAAACCCAGAAAACCTAAAAATGCGCGATCAAAGCGCGCCCTTCAGGCTCGCGAGCCAAAGGAGGTCGAAGGCCCTCGCACAGCGATATTTGTTCGCGGAACACATGCTGGGGACAAGGTTCAAAACGCTATGAAGGAGCTCGTGCGTCATGTGCCTCATTCTCTCTCTTTGCATGCTCATGTTCTCTCCAGATGGCCCTCAAACGTCCGCACGCCATCTCCTTCTCGAAGAAGAACGCCGTCCGCCCGTTCGAGGACACCTCCTCGCTTGAGTTCTGGGCGCAGAAGAACGACGCAAGCCTTTTCGTCGTTGGACAAAGCACTAAAAAGCGTCCTGGCGGCATGACCTTTGTGCGTATGTTCGATAACCGAGTGTTCGACATGCTCGAGGTCGGGATTGAGGACTTTGTGTCCATGCAAGAGTTCAAAGTGCGTCGTGCAAAATCCTATCATTCTCCTTCTCTGATTTTTTCCAGACACCAAAAAGCACGCCGGGACATAAACCACTCATGCACTTTGCCTCTGAACTGTTCACGACTCATCCGCGACTGGTGCAACTGAAGTCGTTTTTACTCTCTTTTTTCAATGGTGAAGAAATTGACGGAATTCACCTTGCGGGACTCGGACATGTCGTCTCTGTCACACTCGGTCCTACACCGCCCTCGCTATCTTCGACCACCTCTGCGACTGCCACACTTGGCGCAATCACAGGCGATGTGCAGCCACAAGGCGAAGCGCTGCCCAAGGTCCATATTCGCTCGTACACGATCCGATTACTTGCGTCGGGTACTAGGGTGCCGCGCGTCGAGCTCACGCCAATGGGGCCCTCGCTCGACCTTGTCCTACGGCGACACCAAGACGCGGACCCCGAGCTGCTCAAGCAGGCGCTGAGACGGCCAAAGCTCAAGAAGCAGGACGTCGAGAAAGGCCTTGGCAAGAAGCAAAAGAACTTAGAGGTCGACGAGATGGGCGACCTTCGTGGAAAGATACACGTCGCGAAGCAGAATCTCGGCAAGCTCCAGACGCGCAAGATGAAGGGGCTTAAATCCTCGAAGGAAGAGAGCGTAGATGTTGATGAGGATGACGAAGACGACGAAGGCGTATATGCAGATGCAGGGCGGAAACGGAGACGGACGGAGTAAACTCTGCTACTGTCGGTGTGTACGTTTCTCCGTGAACTCTTGCTTTTATTATACGTCCGCTCTCCCTGCCGCTAAATGCAAGCAAGGCTTTGCGACGCAAGACCACTTATTGACTAAGCGGTACTTCTGTTGTACTATGGTTATCTAGTAATGCGCCGAGCAAGGCTAGTCACGATTATTAGCTTCGAACTTCTGCGTTCCTTGCTCATTGCTTGGCAATATCACCGAGGACTTGGCATATAACAATAACTTGAACTTTGGTATGAATGGTGAAATGCGAGGCTTATCTAGGGAGAAACTGTCATATTCCGCGAGAGCATCTGATAGACACCGAGGCGAGCACACATACCCCAGACGGCTGCGGCTCAGACGTCGAACGACCGCAGTGTCTCCTCAGAATCTTGCCAGCCTCCTCAAGTTAGTAGGCTGATCTACCACGTCCAACATTAAGAGAGCATTCGGGCCATCTCTAGCGCACATTCTTCTGCTTTTTGTTTGCCTGTGCGCTTGCTTACGATACAACGAAGACTAGCAGACCATGTGAGACACATATGTTTCAGATTTCGCTACGTTGCGTCTTTTACTAGGCTGTTGCTCGTTATATTCGAAAAGGCTGGGCCGATACTACAAACACCAACGTTGGTCTGTATAAATATGCCGTTGCTCTTTTGTGAGAAGTGAAAGTCGTCTGCATACGGCCCAACTGTACCATAAGGTCTTTATCTGCCCTCTTCTCACGATGGAGATGATTGCAGCCCGAACGTCGCAGTATCGATAGTAGGCGGGCGGGCGGTTCCTGCAGCACCCTGGCGTGCTGCAACCGGCCGCTGGACCCCATCCAGTGGTCGCTTAAACGGTGAAACTGTTAATGTGTCTTTCATTGGAAGGGTACATTCGTCTCACATTGAACCCGGGCGTACCGCATTCAAGGTTATTTCCAGTCATGACTCATTGAACTTTGAAAGCACCCGTGTGCAAACCGATATCCCCATAGGCACGTGGTGCTTCTTGTAAGTTACTTTACTCCGTCAGTTCCGTGCTAATCGACCCACCTTTTGCGCATGCACGGCAGTGGTCTCTTGGAACTCAGCGTAGCAGAGATGCCAACCTTCGATACGGTACGCGATATACTGTACCTGTACGACCAATCCGGCAGTCACGCGTCACGCCGATTTTTCGCTGACCCCTCCAATAATTTTCTCTCGATTTATGGCGATTTTGGGAAGTCGTCGGAAAAAAAAAATTTGGGCACTTCCTGCCGGACTGGTCATACGGCCACAGTATCTACCAACTCTTGCGTTTGTCTAACGGTAGAGATGAGCCGTTTACTGGAGTGTGAGACGTAAGGTAAGATGTACGTACTCGCAAATTCCTCTGAGAGCTTGCTCAACTCGACGACGGGTCGGTGTCGAGTGGCCGTAAATCTAGATTGACGAGTGGCGTTACAACTGACACAAGTGTACCGATTTGGATCAGGGGATGTGGTGCTCCGAGTCAGTAACCAGCCAAGACGTCCATCGGCCGTACATAGCGGGGGAAAGTATAGTGGGATCTCTGTTGGACAAAGCTGGTGCTTGCACTCGTTGTGATACCGATCACGGAACAAAAGAAAAGCTGTTGCAAAAGCTGGTCGTGTATTGGAAAGATGAGCACGTGTTGAGGCTTCTGGCAATGTAGGCGCACGATATGTATGGCAGCTGATGTTGGGCCAAGTGCAGAGCTGCCAAAGCCTACGCAAAGCTTCGGTTCCGGCGAAAATTCGTAGGGACGGAAATGCTACGAGTAGTTACCGCTAGCGAAGTGAGCACGATGAATCACGGGTGAAAGCCCACCAGCTGTCTATGCGGAGGCCGTGCAACCCAGAACTTGTGCTGCCCAAACGGAAGCTTCGCAGTGGCTATGGTGAAGTGGTGAATTTCCTTTCAGTAATCCCAAAACGAGATACCTGCCCCTGTGGATGTCGTAGGAGTGGTGTTCACCATCATGATTGCGACCGTGATCCATCTCATGGTAAGGAATAACAAGGTTGTTACGGTTAAAAAAGTCTCCATGCGATTTCTGCTTCTCGTAACGACAAAGCCGTAAAGCGCCAATACTAGACAGAGTGACCTGTGAATCGCCTTGCAGCAATGACGAAAATGGGGCGGCTCACCGAATGCGGCCCGAATGACGCACGCGTTCTCCTGACTTGACATTCAGCAGGAGAGATAGAAGCGAGACATTTGCGAACTGAATGATGAACCTACAGAACAACCTATCGCGGTTGAGTGCTTGGTGGGCTCCATTTGTGCGTGCCAGTCACCTCACAGTCTTTGCCATCCTAGTCATGGAGAACGCCGCGCTGACGTGAAGCATTCTCAGTTCAGCTGGGAAGCGGTGCCGGCGGAGATGCCGCTCGGTAGAACGAAGATACCTGCCAGCTGGTCAGACTCCACACCGAGCCGTCTTTCCGCTTTTCCAATGTCGGGACGTGACATAATTGACTTGGAGATCCTAGAAGGCGAAGCGGAGTTCTGGCCGAAGTCGCAGCGAAAGGGGCGATATCGACCCTCACTGAAACATTCCACGGTGGCCGGACATGAGGATTTCCGATAGACAGCCCTGGCGGAGATGAGCGAGCTTCTGTGCCAGGAGTCGGAAATCTACTTTCATAGGCGGCCCCAGTTGCAGGGTCGGCGCGGGTGGCAACCGGTGCAGCTTCTGCACCATCTGGAGGTGGCATCATACACCGAGAAATGGTAGCTCGCCTGATGGAAGGGAAGCTGAAGCGGAGCACCGATGGGCGAATGCCTTGCTTACCTCTCCTAGGGACCGTCACATTCGCATTTTGGGACGTTCCGAGCTTCTCGTAGGTGAACGTATTTGAATTCCCGTGCGAGGCGGTGCCTGATATGCGTGGCGCTGAGTGCATCTCCCGGTGTCACCGAAATTTGACTTTGAAGTCGGGAGCCGGCGGTGACGGAGACGAAATCCCCGGAAGAATGGCAAACGGGCCTAAGAGCACGAATCAGAACTTCCGCGAGCAAGATCCATGATAGCAGCCCAGTTCTGGTGGATGCTCATTGATGAGACCACTAAACTGCTCACCGTAGTAGTGTATCACAGATGACGCCAATGCTTTCAAAAGAAACAAAGTGCTTTTCGTATACCGTATGCGGTTGTGGTGAAGAGCTTTTGGTAAAGGCAGCGTGCCACATACTAGTAGCTAACGCAGCGTAGCGCGAGATCAATTCGTGCGCTGGACTCTGCAGTCACCCACCACCGCATAGGATGATTGCTGCCGTCGTTCTCGCTATTATCATATTCGAATATCGGCTTCCAAAACACTGTGCCTTGCATAGGCACGGTGAATGCGGGAATTTGCGAGGGAAACGAGAGATAGTAAGAGGCATTGAAGGTTCCCAGAATGTCGAAAGCTGTCTGCATGTCGTGTCGAGCTTGGGAGGGGGGACGGAAGAGCAGCTGCACTGCCTCCGCAGCCAGCCATGACCTGGATAGGTGGCTGTCAACTTCTTACCGAGCAGAAGGCAAGCATGAGGCTATAAAGTTCAATATGGCATGTATATCATACGGACGAGTCCAATGACATGCCCACACCCTGTACACTGAGCGGCGAACACGGCAGATCGACGTTCTAGCAGCGTGTCAGCGCCTCCGTGGCCTTAGCCACATTGGCTGTGCCAGCCATTACATGCGACAAAGGCGTGGCTAACCGGTAGTGACGACGTCAGGTTAGGGGCCACACTTCCGAGAAGTGCTGGTTGCAACATGTTTCGCCGTTTCAGCGTCAGCCCCCACTTTCGCCGGGCTGTGCTGCGGCGCAGGTTGGTTACTCCAGGTCTCAGCAGAGCCTCATGTTTTGCGTAGAATTCAATCACAGAAGTCTGTCGTATGCTCAAAGACCAAACGTCAGATGACGGCCTCAGTGGCAAGTCGGGTGCTTGAAGAGGCCGGAACGGATGCGGGGACGCTCATGATGGCGCCAACAGGCGTGAGGGGCAAACTATGAAGAAAATTAAGCCGTCTCTGTTCCAAAATGATTGGGGCATGCACAATCGCAGAGCGTGCGCTTTTAGCATCAATTGAGGTCATTGAAGAAATTCGAACCAGAGCTTCAAATAAGGAAAGCCCGCCGCTTGTCACGTGCTAAGGGCGCTTATTCATTCACTTGACGCGTTGCTTCTGCAATATAGGACCGTGACTTGGTTCACGCTGAAGGAGTTCGTTCACTATGCTGCAATGTGACTAAAGAACCATAGGTCTCGAGCTACTAACTGCAGCGTCCGTCTTGAACGGGGCACAAATGCAATCAATACCGGCTGTAGCTGGCATTAAGACTTCAAGTCTTTCCTGTACATGTAAGTCCTTCGTTGGCGTGTGCTATCCTCCTGACCTTATTTTGCTTTAGAGAGATTGCGCGGTTCATGTATTTTATTTTGTCCTGCAATCACTTTCCGGAAGACGTTGTCATACTCAACCACCTTCTCGTCGAGAGTCTTTGTCAGCGAAATTAACGAGGCTGTCTACAGGTACACCCAGCAACAGTATGACAGCTCGATGTCTTTCAATTTCGAGAGGAAGGCGTTCGAGATCCTCGGCGCCGTCGCTTCACAGGAAAACACAACGACAACCGAATTCGACACTGCGCTCCGCTACCTGAAGGAGCATACCATCGAGGTAGTCGAGACGAAGTCTCAATCCACTGAACAGATATGTGAGTGCAACACGTTTTCGGTGCACTAAAGTTCGTGTTCATGCGCACGTGTTAGACACGGTCGGTCCGCGCAGCAAACTGAACCTTTACCGGAAGGTCTTCAACTTCGCTGGGTTGGATCACGAATGTGATGCGATGAAGACGTCCTCAAAGGTTCTCCGCGAGACAGAAGTCGTAGACGTCATGGTCAAGGCTCGCCCAGTGGCTTTCGTTCGAGATATACAAGTGGGTCTTTCCTTGCGAGGTCCGATACAAGTTCGATCATGCGTGGTCGGACTGCAGGTTGTGTACGGCAATGTTGCAGCCGAAAGGCCTGATATGCGTGTGGTTGAAGTGAACGGAGGCAACGACGACATCAACGCAGGCTTTGGTGGAGAGTCAGTCTTAGATATCGGCATTTCCGCACACACTTGCTCATTGCCTGAAGCTACGTCTGGCTCAAGCCAGTGTACACGTTTGACCCTGTCGAGGCTGCGTCGCGGTTTGACCTCATCATCCAGGGGGGCGGATACCTCGACTGGCCAGACTTAGCCAAGGGCGCGGGTGGCCAGTACCGCTTCTTGCGCGCGGTCAACGACAACTTGTCTCCCGTGAAAATCACGCAGCTGGTGCTACTGCGCAGCGGAGGGCACATCGATAAGGTGGATGGGTGGGGGTACAACGGGAAAACAGGGGACATTAACCGAGAACGACAAGGTGATTTTCTGTACCTCATATGGAAGACACATGCTGCGCCAGACCCCGTTGTATGAGTAGCAGAGTCGATAACCTGCTTTGTCGATTATTTGTGTAGGGCTATCGCGGTGTTGTAGCGTAGCTGTACCAGTGCTACGTGTCGAAGGTGGAGAGCTTCCATCTTGGGGGAGGAGTGCTGCTTACGTGATCAACTTTTGTTTCTGATGGGCTCGCCAGATTGAAACGGCTCTCGTCTTTTGAACTCACAGCTTTCGATGTCGTCTTAACTGCCCTCGCCTTTGCACACACTCGTTTTTCACCTACCGCCCACCACCAGTCACCCGCTCGCAGCTCTTGCCTACACTCTTTTCTGATTAGCTCGCCCGGCAGACGACCCAACATGGCTGATACTTCAAAATCAAGTCAGTTCTGTTTCCACTGGCCACGGCTCGTACTCACATCTCTTTCTAGCCACTTCTCCCCCTCCAACAACCGACGAGTGCGTACGGTCTTGTGGTCATAGCATAAATATCGCTGACTGCGCTTTGATTGTAGTCCGAGCAAGCCGACCTTGGCGTCCACCAGCTCGAGTGTAGCCACCACCACCACTACATCGACCTCTACCACTTCCACTTCCACCTCCACCTCCACCTCCACTTCATCCACCTCATCGACTTCCACGACCTCCACACCTACCGCCTCGACAGGTGGCGGCAGCTCGACCTTGAGCAGTACTTCCACTTCTTCGAGTGCGTCTACTTCATCTCCCAGCCAAACCTCATCATCTACGACCTCGTCTACCTCTTCCGACACTACATCGTTACCTCCTTCTGGTCCGCCCCCCGCGATTACTTTGCCTGCTGCGGCAACCTCGCAGCCGCCGCCAACATCAGCGACAGTTTTCACGTCCACACAGCCAGATGGAAGCGCAGTCGTAGTTACGAAGTTCATAACGTCATCGTCGTCGTCGTCCTTAGCACCTACGAACACCCTCGTAGCGCAGAATAGCGGCAGCTCCAAAAGGTGAGCAGATAGTTCTTGTTGAATATATCGAGCGCTTCGGCCGAACTCCGGACGTCCGATGAAGTTGCCAACTGCCAACTACAAGATGCTTTTGTCACGCGCATATATGCTTTCCTTAATCTAGAGCTCCTGTGTACACCGCAATTTTCGATATAGTGTGCTGACTTCTTCCATAGCTTCTTCCAGAACACAGGTGCTGTTGCGGGTGTCTTTGCTGCTGTCGGACTCATCGCAGTTGTGATTGGTATCGCCCTCGTTACAAATGCCATTCGCCGCCGGCGTGCAGCGAAGTTTGACCGCGAGATCGACGAGGCTGCACGCGACGCCGCCAACGTGGGCGTACGCTTTCCGGACCTTGACGACGACGACTTCACGCTCGGCGCGCGCAGCATGTACACCGACGGCACACATGGCGGGTACAGTCAGCCTCCTCTGAAGCCTTTCGAGACGTACAACATGAGCGAGATCCCGCTCGCGGCCGAGCCCGCGCAGTACGGCGCATACGGAGCCGCCGGAATCGGTGCGGGAGGGCTCAACCGCTCGCGCAGCACGACCCAGCCGTACAACGCGTTCGCAAGCCCCCCGCAGGACGACACTTACTACGAGCTACCACTGCCTTCGGGATACGCGGACGCATACAACCAGCCGGCCGGAAATGCGGGGCTGCTCGACGCGGCGGGCCTTGGCGCAGGCGCCGGTGCGAACCTTGCGCATGGGTCGAGCCAGCACCAGTACGGCTTGGCTCCGTCGCGAAACCAGAGTGCCGGCGGCGCATGCGCGATAGAGAGTTATGGCGACCCTTACGCGCCTGCGTCCACTGCCTACGCGGCGTACCAGCCGCCTCCACAGCCTCAACCTCAAGTGCAACAATCGCAGTGGGCAACACAAGGAGCAGCACAGCAATCGCAGTGGGCAGCACAAGGAGCAGTACAGCAATCGCAGTGGGCAGCACAAGGAGCAGCACAGCAATCGTACGGACAGCAGCAGCAAAGGCCCGTCTCGAGTGTGGAGGATCCGTACGGAGGGCTCTCGAACACGTTTACCGTCTCGGGAGACCACGACCACGAGCTTGAAGGGAGTGGGGAGGGAAGTTACGAGAAGGACGGATATGGGCATGATGATGCGCCGTACGTGCCGCGTGAGAGCCGCATGAGCGTAGGTGATGAAGAGGACTACGGGTATGGTGGCGGGCGACGGGTCTTGAAGGTGCGCGCGTTCGCTCTTGATGTCAACTGGTCGAGAACTTATTCGTGGTCGTAGGTCGCTAACGAGTGAGAATATACTTGTCTTGAATCATAAAGCAGCCGCCTCGAAGCAAAACCTGTGGCCATCGCGTGGTCTGGCACCATCCCTATTCTTATGTGTATTCCTATCTGCTACCTGTCATACCTTCCCGCTACTGTACGTCCTTCAGCTCGTTGAGAATTTTCTCCCGGCCTATTTTCCTTTGCTCCTTTGTCTACCACCTATTGTCTACCCGCTTGATGATCTGCCTGCTCGCCTGTCCACGTTGCTTCGCCGCTGCCCACTTTCACGACGCTCATGCTCCTGCTGCCGTTGCCGTCGCTATTACTTCTGTTGTTGGTGTCTTGGCTCGTGTCATTTAGTTCCTGTTTCTCTTCGCCTGTCTCTCGATGATCGGCGTCTCCGCCTTGATTCTGGATTCTTAACTTATGCACGCATCGTGCTTACAAGTAGGACACTTACTTGGGTAATGGAGGTGCCGCGTTGTCGTCACGTTCCCAGACCTTATGTGCTCTCTACTGTGTTATGGATTTCTGCGAGCTGAGTACTAGCGCGACTCGCAACTGTGCAGCCCAATTAATATCTATGTTTGGTGTATTCACCTAACTTACGCGCGACATGCATACTACTATGGTGCACCCTATTACTAGAGGCCATGCGAGCTTCGTCGCGGTTCTTACATGTAGTGCAGACCCTGCGGGGCCGGCTAGATGATACCTGCAGCATCATAGGACATCTCGTTTGTAGTACTTGGAGGAGTGCCGAGTGTCAATGGGATATCGAGAATTCTAACGCTTTCCGAGCCCTTCCAAAGAGTCGTTACTGTTGCAAGCTGCATGCATTTCGTTTTTCTTGGAAAAGAATGTTTCAGTGATGTCAAGCCCTTTTGATACTTCCGGTAGTCGCACAGAATTCAAAAACATTAATCGAGGCAAGAGAGTATATTTGGATATAATATCCTGGATATATGCCGGTACAAATATGCGCCGTAGTCGAGCAGACGAGCGCATGAGCAGGAAGGTGTGTCGCGAGCCCTAGGCAGATTGGCGGGTGACGGCGGTCTGCTCGTGCTTGCTATCTAAAGGGATGGAGGCTGACGAGCATAGCACGTGCTATACTCTGCACGCGTCGGTCCTGCCTGGCCCTTGTCGCCGATATGAACGGCGACAACGAGCGCAGCAGCGAAGTGCAAGTATCTTGCTCCGTGTAAACGAGGCCCCGTTCTCAGGCTCCAAATATGGTGACAGAGCGTATTTGACTGAAGGAGACCGCTCCGAGCGCGGCTAGGCGGCTATGGCGAGCTGGAGGAGATGTCAAAAGTCGCTTGGGAGTGAAGTATCGAGCTCAGAGTCCTAGACCCTTCGTCTATCATAAAACGCACCGGGAGCTGAATCATATCACCACGCACCTGCACGGCGCACACGCAGGGGTTGGCTCCGTTGGCCGAAGAAGCATACTTGACAGGAACTTCCGAGGACCGTTCATGAAATCCTATTCTGTATTTGAGCCACAGAAATTCGAATACAAGGACAGACCAACCGGTTCATGCATCATAGGTTGCTGATCATTTCCTCGTCGTGAGTTTTCAGGATCGGAGCAAGATCACTGACCCCTTCTGCCCAGATAATCCCCTCGGAGAGATCGAGTGGATAACGCACTTCTCCCTCCCGCCCGGCCCAGTCGAAGTCGAGGATCATGACATTTTCCTCCTCGCCGGCAAGGAGGATGTTTGGCCGGCGAATATCTCCATGGACGAGACCCCTGCCATGCAAATGCTCAGTGACCGCGCTCCGCACCGCGTCGCGCACCACCTCCGGAACCTTCGCCGCGTAGTCCCTGTTTCCGTACTTGTCGCTCGCCGTCTTGCCTTCAACCAACTCCATGACGACCATCTTGCAGGGGCCGCATCCTCGCCGGGCTGGATCCGTACGCCAGACATCTCCATGGTAAAGCAGCTTGGGCGCACGGCCTACCTCCGTCAGCGCGCGGTGCGCTGCTTCGCCGTACCGCTCAACGAACTTGACGACGACTTTTGAAATGTGGTCGCCGGTACCATTTACGATCTCTGCGAGGAAGACGGTGCTCGCAGGGTGCGGTGTCTTCAGTGGTCTCAGGTACCGGAGCTGACATTCTGTCGTGCGGGACGCATCCTGCGGATCGGGCATCGTAAAGGAGGTTGCCCTAGAGAAAAACCGAGCCTTTTGATTCTCTGTGGACGGAGAAAGCCCGTGGTAGAACTCGACTAAGCCTTCTACCGCGTCTCGGATGCCGTTGAAAATACGTGCAATCTGTACTACGCGAGCATCGTCAATGTTGCGGCTGTAGCCGAGCCAGATGTAGTCGGTGAGACGGTGTACGATGACTTGGGAGGTAATGATGGCGCCACAAACGACGAGCCAAGGCCCGGCGATTGATATAATGAAAGACGGAGCGGAGCAATTTTGGACCAATTGCTGGTGGGGTGTCATTCGTCATGGTCGAATAGAGAATTGAAAAAACACACCTTCTGGTCAGGGCTCGCCCAGTGAGACATGTAGGAGAAGGAACCTTGGACAGATCCTTCGCCCGAGGTGCCTAGCTCTGCCTTTTCTTCGATGATGGCTAGAGCTGCGGTGCCTGATAGCTGTCTGCAAGAACAGATCATGACGTGGTCGGGCGAGTTCTTGTTGCGATCGACTGTTTGAACTGCGGGGAGATTCAGCAACTTGCCAAGCATCTTCCGAGTGCTACCCGAACGGGCGGCTTCGGAGGTGGCGATTGCGGACGCATTTTTCATGAGTTCCAACGTGGACACAATAACGCCCTCGGGCGGTTGGTGTGTGTCGTCGAACGCAATGGCCCGGAACTGAGCGAATGATTCGTGAAATAGCTCGATAGGAGGGCAGATGCAAGTTTGAGAACTGGCGCGGCGGCCGTCGAGAATAGCGCAAGGAGTCAGCTGATGAGCTCTGTAGTTAATCGGCTGACACTGCTGCGATAGTGTCACGGCCTGACCCAGCTTCAGCACTTCATCAAACTCTGCGGATGATGCTAGTTAGCAGCATCAATAGTTCGGGCTGGAGCCACGTACTCTGCGCCAGTTCGCGGACATCAGCATCCCCAATGAGGCGCTCCGCACTTCGCTGATCACCACCATACTGAGGTAGCTGGAACTTCTCAAACACCAAGGTCGGGAGCTGTGCAGAACGCTGCAGTCCCCGAGAGTGCTCTAGGAAGAGGTCGGACACGTCCCGTGGAGCATCAGACAAGCTTTCACACAATTGTGTGAGATCGTGGCCCGCGTTTTCCAGGCGGTCGGCCAGCTCATGCATGGACAATGTATAGGAACCGTTGGGCTAGAGTATTAAGGTCAACAAGAGACATAAGAGAGACAACCGGGAGCATTGAATACCTTCCAGAGCCGGCTGGGGCCATCGTATCCTATAGTTTTGGCGCACATTTCTTCGACCTCAAAAGTTGTGGCGTCTCTTGCAATCTTGATGCCACTGGCGCGCAAAACGCGTTGTTCATTCGCGTCATATAGGATGAATTTAAGATAGACAGTCGACATGGTGAAGACTTGGCCGTCGTGGCCGTCGGAGGTGGGAATCTCAACACCGATTTCCCGAAACAGATGCCGACGCTTACATAATCCGGCGCAGCTGGCGTTTCCAACATCGCACGGTCACCTCTGCTTGCACCCAAGTTGACCTCATTGTACTAGTCTCGACTGTATTGCTGGGCTCCGGGGTGAGTAGTTTGACTATTTCTGCTTAACCAGCTGATTTCAACATTAAAGCAGGTTGGCGGCGGCGGCGGCTGGCAGTGGCAGCCGCGCCCGCGATGCGGCTGGCCCATGCGCTCCTGCTCTGACGCCGCTGCAGTGCCGTTCAACTCCAGCCCCCGTAAAGACAGTCGGTGCGCATCCAAGCGTTTGCAATTTTAACATTGACTCAGTGGGGGCATTATTACAGTGCGCATCTCCAGGGCTCTACCACCGTAGCAATTAATGATACCGCCAGTGGGCACTTCTGATCTCTGGGCTGTCTATACGCACACATTCACGACAGAACTCTTGGTGGGGCGTATACGCAGAGTGTGTCACCTTAATTATATGAATGAGATTCGTGCGGCATAGTGCCACTGCTGCATTGAACTTTATATCCTCATGTTATACCCACCCCTGCTAAGTACCTTGGAAGATCGTCCAAGGATGTACATGTGGGATTTATGACATCGAAATTCTTTCACCAGGTGCTTTCCGCAGCTCAAAACAGATGTTCAACCTGCTCTCAGCGTGCTGTGCAGCTACGTCTCGACTTGCCTCTCTTGCTCGCCATGCACAACCCCGTCTTGTCGGTCTCTATGCAAGGAACGGTATTCTGGAAGCCTGTCTTTGAGTACGACAACAGCGAAAACGATGGTACCATCACTTTTCGGAAGACGCTATTCCACACGACCACCTTTATGGCGAAGGTCTTTGACAGAGAGGTCAACGAGGCCGTTTACAGGCACTCACAGCGGCAGAGGAACAATTCTGTTTCCTTCGATTTCGAGCACAAAGCATTCGAAGTACTTGCAGTCGTCGCTTTACAGGACAACAGAACGATGACCGAGTTCGACGCCGCTCTTCAACATGTCAAGGAGCGTACCGTCGAGGTGGTGCACGCGACGACGCAGTCGACAGAGCAAACATGTGAGTCCTCATTACTCTTGGTGCACTAGAGCCAAGATACTGAGACAATCAGACACTATTGGCCCGCGCAGCAAACTGAACCTCTACCAGAAAGTCTTTAATTTCGCGGGATTAAATTACGAGTGTGACACATTCAAGACATCGTCGGCACCTCTGTACCAGACAAAAGTAGTGGACGTCACAGTCAGAGTTCGTCCGGTCTCCTTCATCCGAGACATAGAGGTGAGTACACTCTCGTAGTCTCCGGGATGTTGACGCAAGGTTAAGATGCTCGGCTCTGTAGGTCATCTATGGAGATTATGCGGCTCAGGCGCCGGCTGTGCGCGTAGTCGAGGTCAGCGGAGGGAACGATGACATTAACGCAGGCTTCGGCGGGAAGTACGTGTCGCCTTCGTCTGGTTCCAGATCTCTACTCACCTCCCTCGAGATACGTCTGGCTAAGACCAATATATACGTACAACCCCGCGGAAGCGGCTTCGCGATTCGACCTGATTATCCAGGACGGCGAACACCTCGACTGGCCGGATCTGGCCAAGTGGGCGGGAGGAAAATACCGCTTCTTACGTGCTGTAAACGACCACATGTCTCCGGTGAAGATCACGCAGCTGGCGCTGTTACGCGGAGGGTATGTCGAGAAGGTGGATGGATGGGGGTACAGCGAGAAGACAGGAGATATAAATGGGGGCAGATGGGGCGACTATTTGTATCTCGTGTGGAAAACACACGCTGTACCTGACCATATCTCGTAGTATACTGCAGATTCTGCCTGCCATGATTAATATTGTACACTAGCATAAGACCTTGTCCCCCGAAACAGGAGTCAGCGCTTGCGGTGGGGTCGTATACGTCTTCTTTGCGTAGGCCTTTCATTTTGCTATCACTAAGGTTTTTACTTTCTTTCGGATTCGAGGATTTGAAGACCGCCCAGGCCTGCGACTTTCGTGACGCTGATGTTCCGATTCCCTTTCCGATTCCCTTTAGAGAATTGGTTAACACACTGACTCAGAAGCTTTAGCCGCTGGTTCCCCCCCCCCTATCGGACTCGTAGGTCCGATCCGAGTGATCCGAAGCGCACAGCGCCGTCGTTCTCAGCCTGGCGAGGACGTCTGCGAACGATTAGTACGAAACACCATCGTCTCGCAAGTCTATTCACGGTCGCCGCTCTGGTGCCATACGGTGTGCTTTCAGCATCTCGACAAGCAGTCGTCTTACCACCAGGAACTACTAGCCACCCACAGCGCTAGACCGGGTGCACACGATGGTTTCACGCTGAGCGCAACCTACTCGGCACTCCACACCTCGATGAGTTCACCCACCCGACGAATGTGCTGACCACGAAACGTAGTGAGATGAAGAGTGGGTGCGGCTGATCCAAGTTGTCTACGCTGCCAGTGCACGAAGGGGCCAGGGTCACAGCGCCAGCGCCACTCACTTTCCATCGCAGTCTGACAATTCCTTGGTTCGCTCACGCTCAGTCCCAAGCCGCACATGCCGATCTACCCTCTGTGCATGCTCTCGAACCATGTGCTTAGCGCCGACGGACGTGTGAGCAATATCTGGGCTGAACCCCGCACATCATGACATGTGGTGGCCCAATATCAAATTCCCGCCCGAGAGGGGACAAATTCGCCTGTCGGGGCCAGCGGTCATCCAATGATCCAAGTGCATGTTTGCTTGGTGCTTGTGTCCCAGATTTGATATATAACATTGATAGTATTGTCGTGATACGACGACTGGGCTGCGCGAGCGCGAACTGGCGAGTGGCACGCGGGCACGATCTAATACACACGGTGTTAGTCTGAGTGCGAAGGAAAAGAGCACGCTGTATAGCTATATACCTAATACACACGGTGTTAGCTAGACAGGGGTCTGGTAAGCATACTACATAATGCGCAAGGGCGACGAAAGGGACTTACTCTGAGTGCGAAGGGAAAGAGCACGCAGAGTGGGGATGCGAGAGGAGTCCTTATATACTAAAAGGAAGCAAAATTGAAAGTCCGCTAGAATGGGGAAGCCTGCCATAAAGAGGTCCGTGCGTGGGAGCACTACATATGATTGTCCAATCACTATCTACGTATTAGCAGCGCCTAATCTAAGATGTCCACCTTAAGTCCATGCCGGGCGGAACGCCGAGCCAGAGCCACTAGGCGCTTCAACAGATAGCCTGGCCCATTTGTTTGAGCTCTCTCGCCACCTGCAGCACATCAGCCTCGGCTGCTACGTCAACTGCGGTTTTGCTGCCAGTGCCATCGGCCTATTGCCTGCATAGCACTCTTGCACGCAGCTCAATATCCGCACGCAGTACCAGCAGCTCCTTGAGGCCGACGTGCTTCCGCTTACAAGAAGTCTATCTTGGTTGCAGCTACGACTTGTACCACTGGCACTCTGTGGGGCTGTTTCCTTCAGTGGCGTCTCATTGCTTGGCCATCATCAGAAGCTTCTGAGGTCTCAGGCTGATTGATTCAATGCCCATTATGCACACTCCATTGTCATGCCTGCTGCCACCATTGTGAGGGCATTATCCAAAAGTATGAGAATACCATTGCTAATGTTGAAAATGAATAAGTTTGTGCTGGAAAATCCAATGGCGGGAAAGTCAAACGCTCTCAGGTGGGCTCTCAGAGAAGGGTGCATTTCAGGCCTTCTGACTGCCTACAACTGACATTATAGTCCAATATTCCTGCTAAAGGTGATTTCTTTGGGTATGACTGTGTGAAATGTGGGTATTTTGTGCAGAGAATGCACCCAGAAGCTACCGGCGGACGCTCGAATAAATTCTTTTTAAGATTAGAATAGAGGGAATTTTGGGCCTTTTAATGACCTGAGGGGCACTTTATGGACTGATGTGCCCTCGACAAAATACTCCATTTGGGAATAAGCGGGCACTCTTGTGTGTATTATGGTGAAGTCACACTGGCACCCTTATTGCCATATGCACATCTGCACAACATTATTTTGCTCTGGCAAGCTATGATACTATTCAATGTACACAATTGATTCTGTATTGCATACATACCTCTCATGATATAATATATACATATGGGCTTCCTTGGGGAATCGGCTGACACGGCGCTAGCTGATACCCCTCGAGTAAGCAGAAAACACTTCCGTAGGTAGGCGCCCATCTAAGCGCCATAGCAGAAAGTCCCCGGCGCCTCAACGTCCAACGAAATCATTCTCTATGACTCGTAATCCCAGTTCATAGATGTGCAGTGCAGCTCATGGCCTTCGTGACCGTACCGCAAAAATGTGGTCATGCGCGTACAGTATCGCAATTTTGTACCCGAAACAGCGAAATTGTCATATCTGGGCATGGCAGTGCTGATGTAAGCAAGTTATAGACGTTCAGAGCCCGAAAGCTCTCCTGTCCTCCTCAGGTTTGACCGGAACGGCCTCCGAATACTCAACGTCACTCTCATTGGGATAGATATCTTTCATATCAAACCACCCCACTCAGTGAATGGACAGAATAACTGTCTAGTGGCTACTCGAGCTACACTGAGCGTCAAAAGTAAATGAACACCCACACCGCTCGGGATCCAACCTCTATTGTGACACGAATCTTGGAGATACTCCCATGCTTTCATTTGTGGAAACTCTACATGGTTTTGGCTTGCATATTTATGAAAAATTGTAATACATTGGTCAGCAGGAATTATACAATGGGGCTGATTTCTAGAGCAACTTCTGCATGCATAATGTAGGTTTAAATGCAAAATTTGTACTGCAGCTTAAAAGCCTTACTAACAACTGTTTTTGGAGTCTCCCTCGCTTGAACAAATATTTGAGGCCCTTTCAGATATTTTACACAAGAGAGTTCATGCTCTGGAATTTTAAGGAATGGAGGTGCTACATGTTTTCCCAGAAGTCCATGTGCATGCTCTGGTGCCCAAATGGTTGCAATATTACTTGGAAGAGCAAATAGGGATGCGATAATACAAAACAGCTCATTAGAAAGCAGTTATTGGGTTGAGAGAAGGCAGTTGTTGGAGGAAGTGGCATATCGGACAGCATCAATTAACTACATTGTGTCCCAGCATTGCAAATCCCTGTGATTATATTTTAAACCTTTCTCAATCTCTTGTATACTGTATTGGGAAGTATTGTATTAGCCTGTGTTGCACCATCTTTATGTAGAAAAAATATTCTGAGGCACACTTCAGAGGCAACATGCAAGCAGTCAAGGAAGGCACCCATGCTTTGCCTTCATCCTCCTGAGGCTCTAATTATAATTCTGTCAAATAGCTGCAAGGTTTCTTAACTCACTAAGCAGAAAAGTGAGACCTTCAGTCTCTAACCAAGAGTCTGTAGTGGGAGCCAATGTGGGAGGAAGAATGTCACTAAGGTCCATTAATAGCTGGGGAGCTCTGGGAAGCGTGCTCTTATAGATAGCCCTAGTAACCAGGAATAAGGGGTAAAACATCCTACACAATTTTCTGAGTGCATAGGCTGCGGCATTTTGGTAGAGCACGGCCAAACTTCCATTGGAAGCGCCAGTTTAAATGTGAGTCGAAACATCATCTGCTCATAGCACTATCGCTTTTCACTCGAAGCTTTCAATATTCTATATTTGGTATTCCCATGTATATTAAATCTCGCACAAATATTTCTAGCATTTAATACCCAGAGCTCGCAGAGAATGAGAGTGTCAGGTGGATGTTCATTTACTTTTGACGCTCAGTGTATCTGCGGGAAGTGAACACCAACAAGACACCGACCGCGCAAACACCGGCCACATATAGGCAGTCACCATGAAAGTTTCAATGGCGTAGCGAAGCGAAACCGCTTCTTGTATTAGAATACAAGACTAAACATACAACAGATACGGTATAATACATCTAGTAAACAGGAAGTCGCTGAAAGGATGCGTCAGCGGCTAGCAGAACTCATCGCCGACCAGCTTCGACGACCTCGATGATGACCCGTCCAACACACTCAATCACTCCACGCTCATATACGCCAATGACCACCTCTCCGATATCGGCCTTGGCAGGCACGCCCGACAACTCGACTACACGCTTGTCGCCGCCGGCGCTCGCGGGGGCAGCAAGGTCAACTTTGAGAAATTTGGGGAGCTTCTTGTCACCCATGGGGCGAACATCCAGCGGCTTCGTGTGCGATAGAGGTAGCATGAGAGCAATGCGGAACCTGAAAGGCTCGCCCGTGCGCGTGAGCATGCGCGGCGTGGGTACTGGCCCGGCGGCGGACACGCTCCTGCTCATCTCGCCATGACCCATATGTGAAGACTCGGCCACCGAGAACGATGGTGATGGTGAACCAGCTGTCAATTTCGTGAGTCAAGCGCAAATGCCATCAAGGGAGAGCTAGACGTACCAGGAGTCAACTCGTCAGCGTTGTCGCCAAGCGCCCGAACGTACTCGATGCCAACGCTCAGGTCGTCCCCTGGGGCGCCCTCGGTCTGGCTGAATCGTTTCTCTATCGACAAGCTACGGAAGACCTTCGCCATCTGGCTCGCTACGCGCTTCGTGCGCACAGGTCCGTTTCCCGCGATGGGCTGATCTTGCGACAGCTTGGGCACAGGTACACGCGCAGCGCCAAAGGGAACGAGACGCGGCGTGGGCCCACCATGTTCGGCCTGAACGGAAACTACACTCGCAGCGGATCGGACACTACGAACGCTCCGAGCACGTTGCACGACGGCCTCTGTCGCGTGTGTGCGCGCGGAGTCGTCAGAACCGTCGGTATCGGTAGATGAGGAGCGGCTGAGCGGCGCGCCGTGAGCGTAGGCGTGGGTCTTGGAGACGTACGTCTGTGGGGGTGTGGCGAGGAGCATGGCCGACGTCGAGCGTTCGGGAGGTCCAAAATCGGGGCGGCGTCGAGGAATAGAGCGCTCTCCGGTCGAGCCCGATGGGGATCCAGGAATACTGATACTAGCACCAGTCCACCCGCTCGTCCCGCTAGGAGCATAAGCCGTCGCATTGATATCGTCGAATGGGTCTAGTGTCTGCGATGGGCGAACGAGACGTAGATCATCGGTGTCTGCGAGTCGTCCATCATCGGCCATTATGAGGGTAGGCTTGCCGATGACGGGTCTTGCCCTCTTATTCGTGCTGCCGACGTTTCGCACCGTATCACTGACACGCCGAGCAGCTGATCGAACTCTGTTGAAGAATTCAGCTTTGCTCATTACGGCAGGTGTTCCGAGGCTTCCACTGCTGTAGGGCGACTCGTTGCCTAGCCGGGTGCGTACACGGCGAAGTTCGGTCCCAGCGTCCTTGCCATCAACGTCGATGCCGATGCCATACCACTTCTTTTCTTCGTCCGTCCACGCGCGCTGGCCTTCCTCGCCAAGGAGGGCTGAGTCCTGAATTCGCGCGAACCGACGGAAAGCAGCAAGGGAAAGACCAAAGAGAACAAGTCCCGCGATGATGCCAAACGCGATCTTGAGCCCAAGGAGTAGCTTTGCCTTAGTAGCCGCCGAGAGTGAAGTGCCAGTCGTATTGTGAGAATTCGCATAGTCAGAGGGAGTGAGCGAGATGGGGAGACTAGTGTGCGATGTCGAATGAGTAACATGCGAGTAGGCGGTAAAAGTGAGGGTTATATGCGAGTAGTCAGTGAAGTTTCTCGGCACCATACCCGATACTGTCGCGGCAGAGGGATCGAAAGTCAAAAATTGAGTTGCGTTGTCCGGGTCAAAGGCCGCAGAAAGCGAGATGTCGTCATGACCGCCTGTTCCCGTAGCATTCGAGAAGTATGGAACGAGGGAGAATGACAGTTGCTCTCCGTTTTGAACGAGGACAGGCTGCAACAACGGAGCAGTGAAATACGATGGAACCACGGCGATGGAGACATTGGTTTCGAGAGTCTGATTCACCGTTGTCGTGATGGTCACGGGCAACACCGGATCGTCCTCATCGTTGTCCACACTAGCCGGAGGGGTACCGCTAAGCGTCCTGCTTGCAGTGTCATAGTCGAGCCAGTCACCGTAGTAGGAAGTATCGACTTCTAGAACGATGATATCCGAGGGTTGGATGGGCTGTCCATCCAAGAGCACGCCCGAGAAGTCCGCAGGAGAGTTTAGAGAGACCGAAAACTCAGTCTCCGCGGTGACGTTGATCGTCGGCAGAGATGACGTCGCCAAAGACAGTTCATGTTGCGCCACAAAGATGTTGAATGGGAGAGATGCGCCAGAATAGCCTTCCTCGTCAGAGCCATGAAGAGACAGAGCCAGAGATTGGGGCACACGTTCATCCCGTTCCGATGGCGTCACGCCGTTGAAGGTGATACTCCTAGGATTAAACTCAATCCAATCGGGCAGAGGGGAACCATCTTGCTGAAGCGCGGCGTAGAATATGTTCTCGACCGCGTCCGAGGTGAAGGTATCGTACTGGAACCCGATGCTGAATGACCACTTGGGCGGGATGCGAAGGGCAGGTACAGAGGACTTTAGCGCAGAATTCTGCGAGACAAGGTACACCGAGGAGAGAGAAGGGTTAGGAAGTTTGAACTGCTCGATGACGGGGTGCTTGACCTTGGGTGCAGGTGTAGACGACACAAGGAGCGAGAAGCTGGAAGAGTCCGTATCCGAAGAGTTAGGGTCCTTCGCAGTTAGCGTAACGGTGTGATATCCTTCGTCCGCTTTGAAGGGCGTCCCATGGAAAGACAGAGTCGTCCGGTCGAAGGCCAACCATCCGGGCAGGTCTGCGGCGCTGTAGTCCAACGTCGCGTTATGCGTCGAAACAAACGTGTTGTTAGAGACTGTCCAATTGTAAGGAGCGTTAATTCTAGCAATGAGAGGCAGTTGGCCCTCGAGGGAATTCTGTACCACGACGGAGGCGAAGACAGACGTGCAAACACAAGCCGCCGAGAAGAGGTGATATAAACGAGCGACGTGCATAGCGATGGTTGTAGTTTAAAGTAGTCTTTGTCGAGAATCCACAGGACAAGTCGGCCAGCGACCTCAACCAGCGACAAGACTGTTGAGAACGGCAAGCACAACGTCGACGAGACCTTCGTGGTGGATGTTGAGGACAAGAAAACAGGGCGCCTACTGTCAAAGCGCGACATCATCAGCAAAGACATGTAAGCGACGGTAAGAAATACTTAATTACTTGAGTGGTTTCCATTCTTGCCGATTACTTATGGACTAGTACACGGCGCAGTCAACAAACTTGAGATGGAACTAACGCTAACTACACCAAGAGCAGATTCTCTGATATCATGAGAGCCAGCGATCCATTCACAGGATCAACAGTCGACTGCAGTATCTAGTGCTTGCTCTGGAGAACATCCGAGATGTCGATATCCGTCTTCAATGCAGTCAAATAGTTCCTTTGCGTAGACGAACAAACAAAACAGAGGCATTCGAACGCTGAAGATCTCCAACCAGGGACAGCACTTGAAGCTTGAGGATTCGCAGGTGCTCGGGTCGTCGGAACTGGTCGCAGACGCTCTCGGAGAGATAGCAGAGGCCCGGCCACAGGTGATATCGTAAAGATGTGAGTTGTGTCAAGGCCTTCCGAAGCATAGCATGCAGGTCTCTGCACATACTTTCTTCAGGATAGGCACTCTGAGCGAGCGAAAGAGATATCTGCGGGCACGACCATAGAGACATCTCGATGTGAGAGACAGGGAGGTAAGGGCTCAACGGCCAGATCGAGGAGCTCTTGCGGAAGCCGCGATTTCGACGACTCATGGCTGAATCCGGCTTCAAAAAAAAGCCCCGACCGAACAACCTGCTGACCAAGTTGGTCTTCAAATTCAGGACGCGCAAGAACAAAGCGAGTTTCTAGCCTTTTGTTCTAGTAATGAGCGGCTAGCGACGCAACTCCAGACGCTGTTGACTAACACGTATCCGGTGCGCACTCGCATCGCGCCTCGTCGACAACATTGTGGTAGCCTATATCAAAACTAGTATGTTATTCACAGGACTCGTGGCGTAGCGGAAACGTCGACGTACCCTCAAACGGCCGTGCAGTATTCCAAATTTTGAGCAGCTGATGTTTATGGGGCATGCAACGCTTAGACATCTCCGTCTATTCATGAGACCGAGGCGTGCTCTGGTAAGGTACAGCTTAGGAGTTGATTTTTCCATAGGCGATAACGCATCGCATCCATAACAGGACCCTGCGGCCGGCTTACACGTGCTGAAGAGTTCTCGTCGCTTCCAGAATGTCTCAAATACTTGCAAGCACAAATCACAGGCGCGTATATTCTGTAATGCAGTTTAATTAGCTACGGGTGAAGTAAATGAAACGAAACTATCAAACAACAGTCTACAATGCTGGTCAGTATATCTCCCAGTAAGACACCAATGTGAAGGCGTCGCTGCGCATAAACCCGGCGATTCTATTTGGCAAATCCGAAGCACCATGCTTGAAAACTCCTCCGTGACACCTAATCCATTCAGAGAATATCGCCAAATGAGCTCAAGGCGCACAACCCCAACACGCTCGAGCACGTCCTTGAGCCTTACCCACTCGCCCCGCATAGTGTCCCAAACGGGAGCACCCGCACGCGCGATGTCATGGCCCAGGTCAAGCTCAAGAACGAATGAACGAACGGACTCCGGCAGCTGTGCGAGAAGTGAGGCGAGAAGGTCGAACAGTGCCGGGCCGAGGTTTTCGAACTTGTGCGCAGAGAATCGCACAACGATGGTCTGGAGTATGGGACAGCTATCGCGAATAGCCAAATATTGAACTACGTGGTCGAAGGTGCGGCCATAACCGATCGTCTCCACCACAACATTGGGGTGTATGCGGCAGCCGAGTCGCAGGAGAGTAGGCCCGGCAAGTCGCAGGAAGTTGCCTATGTGGCCAGCCTCGAGGCCACACCGGCAAGACACGTCTAGAGACTGCAGTGAAGAAACAAAACTTGGCATTATCCCCGTGCGCGCGAACGCCTGCAGCCAGTTGTGCGGAGGTGGGGGCGTGT
Organism: Phanerochaete carnosa HHB-10118-sp; assembly: GCF_000300595.1. Classification (NCBI taxonomy): domain Eukaryota; kingdom Fungi; phylum Basidiomycota; class Agaricomycetes; order Polyporales; family Phanerochaetaceae; genus Phanerochaete; species Phanerochaete carnosa. The sequence continues at coordinate 1,546,643 of NW_006767639.1, read as the reverse complement.
CAATCCGTATATGAGTGATGGCAAGGTTGTGAGGAGAATCGGGTAGTGTGAGTGCTCGCGGCGTGCTCTCTACATGAGGAACATAGGGAGAGTCGTTCATAATGTCGCTGATGAGGGAGTCCTGGCTGCCGGGTAGCAAAAAGTCCGGAAGGTAGTCGCGGAATACATCTGCGACCAGCGTCCTCATTCCGGCTAGGGATAGTCGCTCCAGGTTGTGCGTTGCTCGCTGCCCGGGCCCTCCATCTAAGTCAATTTCGTGCAGTGCCAAGACCCTGTCAAGGGTCAGCGAGCAAAGGTTAGGGAGCAGCTGGAGAAGGGAAGCGATCAAAAGCGGCGTCACGGACTCCGGGGAGTCATGGTCGCGATCTATCGTATTTTCCAGAACAAGGGTGAGGTTCTCGACGTAGAACCTCACATGCAAAGGGGCCTCGCGCAGAATTCGAAGAAAGGATACGAGAGGCGCTTGCGAAGTGTTGATGGTGGGCGAACGGAAGAGTGACCGGCGAGCAGTGAAATGAAGGCGTCTTGATGTAAGAGAGAGAGTCGAGAGAGTATTGGGAGAATCATGTAAGAAATTGACGATGTTATCGAGGAGCTCCTGCGGTAGCCGTGGATTCGGATGGCGGGGATCGACTTCCATGGCCGTTTGCGCCAGTGCGATAGAATCGCCTAAACTCCATTTTGTGTACGTTAACGCATGAGTGCTATGAGGAATGGTGCCTCTGGTCAGTAGGGGGTTGGGAAAGTATATGACTCGAGACGCACCCCGCCCAACTCGCCGTGGAACCTCGCATCAACCGTTGGAAGCAGCTACAGCAGCCAAGCTTCAAAGCCAGACCTGTGCTATTCATCCGAAATCGCCTACATTCATCCTAACACAAATAAAATTGTTACTTACATGCCCTACCTCTAAGAGCCCTCTGGCCACTCTGCTATCGCAGGGATCACGATGACTGGTGTGTGTGCGGTACCCGACTTGGGGCGGGCGCGGTCAAAGGTGCGCGTGGGATTTTTTGTACAAAGTGGACAGCATAGTACGGGGGCCCACGCTCCCGCCGAATACTATGATGGCACCCTCGTTTATTAGTGTTCCCTGCTTTATTAATTTGCTTTTGCTACTTCAATCTGCCTCCGGAGGTGCTGGGAATATTTTTTAAGATAGCTCTGTATTCATGCTATAATATGATACCCATATCATGACATATATAAGGTGAAAGACGGTATGGTATTTTTGTAGATGCTCAGAAGCAGTCTAAAACTGGCTGAAACATGCTACTGATGGCTAGATCCAACCAGATCTCGCTCACCAAATATTCTTGCGACTACATTTATGAACTTGTGCACTTGCACTGAGCCTGGTAGGCTAATATATTTTGTTTTAAAAGTGCTAGGTACATGCACAGAGAAGGAACAGTTGTGGAGCGTTACAATGAACGGGCAAGGTGTGATGAAATTGTCACTCCGCCTGATCTCAGACACGGCAGGCAACGAGGGGCTCTCGACAGCAAGTCGCAACGATCCTACGCTCAGCAGTGCCACTGGAGGCTGTCAGTAATGCGCATGGGAAACCGGGGAGGACCTGGCAGGCCCCAGGTCCCCCGTATACATGTTCTCGCGTGTGCCTACGTGACTTAAGGTCGACCTTGGAAAGACGGCTCGGCTTCTCGGCAGCAGCACGACTCGACGGCATCTGGTGTGACACTAGTGTGACGAAATTAATAAACGAGGGAGCAGGTCCCATTTTGCGCACCGGAATCGATCCGCAGCTCTTGCAAGACCTCAATAAAATACAACAAAAATGCGAATACATAGTCAAGGTGTGCGCACATCGATTTATGCAAAACCGCTCACGAAGAGGGGTTGTGGTAAGCTACAAGAAGCAGATTTGCTCAATTTTTATAAACCAGGGTGCCATCATAGTACTGGCGTCTAAAGGTCCGCGCGTTGACCAAGCGTCTAAGGGTCCGGGTCCGGGTCCGGGACTCTTTCGTTCAGTCGATCCATCGCTCTCCAGGTTTCATCTTACTTTGGGCACACGCACACAACTTTGAGCACACGCGCACAACTTCAGGTACGCGCGCACACAAATGCTGGTACGCTCGCCCATGAGCCAGACTTACACACATGAATTGGCCTCATCTATGTATTATTACTATAAACTTTGCAGAATGCAGCATATTCTACTCGAGCATTGAATGACTCCCTTAGTCCCGTGCATTGTCCTTGCGAGCTTGCTTCTTCGATGCGTCCTGGCAGTCCCACTCTCTTGCTAATGAATGGCCATCACTTCCTCATATAGCTGCGGTTACACCGTAGTAGCCGTCGCCGAGGGTGCGATGAAGCATGTATCTGCTCTTCTACTGTGTGGTGCGGAAGGGTATCGGCGGTGGAGGAGCCGCATGCGTGGTGGAGGGCAAGATGTTTTTGGCGACGAGTACACCTCTAATGCCATCTCTGGGTTCCTTCCCAGTGAGCACTAGCATCCATACGCACCCAAAGCAGTAGATACACACTTTTGGGCCAGATTTTCATGCAGGCTTGGCGGCGGCGTTGGGCTCTGCACCATGAAGAGCACACTCTGGGTTGCATACACAGTGAACTCGGACTGCGTCTTCAAGTACGGCTGCAAAATAGGGTAGATATTAGAGGAGAGAAGGCAGTGCAGGCGGATTGCTGGCAGAAATACATACCTTCAGCTCCTTTCGGACATCCTCCAGCCCTCTGCTAGCACCAATTCATTGCCCGTCTCATTATTGCCTAACGGTGCCTGTGAACATGGACAAGCCGCTGGCTGCACTTGATGGTTTCTCGAGTGAATTTCTACCCAGGTGAGGACTTAAGTGAGGATGTAGCAAGCTCCGTCAAAAGATCTGAGCACGAGCACGAGCTGCTACCGGTGCAGTTGTGGCCCACTGAGCGCATGGCGTTGAATGCAGCCAAGGGCAGCAAAGCTCGGCGGCAAATGCGGCCTTGGACTCACATTCCCGTCCGGTCTTGTTGTCCTCGCCAACCACACTTGTTCTACCACCGGTTATTGGCCCTCGCGGAGTAATTGAAGGTGATAGAAGTGCACCCAAACAGCCTCAGCTGAAAGCAAGCGTGGGACTCGGCATCCCATTCTGTTGTCGCGCCTGGCGGGCAGGCACCATACATGATCATGCACCGCTGTTTTATGCCTTTGATAAAATTCTGTGAATCCTCGTTAGAGTTTTAAATAATCCCTTAGACACAGATAAAGCTTTTTGCTTAGTTGATTAAGCCTCAAAGTGATAGGTAGTCGTTAACAAACCAATATACATCTGGCAGGCAGCTTTGTTACTCCGAAGCGCTGAATCGTCGGACGCACATGAACTTAGGTAGGAAATTGAGCCAATAGATAGCGTATATAGAGTAGCTGGGTAGTTTTGTAATGAACAAATTTAAGGATTGAAGTACATGAAGGTGTAGCCAGTGGGCCTGTTGTACGGATCAATTTGGACCATGAGCGAATCTGGAGATTTGACAGGCGGTAGATCCTGTTGTGGTGGTGGCGTCCTTGCCTTGTCAGCCTCACCTGTGACGTCTGTAAGACCTGTGATCGCAGGAGCTTCTTTGGTAAGATCTATAACGTCTGCGTGATCGTCGTCTTGCTCAGGAGCTACGTCTCCAAAATCTTCCGCCCCTGGTGGCATGGCGGTGCCCAGCTGCTCAGGAGCCTCAGCGTTGCTAGCTGCCTGAGTCTCGACCTCTGGCGACAGCCTGAAGTGGACGTCGTTGGTGGCTAGAGATCAAGTAAGCACAATATCATTGAATATCTCTCAAACATGTCCACCGTCCTGTACGCTCGACGCAGGCTTGTGAGTTGGGAATAGCCCAGCTTCTATCTCTTTATCAGTGAGGGTGTCTTGTTCTTCGTACTCTAGGCTGTCTGATCCTGCGTTTAGCTGATAGAATAGCGGTCTTTGGCGCTTTGCTGCATGCTCAGATGGGCTCTCGCTACTATCTGATTATCAACCGTACGGTCTGTAAGAATCAGGAAACAAGGGGAGTTGAGTTTGTACGTACCTCTAGCTCTTCCTTTTCTCTTATCTTTTGTGATTATCTTGACATGTTCATTGTCAGAGTCCACCTCAGGCTCGGAGAAGACCGTAGCTACAGAGTGTGGTAAGTCGGTGCTAACCAAGCCAGACAGGAGATAATCACATACCTTTGCGCTTGGCAGCACGCTGCTTATCCTTTTTAGAGCTGGAGCCTTGCCTTTCTGCGTGGGCAATTTTTTCTTGGGGGTGTACTCTTTGCTCTCCGCACTTGTGCTGCTGCTGCCACTTTCAACATCACTTAACTCACCCCAGGACCGATACTCCTCAGGTTCAATAACATCACGCAGCGCTACAGTCAGTCAGATCTTGGTGTCAACATAATTTTTCCATGCTTACTAATATATAGCATCCAGCTTCTCCAACCTTTGCCTGTTTTTTTTTGAGGCGTCCCATATTTGCTGTCCATCAAACTCAGAAGATGAGTATATGAACAGCGCTCTATTAGCAGAGCTGAGCAGGACAAAGGGTAGCTTGTGAGTCTGAGCATGATCCTCGTTTCGCAGATTTTTCAGCCACAAATATTTGCGGATCAAGTACGTGGCAAGTGCAGGCAAGATAGAGAAAATCTTGCTGGTGACCGTCTTGGCACTGTCCTTGAACTTAAACTTATAGCCTGAGTCAGGGCTGTTTGCTGCTAGACCGTGCTTTCGGAGGTGAGCCAAAGCTGCGCTGCTTGGAATCTTAGATTTGACCAGACTCTTGTCAGCGTTCTAGTGGTGGTAAAGTTAGCAGCATGCTACCCAAAGCTATATGCTGCTCACCAATCCTTCGGGAACCACAACAATAGAGCAGACTGAAAAGCTCACCTTATCTGAGCTGCTCGATGCAGAGCTGGCGGCAGCCTGAACAATGTACATGTAAGCAAATATATTCTTGGAAGGGTGTATACTGCATACCTGAGACTTTATTCCAGCCTTGGACGATGAACTTTTCCTCTTCTCTGACTTCTGACTAGCTAACACCTTCCTCAGTCCGTTATTGGTTTCAATGCGAGCTTGCTGTGTGCTAGAGCTCCTAGGCTGTAAAGCACGCATAATGGAACTGACTTTGGCATCATTTCTCTTGTTTTCGTGAGTAGGATCTTGCTCGGCTTGCACGGTGTGATGCTCTTGTCAGTGGCCGCAGTTGCCGCAGCAAATCTTCTGGCCTTGAGCTAGAGGTTGCCACCTTTGGCAAGTACAAGGAGCATTGGTATCTGAGTCGACCTCTTTACAAATCATAATAATAAGAGGACAAGGAGAAGGTGGCCAGTCGTGGTGGTACGAAAGTGCGTGTTGAAGCACCTAGTGGCTCTGGCTCGGCGTTCCGCCCGGCATGGACTTAAGGTGGACATCTTAGATTAGGCGCTGCTAATACGTAGATAGTGATTGGACAATCATATGTAGTGCTCCCACGCACGGACCTCTTTATGGCAGGCTTCCCCATTCTAGCGGACTTTCAATTTTGCTTCCTTTTAGTATATAAGGACTCCTCTCGCATCCCCACTCTGCGTGCTCTTTCCCTTCGCACTCAGAGTAAGTCCCTTTCGTCGCCCTTGCGCATTATGTAGTATGCTTACCAGACCCCTGTCTAGCTAACACCGTGTGTATTAGGTATATAGCTATACAGCGTGCTCTTTTCCTTCGCACTCAGACTAACACCGTGTGTATTAGATCGTGCCCGCGTGCCACTCGCCAGTTCGCGCTCGCGCAGCCCAGTCGTCGTATCACGACAATAGTGCGAACACCACTGGGAAATTTTCTGCTTAGAGCGTCTACAAATGAGATAAGGTCACTCTTCCTTATAGGGTGTCGTGGAGGTTCGTGCAGGTGTGGAGATCTATACACCTAGAACAACTATTTGGATTCCTCTTGACTATGTATTAAATAGGACATGAGATGAACAGCTTTTGCCCACGACTCTGTTCGTGGCCTCCAGATCTGCTCTGGAAGGGAAATAACCATTTCCTTTCGACCTCTCTTCCCAACACGAAGCACTTTGAATGTCTCATAACCCTTGTCCCCAAGCTCTTCAGGAAGCACTCGATATCCTTCGGGTAAACCTGGCTCCATCAGATACTCTGCCAAGGCAGCAGAAAACAGCTCTGTGGCATCACCTGCAAAGGGCGTGGTGGTATCAGGAACAGGTATCAGAGGATGGCATATGTGGTTTTGCTGATTCTGGCCGACAAGGTGTTCAAGGTTGTCTTCATCTTCAGAAGTATCTGAATTGCCCGCCGGATCCTCGTCCTCCTCTGGTGGATTCCCAGCACCAGTCTGTCCATGCCTGGGCTGACGCGATGATCCAGCCACTCCGTAGAATTGATTGATAACATCTGGATGAACTCCGTCACAGTTGTCCTTGTATATGCCGTGCTCTGTCTGCCCCAATAAACGAAGGTCCTATAGTTAAAAAGTGAGCGGCTTAATATACTTATCATCAAGAGGCGTTGATATGGTACCTGAGGGCTGAAGTTATTTGTCTTCATTCCAGATAATGGGTGGGCGTTCCATCCCTGCTTAAACTGTTCGCAATCATCATTTATATTACCTAAAAATAGTTTATGTAGAAGCCAGAGGTGGTGCGTGTTGTTGCGATTAAGGAAGTGAAGTCTCTCGAGACGAGTGAAGAATGCCCTCCATTCTCTGCCAAACTGACGGCCAACCTCAACCCATAGTCGTTCAATTCAAGTATTGCGAGTAGAACTAGTGCGAAGAATGAGATTAAATATGTGTAGACTTAGATGTGTAAGCTGTACTCACCTCCCCCACATGAACGAAGCGCGGTTTGGACCTCTGTGAAGTATCATGTACACAGAGACATCCACGTTCTCTCCTCCATGGTCTCCTCGTACACGGGATGGTAGGCCGTATGCAGCAACTGCCTCCAAGAAAACATTGAGAACAGTTGATGCCAGGTTATTTGAGCTTGGTTTGAGAGCTAGAACCTGGGGTATGATGAGCTCACCATATACCGTCAGGTGGCTAAGGACTTTGGGTTGTACAGCCGATAATTCTCTACTCACCGTTCGACAGAATCCGTCTATGAAGCCATGGATCACAATACCCCAGTGGATGAGCTTGTGGTGTCCGTCGTAGTGCTAAAGAGCATTGGGACGAGAGGATTGATACTCTCTTCGTCGTACTGCCCGACGCTGGTGTAATGTCGCCCCAAGTCCATCTACTCGGTGAAGGGACTGATACACACATGCTTTCTGCACACGCAAACCATGACTGCACAAAAATCCAATGAGATAGCGCATGCCTGAATCTGGTTTGGCCGTCTTGTATACACGGACAATGGTGTCTAGCTGGTCATTGGTAAGCGTGCAGAAGGTTCGACGTATACCGCACGACTTGAGGTTTCGCCGGATGCTGTGTCAGTGCATGTTGAGAGCTTTGGATAGGCGGACTTGAGATATATGTCTTTCAGAAGCCATGGCCTCCCACAGGTATGCTTCGTCAATCTGCTTTCTTGGGCGGCCTCGCTTTCCGGTGCGAATATAGCGCACAGGCTGCACATCTTGCACATGGCTCTGCTCACTATGCGATAATTCAGTGGGCTGTGATACATAGAAGAGTGGTACAACTTACTGCTCTATGTTGTTCTCTAATGCTGCTTCAAACCAAATAACTGCAGCTGCCAGTGCTTTGGCAGCTGACTCGAGCCAATCAGATGGCAAACGCTGCTCTTGCTGCTCTTCAAGCACGACTAAGAGAGGGAAAATCTCATTGAGCAGCAGGTCTTTGTGAAAGCGAAGGCAAAGAGGATCTGAGTCGTCCTGTTGTAGAACCTCAAGTGAGCGGCTGTGTGCGTCACATATAGTCTGGTGGGCCTGTCGGATATTGGAAGACCAAGCAAGATGGGTGATAGGCAAGGGCAGCTCAGGAAAGTCTGCTAATAGAGGAAGGTTGCTAATGGTGTCACTATTCATTGCGCAAGATAAAGAGGAGACGACAGGGAAGTGTGGTGAAGTGCACCAGAGCCTGCCCTAAATTGGATACTGCGGCGGCCCTGACTCCTCTCTAATGCGGCGATCCCGCCTACTGTCAGTCTGGCTGGATAACCTGTCTCCTTTCCTTCCAACATCAACCTCAGATGTCAGGCCTTACACCTCCAGATGCTGCCGTAGTTCCCACCATAACCCATCATGAGAAGTATTACTTTGAGGACGGTGACTGTTTTATCTGGGTATGTTATCAGCATATACCAGATTTCTTTGTAAACTCACTGTCAACTTAAGTGCAAACATCATCTGTATAGGCTCCACAGCGGACTGTTGTGAAAGCATCTGGACATATTTTTGGCATTATATCCTCTACCCACCGTGAACAAGGATGGTTCGACATGGGAGGGCTCAACTGCAGAGAACCCGATCATCCTGCCGTCAATAGCGACTGCAAAGGAGTGGGACTATCTGCTGAAGCACATGCTTGATGGGTGAGTAATGAATGATTTTGGTAGCATGCATAGGACTCATCTTTGGGCATACCCAGTTATGAGCTGCCTCCGTATCCACTTGATTATCTTGTCGCCGTTCTGAAGCTGTCATCCGTGTGAAACATGAAGGGTGGGCAGCAGTGGGCTATTGCCCACATTACCCCGTTGTCGTGCAGTGTGCTCCCTGATACACTCAGACTTCGTCTAGGGCGGCAGTACAATGTCGACTCCTGGATCAAGCCGGCGATCAGGGGATTGTTATCGTACACTTCAACACTGCAACTGCTGCAGTACGACGCCTCATCGAAGTGGCTATCCTACAAGGAGTATGAAGCCATCGCTTGTGCACGAGAAGGGCTGGATTGTGAACGAAGGCTGCTTGCTCTCGTTCCTCTGGCAATTGATGATCACAAGGCGCCCAATTGTACGGACCATCAGGTGTGCATCAGGGTTTGGAAGGCTCAGTGGAGGAAGCACATTGGAGATGTGATGCTTCATCCTAACTGGGTGGCAGCAATGAGTTTTATCGAGGTTCAAATGAGGCTACCTGACCTGCAATTTGTAGGAATGAACACATCCTGTCGAGACAAGGCCCGTCAAGTAGTTGAGGAATCTGGTGCATTCAACGTTGAAAATACATATGTCGACTACGTGTACAATAAATTTGCCTCTGAGGTTCCTCTTACTATACTAGATGTACACCTGTAGACACTTGCGTAGTTCTGCTCTAGACAACCTTTGATTGTGGCGCGCGCAGGCCAGTTATGTGCGTGTGCCCAAAGCTGTGTGCGCGGTACCCGAAATAGTGCGCGCGCGGGCCAAAAGTGCGCATGGGAATTAATATACAAAGTGGACAGCATACCGTACCACTGGTTTGGTAGCCCACCATTCGTCATGGCTCGTCGCCCATATGTGCACCTGCCGTTGTCCTTAGCACAGCTTTCCAATGCCATGTCGTTTCCCAGGGTATGGTGGCAGCAGCATTCATGGTGTACAAATACACAGGATGAGGGGAGGTGACTTGCATGAAGAGCCACAGCTGATTAACTTGATTTTGTACTACATAACAAGGATGCATACGAGTAGCATAAGCAGCCGGCCAAAACTTCTGTGTGGCCCTCACAACAGGGGCGGCTTGAACAAATGTCAGCCATTGTGTGTGTCGGAGCCAGTCAAGAGGCTAGGAGGCTCACCAGGCTATTGCGCCAACGCCCGATACTCGACCTCGCAGGGAGCCCACGACACTAGTACTGACGCGACACCACGAAGCAAAGTACAGTAGGGCAGAAATATAATAGATTTAAGTCTACATAGGTACATACCAATGCGAGGCTATGACAGTCATCGTCGTCATCATCATCTTATCCATGGTCCTATTCATTGCCACCTCTCTTCGAGACGTTCTGAGGCCACAAAGGCCACGCACAGTGCGGTGCCCGCAGCGAACCCAAAGATGCTCGTTGAGCTCGTGGACCCTTAAGCGCCGATGGGGTCCTTGTGTTACATTCAGTCGATTTGGTATTCTGGAAACCTGGGACTCACGCATTCCGATTTCAGACAAAGCGCCCTTCACACGTGACACTTGCGGACTTTGACCGGGGCCAGGCCATATCCTGTTCGGCTGTGCTTGGGAAACAGTGCTGCGCACGCCGGGCCAAAAAACGAGAAGATTTGCATGGCAAGATAAAGTTCCAGATTGGTATGGGGAAAATTTGTAGTGAAAGACAGCCTTCAAGTTACAAGCCGCAGATTTTGAGTTATAAGCCCGTGACTTGCAACTTCGGCGTTCGCCAACTTCCAGCGGTAACCACCGGTGTTCGCTGGTGGCCATTGGTGTTCGCCGGCGGTCCTTGCCATATACGGGTGCGTCACTGTGAGCGCTTGTGAACACCACCGTTCGTTGTCCACTGGAACCCATCGGAATACAGCAGCAACTGGTGAATATTGCTGTGTATCAGTGGCAAGTAGTGGGGTATGTTGGGATATACCAGTGTTCAGCATGTTATGCTGGCTGCCACTGGTATTTGGTCCGGTTGATTCACATGGCAGGTGGCAGACACCACCAAACACTGGTGACATCCACTGGCAGGCAGTGGCCACTATCCATCAGCATATGCTGTTTATTGTTAGTATGTCATTGAATAATAATTTTTGGCATTTTTCAC
>NW_006767639.1:1499754-1535156 GCF_000300595.1 Phanerochaete carnosa HHB-10118-sp | reverse complement strand
CGCAGGGAGCCCCACGACACTAGTACTGACGCGACACCACGAAGCAAAGTACAGTAGGGCAGAAATATAATAGATTTAAGTCTACATAGGTACATACCAATGCGAGGCTATGACAGTCATCGTCATCATCATCATCTTATCCATGGTCCTATTCATTGCCACCTCTCTTCGAGACGTTCTGAGGCCACAAAGGCCACGCACAGTGCGGTGCCCGCAGCGAACCCAAAGATGCTCGTTGAGCTCGTGGACCCTTAAGCGCCGATGGGGTCCTTGTGTTACATTCAGTCGATTTGGTATTCTGGAAACCTGGGACTCACGCATTCCGATTTCGGACAAAGCGCCCTTCACACGTGACACTTGCGGACTTTGACCGGGGCCAGGCCATATCCTGTTCGGCTGTGCTTGGGAAACAGTGCTGCGCACGCCGGGCCAAAAAACGAGAAGATTTGCATGGCAAGATACAGTTCCAGATTGGTATGGGGAAAATTTGTAGTGAAAGACAGCCTTCAAGTTACAAGCCGCAGATTTTAGGCGACCGTTCCGTAAACGGATGTCGGTAGCAGTGCACCAAGTTGGCTCCGAAATTAGGTCGATTAATACTCAGGAATATCACAGAAGCGCTTCCACAGTTCCTGAATATTTGTGCGGATGGTCAAAGCAGAGGAGACGAGACAAGCGCTTTTTGCGCGGGATATAGATATTCATTCAATATCACTTCTCTTTTGTACACTTATCACATAAATAATAAAAACTATTGTAAGCAGTACGTTAGTTAACACTAATATTAATATTGAGACATCATGCATACTGATCAGGGACTTTGGATTTCTCACAGCAGCTAGTTCTAATGTAGTACATATACGCAAAAATATAACTATAATAAGTCTAGGGGCTGTATGCCGCGCGCCACGAGGCTCTCGGCACGTTCCGCAATGCTTATCGCCAAGCTTTCTCACTGCCAACCAACTCACGACTAGCGTCCTGTACCAACCCCCTGTCTATAACATGTGCTGTGCGGTGCTAAATGTTGGAATGTGTCGCCGAGATTCTAGACGGTAAAATTGGGACTGAGTGAGTTTTTAACGGCCTTTTGGTCCCTACTCGTTCTCACGATTTTTTTCTTCTAGATTCCACTGTCTTCACGCGTATTGCGTACTCATTGCAACATCTTCGAAAGTAAAGGTCACTTTTCACGTACTCCCTTCGACCGACAAGGACGAAGTCTGCGTACCTGTCAACGTCCTCGTCTTCGACGCCAGGAACCAGCCTTCGTACAAACCTTCGTCCGCCTCCACCGTAACGTCGTGTCGCGACTCTGAGTCGCTATTAGCTGTTTCCATTCAGCTCACGGTCATTGAACTATTATAAGCCCACGGCTCGTCTTTTCTGCCAAAATTGCGAGCGCCCTCGGCTCCGGATCCTCGAAGCAGGACACTCTCTCGCCGGCCGAGCGGAAGAAGTTTTACTGGCAAGACAAGCTCGCGCCAACCTTTGTAGTTACATGACAGGATTACATCATGTGGTTGTCCTGTTTGGGGACAATCAGCGGGATGCGAGGCAGCGAGAGTATGCCGCGGCGATGAGGAGTTGGAGAGTCCACGCGCGTTAGGTGAGTCAGATGCTTTCTCCACAGTATTACGTGGTTTGATAAGATCGTAGATCATCGTCAGCGGCGTCGCTAGTGGCGTCGATCCGCGTCAGAGCGAACTCGACGACCTTATACGAGGATGACACATTGTCTCCACAGGTCAGCCTCGGCGTCCCATTCCTCGTCTCTGCTCTCCGTTCCCATCTCGGGCCCGACAAGCCTTCACGTTTTGGTACGGCCTATTCTCCACGATCAGGCACGTACCATGTCGCCATCGCCGAAGCCGAGTGTCACAGCTGGACGATCCCGCGTCGGAACATCGTGGTTTACACTTCTAGAGGGAATAAAAGAAGCGAAGACAAAAAGATAGAACACAGCTGTGCTTGTCCAGAAAGGTCGCATCGGTCCGACAGCGGACGCTAGCAAAGTCTGACAGTCGGTAGACATTCTTCTGCTTGTCGATATCACCAAACGCTGGACGACCAAGCTTTCCAACGCACGCCCGAGCTATCGAATGTCAACGATTGGTGCGTGTCTTGTTTATGTCATATTTATCTTCGAACGACGGCAGAATGAAGATACTTCTCAACGGCGCACTGACGACCCTAAGGGGAAGTATGAGGTGCAAACGAGTGGCAGTAGCTCTACCGACTGCTTGCATTCGCGTGTTTGACATCCGATGAACTAGACTCTGACTGGCATTGCTTTTCAGGGTAAGAGGACGATACGAAGGAGGACGGCGGCTATTTCAAAACGTGGCTGTGAGATTGCAATGGTGCTCAGGCTATTTCCAATCGTTTCCCTGTATAGTTCGTATAGCCATCGTCCATCCAACCGGTTCCTGGCTATGTGCCCATAAAGCGCCGCTATAGCTAATTCAAGTGAGACACACTCTGCACGGATCCTAAATAGAAGTTAAGTCAGGATCAGTGCATAATCTAGGAACAAATAGGTGTAAGCGCGATGCGTATGAAGCTGGCAGTTGAGGATAGGCATAAACACAATAGAACTAACACTGCAGCGTCTCCGACGCCCATAACCCTGGTGTCTGGTGGTCAGCGACGGAGACTGTTTATTACAAAATGGTTTATTATATATGCGGCAACACGATAACGTTCGTACCAGGTCATCTTGTGCAGATGCCGAAGATGAGCTCGTGGCATGGATGAGACTCCGTGCTGAGAATCCAAAGATTACGGTATGCGAGCTGTCGCACTACTGAACTATGTCTCATAGTTGCTCCCTAGCAATTGAGTACCACACGTGCACAACGAATGAGTTAAGTTGAACCAGGCAATCACTTCTTGGAAGTTAGGGTATCGTAACCTGAAGCTCAATGACGAGAAGAAGTTACGGACGAACGCAGAAGCGCCGTAAGTGACTCTCACAAAGCGACCCAGAAATCAAAGAGTAAACAGTCTATATGAATTGCTGTACATAACTTAGCGAAGCTCCTGTACTCGGGAGCACCTGTACACATGCAGCATCGAGCCGAGCATACCACCGAGAACATGCAGTGATTAAGGAAGCCGCTCTATGCTCTGCCAAGCAATCCGCCAAATCATCCCAATCATTAGTGGATGGTGTCCTCCCAAGCACCACCGAAGAGCCCTGTAAGAATATAACGGTCAAGATCGTACCGCAGACAAATAAGAAGGACGTACAGAAGTTAAGCGTGGACTTCGACTGAAGAACGCTGCCGGGGAAGCACGACTGAGGAGGATGTTAGTCTCTGCTAAAGGGTAACAGGGCTGTGCATCACGTACATTGTTGGGGGCGTTGCCACCGTTCGAGTTGAAGCGGTAGACCTCGTCCGCGAGCTGGCCGTCCTTCTTGCCGTTGACGTACAGGATGGGCTCGTAGAGCCACGGCGAGTTGACTGTGGAGTTCTTCGGGTCCGGGACGTTGCCAGTCTCGGCCGCGACGAGGAACGCGTTCGCCCTGTTCGTGTCGTTGACGTAGCGCTCGGACTTGGTGAAGTCCCAGACCGCGTTGATCTTGCCGTCGGTCGCGTTGTTGGGGTCGGCAATCCAGTAGTGGAGACCGAGCGCGGTGCCAGGGTTGACCTGTTCGAAGAGGTCGATTATCTGCTCGTTGGACACGGTCGGGGGCGCGGCATCCCAGAGGGCAGCGATGAACGAGGTGAACGGCGCGTGGTGCATCTGCGGCAGGCACGAGATGTCGAACAGGAAGGTGTATCCACCGAGAGGGCTGTGAAGTACAAGAGACGTGATCAGATTAATTCAGTAGCAGACGACGCGAACATGGACGAACCCCCAGGTGCTATCAGCTCCGCAGGTGTAGTTCTGCATGCCAACGGAGAGTGCAGTGTACACCGGGTAGGTGGTGTTCGGCTTCGGGAGAGGCGCACCACCGTCGTTGTTGATGTCCGCGGGCAGCTCATTGGCGAGGATGAACTGCTTGGTCCCGCAGATCGACCCGCCGGTGGGAGTAGAGTTCGCACGGCGTTGGAAGCCGAACGACTCTGCGGAGGGGAATGCGTTGACGAGGGCCAAGACGGAGAGAGCAGAGAACAACTTCATGAAGGCGTACATGGCTGCTGAGTCTGCCTTGGAGAGAATGCTCGGAGCACTGAGGAATTCCGATGATCCCGCCGTGCTTTTATACCCCAGAGACGGGCCCAGAGTGTCCAATCAGTCTTGCGCAACTCCAGAGAACATCAGGACATCAAACAAACATACGCGACCTTCGCCCATTAGGGCAATACAGCAAAGGAGCGCGGCGGAGACAAAGTGGGCGGGGACCCGAAATCAAGGGAGTTGAGCGCTCAAAAATACGCGAGAGCTGTGCCGACGTTGCCCTCCGAGTCCCGTCGTCGGATCGCAGTCCGTTGTAAGCCGAAGAATGATTGACCTGCACCCTGGCTAGGACGTCAATCCCGCAGTTTCATCCCTGAGGAAGTCAGAGGACAGGTGAATGGATCGACTTACACCACCCTGGTATTGGGCCCCAGCATACACGATAGTTCGCTCGAACCCATCGTCAACGTCGCTCGAAAATCCGCGGAGTTTTTGCGAAGATACCGCTTGAAGCACCGCTGACGTAGACGAGGGCAAAAAACCTCGTCCATGAAAAAGGCGACTAGTTTGCCCCCCGAGCCCCTGCCCGATCACCCTAGAACGCTGCGTGCGACGACGAATCAACCGAATGAGCATCGCCCATAACGTCAGAAGACCTTGAGCTGCCAGAAGTCGGCCCTAACGGGTTTTTGAACGCTAATTATACATCAGGTTCACTCAGAGCCCTTGCTGGTCGGACGAGGAGCGGAGACCACCGCGCCTCGGTCCGTTGGTAAGGCGGACGCGGCCGCGCACGCCGTGCCGCCAGGGTGGAGCGCATGCGGTACCGCCTGGACTCGAGGTCTACCCGCACTACGCAATGTACCCCAATATAGTTTTGCGGCGAAGGAGCGAAGGGGCGGGGGATTGGCGTCATGGTCGTTACCAAGTAAGCCCGGAGAGCGCAGCGCCGGTTGTAAGGCGCCTGGGACATCATCCGTCTCTTCCGGAGCGGCCCAGAGGTACAATTGTTGTCAGAGTTGCTTGCAGTGAGAAGCACTGAGAGACGAGAAAAAAATAGTGCAAGCCTTTTGCCAGCTTGCGCGTTTGGCCAGTGTCCCTCAGGTACAAGTTGAGGCGCAAATGAGCAGCAATAGCTCCACTGACTGCCTTCGTCTCCGGCGCATACCCGGCGTCCTCTTCCGTGATCTTTCATTGTATAGAGGATGGAGTGCGCCAGAACATTGCACCAGCGTGCAGGTTTCTCTGCAAAATATTCCAGCTCAAAGTTCGCCCTCTTTTCGTACATCCTAAACTCGCCCTGAACATGAACCAGGGTGGCGACTACTGGTCGACTTCTCGTAAGAATTGTGATGCAACCTAAAGAGTCAAAAGAAAATGAAAGAAGTTCGGCGCGTCCGGCACGGAACGGGGCGCTATATACTGGCACAGGCCTGCGCTAATTCGAAGCTCGCCCCTGCCTTGGCAAAGCAAAGCACCGCCACGTCCCATGCCGGACACGCCGAAGTCTTTCGTTTTCTCCTAGAGCTTGTCCTAGAGTCGCAATAGGATCCGTATAAAAATATAGAAAGCCATGAACTTAGGCCGTAACGCGACAGAAAATTTGTGGTGGCAAGTGATCAAGGAAAAACTAAAGACATAAATTGGACGCGCATTGAACGTTGAACGTCTGCCGACGATGGTTGCGCTTGCACCTAGTAAGTGGCCGTAGAGTTCATAGAGGCGTTAGCAGCGAGAGGTGCTATGGGACTTGATGCATATCGTAATATCAACAAAGTATAGCCACCTGGCGAAATCGCATTTCATCTGACTACGATCGAGTACTGCAAGTTCGACCCCCGCGACAGCTGCGATTCTATCTCGTCATTTCTCACTCTTCTCGCCTGAGACCTTTATGCGGGAGGGAGACATGGGAAGACTGCTCAAGAGACGAAACTATCTCTCTTTCCGCTTTTTGTCGGCCTTAGTGGTTCCAGCTCATGGTGAGCATTCTTATGGTACTAGAGCAAGTCATTGAAGCCACCTTCGGACGGGATGAAAGGGCGATCTCCCCTACAACCTACGAGGAGACTTGCGAGAGGCTCCCTCGAGCAAATATTCCCAAATAGTAGGACCTATCGCAAGGCGTTGAGTCAGTCGACAGCTGCTACGCCTCCCGACGCCGCCTCCGTGATGCCGGGATTGCTTTGAATTCTAACACGACCAAATAAACTTTGAACTCACACCGGCCGCGTCGTGCAGGCGCGCCGCGCGACTGTCACTGTTCAGCTAACGGGGCAGTTACTTGGCAAATGCCGGATAATGATCAGTTGACGCGGGTAATGGCCTAGGTCAGGTCAATAGACTGCTTACTACATATAACCAGCCAGTCGCGCCAGGTCGACGAAAGCCGGTAGTCTGCGCAGCGAGCAAACAGGAACATATTGACCGGGTATGCATATCCACACAAACTAGAGTCCTAGAATATATGTTAGGTGTTCTATCTTGATTCGAGACTGTTGTCGAGCGTGATCTGCGGATCCATCAACGAGCTACTGGCCAGCGAGATCTCCGGCAGCTCCTTCTCGGCGTCCGGCCTTTCGGTTCCCATTAGCAGTTCCCAAGCAAGGTACTGCACCATGAAATGAAGCTAAAGTTATTTCCGAGACGCAGCGCATTGCTGCCGTCCAGTAGGGCGGGATTCAGCGCCAGGTTGAAGGTTCAAACGTTCGCTGTCAATGAATGCTGTGCGCGCGCCGCCGTCAGCTTATATAGGCATTGACATCCAGCTTCGAAAATCCGCAACCAGTGGCACAATCACATCTGGAATTTGAAAGCTCGTCTCCTCCGAGATTAGCTCTCAAAGGGCCAAAGCCCTTCAGGTTGCCGCCATCTGGGTCTGCTGAGACGTTCGTTTTGACGGCCAGCGCGTTTCGGGACAGGCCTGGGGGTAGAGCCGACGCGCGTTCCACCTTCAGATGTCTATGTAACGAGACCCGCCAGTTTTTGGGTCTTCTTGGGCTTCTACCGGTTAAAAACCCAGCGTGAATGTGACCGACGTGGCTTGAACATGTGCGCTTGGAGCCGCCAACGCTCGGGATCGCGCTGCGCACAAATCCAGCTTCTTTGTGGATTACAGGAAAAGCTACCCAGGCATGTGCATATTGAGTATAATGCAGAGATACAGTACCAGAGGACCTGACACGAAAGTTCAAAGCAGAGTGCAGAGCTGAGAGATCCATAGGAAATTCAGCGGAGAAATGATAAAAATTCAACAAGCGCCGAAATGTCATATTAAGGGTCGCGTGCCTGCTTATCTAATCTGACCGTGGGTAACTTACCCGGTCAATGACCCATTTGAACTTGTGACTTAACCCGTAGAACACTAGAAGCAGGCAAAAAATGAGCGCTGAGCCCTGGGAATTTCATATACGAAATTCTGTCCAAACCAACGATGAGTATGCTCATGTCTGTATATCGCAACCATCCAGATTGTCGCAGGTGCCAATATTATACCTGCTTGCACGACTCGGAGTTCACTCGCAACAACAAGTAATATGTACAGTAGGCTCGTCCACACCGGTTTCTTGTCCAAATGAGATACGCTCAAGATGCACCATAGCTAACGAGTCTAGGTAAGTACAACCAAAACTCGGGCTAAAAGGTTTTAAGCAAGTCTTGATAGTTAGCAGCCTGAGGTCCGTGACATCGCTCCATTCAGCATCCTGAGAAAATGCGGCTCGCATGAATCGCCGACGACGTACGCCGATCAGTGAGTGTCATTGTATTGAAAATTGGCGGATAAGGATTTGCTGACAGTATATAAACACCAGTGCTTACCGGAAATCGTCAATTTACCCTGTCCGTGGACCATGTCTTTGCTTCCTCCTTATGTGGCCCTGCAAGACTACAAGCTAATCATTGCCGCAACCGGCTTGGTGGGTATAGGATCTACATGGTGTTCTTCACTTACCGTTGACCTCGCATATGCGCTTACAGGCTTCGTACTTCGTTTTCAAGCGGTATGAGCCCTCAACGATGGCACCAGTGCTTCTCATACTTTGTGGTGTCCCCATAACGCTGGCTTTCGCTTTGCGAGGCAACTTCAACAACTTGGCAACCGCGACAGCTGCTGTTCCCGCAACCTACTGGGCTCTATTGACCGTTTTTGTCGTCATCTATCGCGTATCGCCGTTCCACCCCTTGGCTCGCTATCCTGGCCCATTGCTCTGCAAGCTCTCCAAGGGCTGGCTCATGTATTACACCGGCAGCACTGGGAAGACTTACGCTTACATCCATCAGCTACATCAGCTGTACGGCGACGTAGTTCGTATTGGTGAGCACAATTGTATGCTTCCGCCTTTTTACATGCTTATCTAATGTCTTCCAGGTCCTAATGAACTGTCTATCAGGCACAAGGATGCTTGCGTTGCTGCAGTGGGACCTAAAGGTCTTCCCAAAGGACCTTGTGAGCGCTGGTACCGTATATAACCATTGTATTTGACGTTGAGCTCCTCCCTCCCCCCAATTCTGTAGATTATGATACTCGCCTATACGATGGGGAACCAAGCCTGGAAGGCATTCGTGACCCGGCCTTGCATGCAGTCCGGCGCCGCCCGTGGACGCGGGCCATGAACAGCGCATCGATGAAGTACTACGAGGAGCTGATCTATAATACCGTCGGTGACCTTGTCAGCGGTCTCAAGGAGCGCGTTGGCGGCCCTGTGGATATCGCGGATTGGATGTCGCTCTTTGCGTAAGTCAACGCTCAGCACCTTAGAAGGGACATTATTGATTGTAATCGCAGATACGACTTTATGGGACGCATAGCGTGAGTGTACTGCTCGTCCACTGTTGTTCAGCTGCGCGAGCGCTGATTGGCGAGACAGATTCACGTATGAATACAACATGCTCAAGTTGGGCAAGGACACACATGGCCTGCGCCAGATGGTCGAAAACTGTTTCTTGTGAGTGCGAGTCTACGAACTGGCTATCTGATTTTCTCAGTTGGGTCATCTAGCGACCTTCGCTGGATCGCTCACATCCCCTGGTTCATCCCTCTCCTCAAATTTATGCCCGGTGCGGGCAAGGATTTAGATGACCTGAAGGCCGCGGGGACCAAGGTCGCGCTGCATCGCGTGAGCCTGGGCTCGACTCGCCCGGATCTCTTCCATCATTTGGTGCGTATGGCAGTCATACCATAGACAATGTCCATAACTGGGCGTATGTCAGATGGACGAGGATGGTCATGAGCCCACGAAACCTAAACCCGAGATGGTTGTCATCGACGGCACGCTAGCAATCGTCGTAAGCCTTACCCCCAGACTCTAACTTCCTTCGCTCAATGTGTGCAGGCCGGCGCTGACACCACCTCTTCTGCACTAAGCCACCTCTGGGCGCTCTTGCTCCGCGAGCCGGCTTATTTCGAACGCCTGCGCAAGGAGGTCGATGAGGCATTCTCTGGAGCCGACAACATAGATTTTGTCAAACAGGCGAAAATGCCGTACTTGAATGCCTGCCTGTTGAGTTTTATAGGCCTTTGACACTCGAGGTTCAAGCTGATTGGTCCGTTGCAGGAACGAAACACTGCGCCTACTCCCTCCTCTCCTCTCCGGAATTCAACGGCGAGTCGAGCGTGGTTCAGGCGGGAAGATGGTTGGCCCTTAGTATGTCGTGCTCGTATAAATGCTCACCGGCTGCATTCCTGACACCCTTGGTCAGCTACATTCCCGAAGACACCCAGATCTCGCTCGTCTCGTACGCGATCCACCGCAGCATCGATAGCTTCTCGCCGCTCCCAGAGACATTTTGGCCCGACCGTTGGCTTGCTCAGGAGGAGTACACGCTTCCTTCTGGCGAATTAATTCCCGCAGACGATGTGCATACGAACCGTGACGCGTTCATGGCATTCTCGCAGGGCCCGGCGGTCTGCGCAGGCAAGAACGTCGCGCTTGCGGAGATGCGCGCCGTAGTCTGCGCGGTGCTGCGAAACTTCGACATACGCGCCATGGACAAGCGGTGCTTGGACACTTGGGAAGACGAGATGGTTGAGTGCTTCCTCACGAAGACGGGACGGCTGCCCGTGCAGCTGGTGCCCAGGAGCTGAGCACCATGCCAAGTCGTTTGTGCTTCGTTTTCGAGCTCATCTTGTGGTGTCTTATGTGAGCAGCATTGACTGGTTGAGATGCGCAGAAATGACCTTATGGTAGATCATGTTCTTTGTGATGTATTCCAGTTCTATCATGCTCAGCTGTCGTTTAAATCAAGTATATTGACTCATGGCATGTGAGCATCTGCTGCATTACTCGCGTACTGCACGCGTCGTTGACCATGAACGCCACACAGCTCGACGTGGACGGGGAAAAACCTACGACTGTCGTTAAGTGCCATTACGAGGAGGCGAGGCTGGAGGTCGACGCATCCGCACTGGATATCCTGGACCTCATCGTCGTAACATGGATCTACTTGAAGAGACACGCTAGCCGCTTCGTCTGCAGCCTGAAGGGGCTGTTCGTGGTTTCATATATCAGGATTACACATGTATCTAGCAGCGATCGTGTAAATTAGCAAGCCTACCCACCCAATACCGTCATCTACACGCTACCTGCCTTGAAATTCACACAATTGGCCGTAACTTGAACTCGCCGTATGACCCTGCCAATGAACAGCTGAATCTCTCACATCATGGTAGTTGCACAAACGCCGACGATAAAGACTATTCAAGTCACGTTCAATGGTAAAACGACGAACGAGGACACGTTTTTGCCTGGGCACGGCAGGTGAACTTTCGAAAAACTGTGGAGATAGAAGGATGGTGCTCACGAGAGGCGCAGCTCTCGCTCATTCGTCTGCCCTGTCAGCCAGTCTTACAAGTGGAAGACGGCCTGGAACTCAACATGGACATGCCACGTACGTAAACATGTCGCATTGAGTGCTGAGGAGCGGAAGGATGCCCCCGGGCCCGCTGGCTGAGGGCAGTCGGCACCTGCGTTTCTCTCAACAAAAGAATTTCGAAGGTAGAGCGGACGGCACGTAGCTCACTGCTCATTATCGGGCGGGAACTGAGTCAGGTTATCACTTTGAGCCAGTTCGTAATTGTGCAATACAAAGTGAATCGCCCTTTCAGACAGGACGCATGGGTCAGGGATGAACTACCCTGATATTCGACGTGCTAGTGTGAGCCAGGGTGTATTTTGAGAGACCGCTTCTGCACGAATTTGGAGTTTGGAGTTTTGGAGCTGACATGGAGCTGGACAAACAACTAAACGAGATCCTGGAGTCTTCCCGTACAAGCGTTTGCCTAATTGAGTGACTGACAGCTTCACTGACTCCGCTCAGGGCATGGGCGTCGCAACGCACCCGCTTCGTTGCACACCCCGCCAGCTGACCATCTCTTGCCTTTCTCACCTATGGACCTCTGCCTCTAATCGACATATGTCTTAAAGCTAAAATGAGACCAATAAGGTCGAGATATGTTACCAGCAGCCCGGGTAGCATGCTGCCAGATGAGTTGAGTGGCATCTGAGGCGCCGGATCTCCGAAATCTATTGCGGCGGCGGAACAAGTGGAGGCTCCAAGTGTGAATTCAAATGATCCGTGCAGAGGCGGTCTATCGTTTCTTTAGTCGCTGTAAACGGCAGAGATAAGCATAGTCGTCATTCACCTACATAGATTTTGAGGCGTTAGGCCCCGACATGCAAAGTTTCCCAGGTTCGGACCAACGTGAAAACTCCACCGGTCATCTGATCACCTTCTGCTCGCGTCCGCGTTTGCAAAGTTGAACAGCTTCGCGATCTTCCCTACCAGCACGTCCAAAATCTCGTCATTCGTTATCACGCCACCCTTCAGAGTCGCCTGCAGGAGCTCAGAGCGCAGGAAAGGTGCGGCATGTATTCGTACCGTTCGGTCTTAGATATGCTACACACTGCTCATTCCCTGGGCACCAGCCGCACAGGCAACCGTCCAGTCTTTGTGACGAAGAACTCGACCATAACGTCTTCCCACGCGTTCAGGCATCGCTCGTCCGCAACGTGTACGTCAAAGTGCTGCAGCACCGAGCAGACGACGGCGCGCATCTCGGCGAGCGCGACGCTCTTGCCTGCGCAGGCCATTGGGCCCTGCGAGAATGCCGTGAACGCGTCGCGGTTTGTGTGTACCGCGTCTGCTGGCAGTGTCTCTCCCGAGGGCAGCGTGTACATCTCCTGAGAAAGCCAGCGGTCCGGCCAGAACACGTTCGGGAGCGGCGAGAAGTTATCGGGGTTGCGGTGGATGGTGTACGCGATAGGCGATACCTGGGTTCCTTCAGGAATAAAGCTAGATAACGATATCAGAGATGACATTCCGTTTTTGCAAAACGGGACATACTAGGGCCCAACCATCTTGCCCCCTGTGCCTGGTTCAACTCGTCTCTGCAGGCCCGCCAAGACAGGAGGGAGTACACGCAATGCCTCGTTCCTGCGCAGACACAATCAGCTGCGTTCAGGATTTCAAAACGGTATGACACTCAAACAGGCAGGCATTCAAGTACGGCATGTTCGCCAACTTGGCAAAATCAATGTCGTCTCCCAGAGAAAACTCCGCGTCGATTTCCTTGCGCAGGCGCTCGAGACAGGCCGGGTTACGGAGCAAGAACGCCCAGACATGGCTCATTGCAGTAGCAATAGTGTCGGCTCCGGCCTGCGAGCGTGTGAGCAAATGAGCGAACATAAGTAGCAACGGGGTTTACAATGATTGCCAGAGTGCCATCGACTGCGACAACTTCGAGCTTTGGTCTGACGGCCTCGTGGCCATCTTCGTCCATCTGGCACGTATGTTATCACAGAATATGTTTCAGAATGTAAGACCGCAGCACGCACTAGATGATGAAAGAGATCCGGACGGCTCGAGTCCAGGTTCACGCGGTGCAGCGCAACTTTGTCGCCTGCAGCTTTCATGTCATCCCAGTTCTTGCTTGCGCCGGGCACGAGTTTGAGGAACGGAATAGCCCAGGGGATGTGAGAAATCCAACGGAGATCTCTAAGATCGTCAAGATAAGCGAGGCTGGATAGTTATCTTCGTGGATACACTCACAAGAGAGACTTCACGATCATCTCATGAAAACCGTGCGTGTCCCTCCCCTCTTTGAGATTGTTGTAGTCGTAGGTGAACCTGCTCTGTCAGTGAGCGCTAGCAACGCCGGCTAAGGGATAAACTCACGCCATGCGTCCCATGAAGTCGAGTCTGTGATCATATAATCAATGCGATGTGCGAGTGTGCCCTGTAAAGTCGCAGCTCACCCAAAAAGCGACATCCATTCTGCAATGTCGACGGGACGGTCAACGCGCTCATTGAGACCGCTGATGAGGTCGCTGACGGTTTTCCGGATCAGCTCCTCGTAGTATTTCGTCGACGCGCTATTCATGGCCCGTGCCCAGGGACGACGCCGAACGGTATGCAATGCCATGTCGCGGAGCCCGTCGAGGCTGACTCCCGAGTCGTGTATGCGCGTATCGTAAACTATGGAAACTCAGATCAGTCTCGAGTGGTGACTATAGCCGGTACCAGCGCTTACAAGGCCCTCTGGGAAGACCCTTCGGTCCCAGAACTGTGGTACAGACGTCCTTATGCCTGATAGACAGCTCGTTCGGACCTACAAATGGCTGTATCAGAACGCGAAGGGATAAGCCTACGTGAGAGCTCACCAATCCGGACCACGTCGCCATACAGCTTGTGCAGCTCGTGAATGTAAATGTATGTCTTCCCTGTGCTGGCGGTCAGATACATGAGCCAGCCCTTGGAGAGCTTGCAGAGGAGTGGGCCGGAATAACGCGCCAGGGGATGAAAAGGGGATGCGCGGTATGCGAGTACAAAACACGTCAGGAGACCCCAGTATTCTGCGAAGACGATAATGACTGCGGTTGTCACGCTGCTGAAGTGATCTTGCAAAGCGAAGGCGAGCGTCGCAGGGACACCACCGAGCATGAGAAGCGCCGGTACCGGCTTCGAGGGCTCATACCGCTTGAAAATTAGATAAGAAACCTAGTGCATTTGAGATCAGCTCTCAATATCCAATGTTCAACGATCGAGTAAATCTTGTCTTACCAGGCTGGTTGCGGCGATAACTAGCTTGGGGTCCTGTGAAACCTGATGAAAAGTGAGAGAAGGCATGGTTCGCAGGAAGAACCACGTCTCTCGACGACCAGCGCCGCCTTTATATGAAGCACACTCTTCCCGATATCATTTGTCGCAACAAGCGCTGATCGGCGTACAAGGAGGACTGCGGATGGAGCTGTAGGTTTGCGAGATCGTGGGCATGCCGTACAGGTGCCACAGGCGTTTGCGCACTTCAGGCTTTTCAGCACCTCGGAAGGCCTGCTCAAGGAAACTCCATGGTACGCCGAGATTGAAAGATGTGCTTGCGACCTGAACGACGGCTGTACAACGCTAGCTTTCCAGAGGTTGAGCGTGGGATCGTTAAAGTTGGCAATGAGACTTTGAACGAGACAGTCCGCGTGAGAATGGAGTCAAGACGCTGCGACTTGTAACAGTTCTGGGCGGCAGCTGGGCCAGACATATGTCTCACAAGTGAATGTCAGATCTATACCATCCCTGAACCCCCTTTGATAATGGTTTCACGTATTTCGTCCGTCCCTGTGGGCTCACTCAACATTTGCCTCCACAAAGCAGATATACAAGTGCAACAAACCTCATAGTATCGACATTTATTTTGCGATTTAAATTCTGAGAGATGGGTGCATAGGAGGTGTTGCGGCGAGACAGCTCGGCCGTGGACCAGTGTTGATACAGTAATTTCTGTCACGGTTTGTCACAAGTGATGCCGATCAAGCCCGTGTCTCCCGACGGCTACAGCTGAGCGTTGACCGTGCGTCCGTACATTTGGGCTGAGAGTGAGGACAAGGTGTGGGTTCGAGCGAAACAAGTCAGTACTTAACAAAATTAGTCGTGCGCGTTGCAAGTCTTCTGAATGCATGTCTCGACACCGTCGCCGTCTGAAAGTTGGAGAAAGTCAGGCAGGGCTGACATAACGGGATATTGGCTCTCGGAGGGGTGCATGAGCCGTGTCAGGCCGTCTCCGAGCACTTGACCATCGACATCCGATGTCGATGAGGCAGCATGCATGGTCTGCAAATGCTGCTCTCCAAGAGCCAACAGGCGCTAGCGCAATGCCGGTCTTGCCGAAAGCAGAGACTGAACACAGCCATAGCGAGGCAGATTTCCTGTAACGCTATGGCAAACTTGCGCATAGCATAGCAGCTACGGGGCACAAAGCGTATCGTGCACATCATTTAAAGTATCTATACGAAGCATAGAAGGCTCACAAGACTCTATAAACACATTGGCTCGGGAGATCTGGTGTGATCTAGCCATCAATGAGCGCTCTGACGTCCATCTAGTGTATTGCACGGAATGTTCAAAGTTCCTTTCGCTCAGCCTCTGGTATTTTGCCTTGATTTTTACTCTGTAGTATTCGTAGTAGTTTATACTACCTAAATAAATAATCCCGATCTCAACAAGAAAGCGTAGCCATGGGGGAATGCAAATTATCAACACTGTCGCGTTTATCAAACGTGGTACAGGGACAGTATTGAGCCATGGGCATCGATTTCCATTAAGCGTCTAGCGCTGCCAACCCTATGGAAATGATGCGCCGCCTGGCCGCTCTCGGGAGCGTCTGAAGCCGACATTTTCCGGCGATTTCGAAGCCATGATACGAATGAGCCGCTCACCGCACCTCGAGCCTGAACCAGCCCGGCACAAGCTTCCAGAGCCTGTCGCGCTCGCGTACGGCCCACGCCTCGAGGCTGTACGCGCACGCCTTGCACTCGCTGAACTCGGCGCTCTTGAGCTGTCCGAGCTCCTCGGCGACGTAGAGCGGATCCGCGCAGCCCTGCTCGCGGTCGAAAAGGTAGTGCTTCGTCGCGAGCTCGATGAGCTCGGTAAAGTCCTTGCGGCATGCCGCGCCTGATACGCACACGCCGCGCCCAGTCCAGCGCCGGCGGTCGTTTCCATCGGCGGCGCCCCGTTTCTGCTCGTATGCCGGAAAGGAGCGCTGCGCCTGCGTGCTCATGGACTGGATGAGAGCCGGCACCGCCTGCGAAGAGGCCTCTTTGCCTAGGGCGAGCCGCTGTAAGTCTTCCATCGAGAGGCTGGTGTCGGGGTTGATGCAGCACAGAATGGCGCGCGTCTGCTCCTGCCCGGGGTCGAAAATTTGAGAGAAGTGGTACCTTGACAGGTCGTAGAATCCAGCGGGAAGCAGACTCGGGGCGTACACTTCTTGTGCGAGAGTGATGATGTCCTGTACCACCTCTCAGCAGCATACTGGAGGGGAATGAACGATACACACAATTGGTGAAGGGTATCTTAGTCCGCGCGGCTGCCCGGTTTCGCTTTCAAAAACGCGAGCAATGTCTTCCCTGGTGTCCCAGCCTTTAAGAGAGGTCGGCCAAGCGATGGCAAGGTGGTCCAGAGCCCGCGTGCGAAGCGTGTCTATGAGGTACTTCGTCGCCAGACGCAAGATACCAGACACGACTCTGAAGTCCTCACGGTCGTTGTTGCCAAAGATTGGGCCATCATACAGGGCACGCAGCAGGTGCTCATAGTCCTCTGCGGTGTCCGAGACCTCGAGCACGGGGCAGCCATCCATGTATCGTTGGTCGTCCCCATTAACGGGGAACTGCGTCTCGCTTTGCGATTGGGACTCAGTGACGTTCTGGAGGTGTGGCGGTTGTGGCAGCGAGAAGAGGTCCCGAAAGAAGGTGCTGTGTCGGGACAGCTGCGACATATGCACACGAAAAAGAGTTGTTTCTGCCTGAATTATGATGGATCCGTCTACGAACCAAAGACTGTCGTGGCGAGTGTATGAAGCAGCGGAACCTTCGGAAGGTGAAGGCGAGGTTGGTGTGATTGGGTCATCTTCGTTAAATTTGGGAGTTGACATAACTTGTATAGTGCATCATTTAAGTGGTATCTATAGAGTGGCAAAGTCAGATAGTGCAGTAGTGGGATGGGGCCGCCAGATACCGACATCCAAATTCCGCCTGGGTGTGTACTTGTGTGTAGGGGATCCGAATCCTTCCGTACCTGACCCGTTTAAGCTGTTACTTGGTATCAAGTCTTCAAGGGTTATGGGTACAATATTGCCAGAGCCATCCATGCAGAGGTAGTCTCCGAAACCCAAGTGAAAGCAAGGCGAAAAGCGTAGCTCATATCCCTTTATACATCCTGAGTTACTCAACGATAAGTTAACGGACGTATGAAGCCGCGTACCTTCGCCGGCTCTCCTCGCAGCCTCGACCGTCGTAGTTAGAGCCAAGAGGCTGTTCTGATCCTGATTCGCCTTTCTGAGGGGCTGCCGGAAGATGCCGAGCGCTACGCAAGGCGGAGCTCGGGCAACAAGCGCCCGGAAAGCCTCTCTCTTCGCCGCGGATATCCAGCAGCGTCCGCCATATCAATAGCCAGCCTCTTTCTGGCCGTCTTCAGCAGTACAAGCCCGACACAATGGACGACTACCTTGATATGCTCCTTCCGTTGCCCATCGGCCTGCTTCCTCCGCCGTTCAGTACCTTGCTCTAGACCACGACGGCTGGTGTTTCCTGCACCGATGGCTAACTCTCACTGGCCCCTATGGACGGTCAGCGTTGCTAGGGAAGAGCTTTAAAGGGCGGACTGAAACGAAGCTTTCGTCTGGTAACCGCTTTCGACCCGTTCGTTATCTCGCTCTCGACGCTTTCGGTGCCTGTCGGCCCCTACTCGCTTTCTCTTATTCGCATAATCTATGGACGGCATACAAAAGTCTAAATTCTGGTTCGCTGACGGCAACATCGTCATCATAGCTGGTCCCGTAGCGTTCAAGGTCCACCGCGGGCAGCTCGAACGGCACTCTGAAATCTTCCACGATCTCTTCTCTATCCCCCAGCCGGCAGAGCAGGAGCTCATAGATGGATGTCCTTGTGTCGAGTTGCATGATCCACCTCAGGACGTGCTATATCTTCTGATGGCGCTGTACGACGGACTGTGAGTGTATCTTTCTGCTAGTCTTGCTCCAACTCTCACATTCACCAGTTACTTCGACAAATCGTCTGTGGGAAACTTCCCTATTATCGCTGCGGTGCTCCGCCTCTCCACGAAATACGTCATTGAACATCTCCGGCAGCGATGTCTCGTCCATCTGGGTGCCGATTGGCCTTCGACCCTGGAAGGATGGGACGCCCGCGAGAATGCTGCCATTGACAAGCACGGGACATACTCTCCCCGCGACACCTGTGCGCACCCTACCCTGGTCATCCAGCTCGCTACCGCGCTCGATCTCCGCCACTTGCTGCTTGCCGCCTACTACGACCTCTCGCGCTACGGCCCACGGCGCATCATCTCGGGCGCCCCCGTCCCCTCGCCCTCGCCCGTTCCGAGCAAGGACGAACGCGCGGTGGTATACCTCGAGCGGCACGAGCTGCAGATGGTCCTTCTGGGGCGCGAGGCGGGGCAGCGCTTCCTGTCGGCGTTCATCGAGACCGAGCTGACGAACCGGCCGGTCGCGGCGCAGTGCACGAACCGGCACCACGACGCGGGGCGCGTGTGCCGCGAGTCGACATACTACGTGATGCTCAACGTGCTGCGCGCCGTCGGCGGCGTCACGCACGGGCGCGACGCAGATGTACTCTTCACGCTCACCCAGACGGTCGACATGCTCTCCCGCACGGACTTCACCGACGGCGTCCGCCGGTGCGGGCTCAAGATCTGCGCGGCGTGCAAGGAGGACCTCGCGGCGTGCGTCGCCAAGGCGCGCCAGCATGTGTGGCACCTCATCCCGCAGTGGTTTGGACTCGAAGCGGGCCCCGTCAGCCCTGGTTTGGCTGGTGGTCTGGACACGTTGGATTAAACTCGTGCTTTGCGCGCGCATATATATTCTACCATACCTACAGTATAATACGTAGTCTCTCCTCGATTGTTTAATTACCCCCTTTAATGCCTAATATCACTTCGTCTTCCTATTCGCAAGTACTCGAACGTGCCTGCGAACGCTGTGCGAACTCTGTGTCCGCGAACTCTGGGCGTGCTTCTTTCCCACGATCTCGCGTGCCTCATGGCCATCGTTTCGCATGCACGGGCCTCCCGCACCCACTGCCCCCGCCTCACGACTACGACGACGACGACGGGCCTGACCGCGCCTTGGGAGGCCCCACGACGACGAGCTGCTCTCGCCTTTTCTCCTAGCGACCCATAATGTCGGCGCTGTTCCACTCGCCCCTCGCGCTCCGGCTCGGCTTCGCTTTCACCGCGTTCACCACCGTCTGCCTGCTGT
Source organism: Phanerochaete carnosa HHB-10118-sp (assembly GCF_000300595.1). Classification (NCBI taxonomy): domain Eukaryota; kingdom Fungi; phylum Basidiomycota; class Agaricomycetes; order Polyporales; family Phanerochaetaceae; genus Phanerochaete; species Phanerochaete carnosa. The sequence continues at coordinate 1,515,751 of NW_006767639.1, read as the reverse complement.
ACACGACGCTCCGCGCAACCTACGGCGGGGCGTTCTACCCGGCCCCACGGTGCGTGGCGCATCCTCTACCCTGTATCGTTTGAACCTCTTTTGAGACAAGCGGCTTGGCGGGCGGCAGCAGCGGCGCGACCGTGCATGTCGTCATGTTCCAGTACGCACCCGACGTGTCCGCCGCGACGCGGCAGCACGTCGCGGCCGCGTTCCTCGCGCTCCAGGACGCGTGCCGCCTCCCTGGCTCCGGTGCGCGGTACATCCAGTCCATCGACGGCGGGCTCAACACCTCGCCCGAGGGACACACGAAGGGCATGGAGGTGCGCACGCCGGTCCGCCGTTTCTCTCTCGCTTTCACTGACGATGTTCCCCATCCCCCTCTCCCTCCCCCCTCTCTCCCCCTACCTGCCGACATGTATGCGTGTGTATATGCGCGCAACGCAACACAGCACGCGTACGTGCTCACCTTCCGCTCCGCGCACGAGCGCGACTACTACCTCGACGCCGACCCCGCGCACCAGGCCTTCAAGGCGTCCATCGCCGACAAGGTCTCCGACGCCGTCGTGTTCGACTTTGAGAGCGGCGACTTTGCGCGCCGCGCCCGAGCGCGCAGGCGGCGGCCGAGCGACGAGCTGCACGTGCGCACGGTCTGACGGCGGGCAGGGGAAAGAGGCGGGGCGGATGGTGTAAAAACCGTTTTTAAAATTATTTTATTTGGGGGTGTGCTGTATCTCACTGGGTTTGAGACCGACGTGCCTGGTGCGCGGGATGCTTGAGGGCGTGCAAGTATACGGTCTGCGTTCGAGCCACCGCCGAGTCTCCACGAGAACCGCGCCTCTCGCGCAGATATGCTCCCGTGTTGGGCCTCTTCGGTAGCGACCGGTCAACTGCGCTAATCTGGTATTTTCGTTTGTCTCTGCAACAGAAGTAGTTGCTTTCTCGCTGAGTATAAGGCGGTGATCTTAAGCTTAGTATGATCTTTGGGTCACAGACACTGCGTCGCATGCAAGATCGGCCCGCCTTCAGCTCAACGACACCCTGCCAACCGTGTTTTCCACCAGAGTCAATATCGTTGCTCAGAGAATAGATGCACGCGTGCAGATGTCTCGTATATGGCGCATGTCAACATGCCTTGGGCAAATCACGGTTTGGGGTTTCCGCCGAATTAAATTGAGTAGTCGATGCACCAAGATGGGGATGTACAAAACTTGCACGATAATCAGAGCAATAATCACAGACGTGTGAAGAAAACGAAAGCCGTCCAACGAGAGGGAGGATGGCAATGATACGGTGTCAGGCAGCGGCGACTGCGCGCGCGCGCGATATCGGTTGTGAGGGTATGCGGGTAGGGTTTATGATTTCCAGATGAGGATCGCGAGCTGGCCGATGTAGAAGTAGATGAAGTGCTTCGTCTCTGCGGGTACAAGTCCGCCAGTCAGCAAAAGTAGAAGCGGAGTGGCGTGTACACAGCGGCGATACGACGTGTGGGACGCGTCGGCGCCAACGCCAGGCAACAAGGGTGCACGCCGTGCAGACAAAGCGGAACGCACCATGTGTGACGTAGCTGCCAAAGTTCTTGCCGACGACAACGTGCCAGGTTGGGCCGTGGCGTCGGTCGAACTCCTTTTTGATCTGGGCGGCGATGTCCTTTTCGATGTTGTACTTTTCGAGCGCGACGGACGCGACGTCGACGGCCTCCTGCTGCATCTCCTCGCTCATGTCGACGTTCTTGATGACGGCCTTGGGGCCGGCGCCGTTGATGACGGATGGCTCGGACGAGGTCGGGGCGTCGAGTTTCTCGGACATGGTGAGCGAGTCGCGTGTGAGATTAAAGCTGGTGGCGGGATGTGAGCGTGCAGTGTTCTGGTGTGAATTGGTAAGGAGAACGAGAGGAAGCGTACAGAGGTATATAAGAGACCGTATGCCGCCTTCAGGACGAAACGAGGGAAAGGTATGTCCGGTGAGGTGAGGTCCAATTATGAGCAGCAACCGCGAGGAAACACAGCAAAATGTCTGACACGTGGCTTCAATTCCCGTCGCTCGATTCGGCAGGTCCTGTGTCTCCTCTCGTCCTCGTGCTCGAAAGTGTGCGGCATGCGCCACGCGGTGTGGGGTGGGACATGCACACTGCGTGCCGCAGCGGGCATCCTTCCAGACGAGAGTCAGCGCAACGGCGTTGCCGCAGTGCTCCGCGTCCAGGGTCGGGGCGGCACGTTACTCGACATGTCCTCCAGTCCGAAGACGACGACGTTCTCGTGCACATTTACCTTCGCTTCTTGTGCACAGGCCGGTGCTCGTCTGACTGGTAACACATGATAGCTTCCCAGGAGTCACATTTACCTTTTACCTCAGAACTTCTTCGCGCTGCCATGCCAGCGTCTGCGGATTCACCCTCCCAACGTTGATCAAGCGCGATAGGTCTGTGCGACTGCATGGCGTGCAACATGAGGCGGACGGGTGATGTAACATCGTATGCGATGATCGTATGCGATGATCAAGACCACCTGTGTCGTGTATGCAGACGTTATGTGGCTCCTATTCTTCTGCAGAGGTCATGCAGACAGGGCCTTCACCGTGCAACCAGACCTATTGATGTACAAGCAGCTTACAGCCCGTCTCGGCGCAGTGAGTGGTCATATATGAACGAGATCTTCCCTGCCATCTGTTGCAGTAACAGCAGATGCTCGCTGTCTGCAAGATGCTAACCAGCCGTCTTTCGAGCCTGGGTCGGCTTATTGAGCAGGCCAAGATCCTTAAGCTATAAGTAACTGATAAGCGTTATCACAGGCGTCTATCAAGCCATATTGTTACGTGCTGTAACCAACCCCGATTAGTCTCGGTTCCAGACTCTCAGCTCGCTATTGGGGGCTTTCGGAGTTTAAAAATTCCTATGCACATTACAAATGGTTTGTTACCACTGTACCCTCCCGCTTGTGCTTTGAATCTTCTGAACGAGATCAGTACAACCAAGCTCCCGTGGTCAATCGCGTCGGAGGTTCTTGTCGGGCTACTGCCACAGTCACGGATATAAAATACAATTGAAACACGGGTTCTCTACTGATACAACAGTGTCCATGATTGATGCAGGAAACTCTAACGGTACAATGACAGTCCGCAATCACAATGTAAATAAGGGGCACAAGTCTTCAAAGTATCATATCTTCCAAGCTGTAGCCGACCTCCACATGCAGCACGCCCTTCTGATGCAACACAGGCATCTGTCTCCGCAAGTACTCTTCGTCTTCTGGTTCCAGCGCCCACTCGCTGTCGTGTGCGGTGCCGATCCTCAGTAAGCGCAGGTTGTCAAAGTGCGACAGGGTGCGTTGCAGCCAGTCCCAGTCGAGGTCGAGGCTCTCGAGCGAGAGCTGGTCCTCCCACATGTCGGTGAACAGACGTATCGTGAGCTCCTGCGTCGCCGGAGGGAGCTGCTTGAGCGCGAGGAAGAGGCACTCCCACGCGTCCACGATGTGCGACGGCTCGTACATGCCGTGCTCCGCCATGTACAGCTCTTCGGCAGGGACGACGAACTCGGCCGAGCGCAGGCCCGTGCACTCCTGGAGGCCGTCGCCAAGGATGCCCGCCACCAACTCTGCACCTACGCCAACAAAAACAAAAAACAATCAGCCACGATCAAACAGCCTCACCCGAGCGAGAAAAAAAAACTTACAAGGCGAGATAATCACCTCGTCCGCGTCCTCGTCGTAGTACTCGAGGCGGAAGCAGTGCGCGAGGTCGACCACGACCCGCTGGAGCGCCACGCCCGCCCCGCGCGCGAGTTCCGCGAGCGCCGCCGCGTCGTCGCCCTCCGTGACCTCCGCCTCAAGTGCACGCAGCGTGCCCGGCGCGCAAAGCACGTGTAAATACTGCGCGGCGCCCGGCGCGTTCTCGAGGCGGAGCGCGCCGACGCGGGTGCGTGCCGCACAGGGCGGTGGTGAAGGCGGAGACGTCCACGCGTGCGCCGGGACGCCCGCGAGGTGCAGGAAGCCGACGTCCGCGAAGAGCGCGAGCACGCGCAGCAACAGGTCGTGTGCCGTGATGTCGTCCGCGCACGCGCTGCCGACGTCCATGAGTGTCAGTGTCTGGATGATGCGCGGTGTGTGTGGCGGCAGCGGCAGGTCTGGCGACGGGGACAGAGGTGGCGCGTGCAGCGAGAGGTGGTGCAGCTGTAGCTCGCGCAGGCACGGAAGTAGCGCGAGGATGTCGGCGAGGAGGAGGGGCGAGAGCGTGGGCCGCTGCGCACGCGGGGTGTCGACGTCCATAGGCCCGTCGACGGCCTCTTCGGCCTCTTCTGTCTCGTCGGCGTCGTAGGCGGGGCCCTGCAGCACGAGCTTGCGCACGTAGGGCCGCAGATGCGGCGTGTTCTCGAGGTGTGCGCGCAGGCCGTCAAAGTCGGTTTCGACGCGGACCTGGCCGAACTTGTGCACGCGGCAGCGCGGAAGCCAGGTGCGCGCGACGAGGGATGCCGCGGAGAGCGCCGCCTTGTCGTTCCACAGCTGGTCGATGACCATGTCAGTGAGCTCTGCGGGCAGCCGGGGGAGCGTGTTCTTCAGCAATGTCATTGTGCCTAATTACTCGTCACGAAGGCGATCTGCGGGGTGGCGATACTGGTAGTTGGAGAGCACAGCTTGGTGGGGGAGTCGATGGACTTCTTACCTTGCCATCTCCACTGCCAATTTATACTGCGTCCAGTGGCACAGTAACAATTGCGAGGGAACAACGGCCCCTTCCGACAATTGTCACTCCCTGGGCCGCTCTGCACCGAACTGAGTCCGGAGACAATTGCCTTTTGGCGCCTACCCTGAACAAAGTTTGCCCGGCCAAGGGCGCCAGGGTCAGAACGCACCGGTGAGGCGTCGTCATCGGGACAGAGCCATTGCAAAGGGCCACATGCTATGCAACGGCGTGGCGAACGTCCCATTGACAGCTGCAACAATCGGCAGTCGAGCCACGGTTGTTGCGGGGCGGGAGTCTCATGGGGCGGTCGACATGGTGAGGGTCGAGCTCATGCGAGGCTGTATGTCGGAGCACGCGGTCGCGCGGACAGAGCGATATTAAGGCCGTGCACATCGAAGAGCGGGAGACACAGTGACGATCGTAGCGACACGGAGCAGCTTGTGATTTCGAGACATGGAACAGAGCGTACCGCCTGCGTGCTTAATTGCATCATCAATTCCTCGAGATTCCTCGGCGGCCGTCGCTGATGCTGTGCTCGACTTGACAGTGATGATCTGGAAAAAGGAGAAAAGATCGACCCGCCTGGGCATGCCGCTGCAACAGACGTCACAAAGTGCTCACCTGCTACATGTCATCCATCCCGCACTCGTCAGTTCTCCTCCGCAAGGCTTGCCTGGAAGATTTCGCATGCACAGCCGGGAGCACGCATGAATAGGACTCATGTGAGACGTATAGCATAATCCCGGCAAACTCGGTCTATCCGGGGAAAGCGGCGACTGATACAACTGGGCAGATTTACATTGTTGTAAAACAGAGGAAGACAAACCATCAAGACCATCTATACGCATGAGAAAAACCGAAGCGTTGTGAACCTACTAGGAAGATACGACTAATAATGCAGCGACAACACGGATGATCCAACAGGGAAGGACAAAAGTGACCAGAAGGTGGGTGGCGATGGGTGGCGGGGGGACAAAAGTGCACAACGGAGGTCGAGAAGAGACATCTAATAGGGCGCTTCACGCCTCGACGAAAACCGCAAGGCCCGCCGCGCGTACCTTGTCGGGCACCTCGCGGTACAGTGTTGCGAGCAGACCGAGGAGCTCCCCGCGTATCTCGTCGCCAATCTGGTCCGGCGCGTTCGGGTCGAGGACGCACGCAAACAGCGAGAGGAGCTTGTCCAGGTACGGCTGCAGCACCTGCGGCTGCGTCTTGAACAGCGCGAAGATTGTCCGGAACAGCGGCCGGTTCTCGAGCTGGTCTTGCGTGAGCGGCACCGCCCCGAAGAGCACCGGCAGCACTCGGTCGAGTGGCACCGCCGCCACGCTCTTGTAGATCATCCGCGAGACTGCGCCGACGGCGTTGTCGCGCGCGTTCACTTGCGCAGGCGGCGCATCTGCAGGAACGCTGAACAACGGCTGGAAGGCGGACAGGAGGTGGAGGTATTGCGGCGAGAGGTCCATCTGCGAGTGCTCGACGAGCAAGCCCGCCGCGAACGCAGCATTCGTCTGTACCTCGGCGTCAGGATCTGAGAGCGCGCGATAGAAGAGCTCGAGCAGCGTCTCGGTGTGTGGGGTGACCGCCTCTTTCATGCCTGCGATGATCTCGGACAAGGCACCAATGGCGGATGACCTGTCGCTGAGCGACCGTGTCTTTTTCTGTAGGTACGAAGAAAGTTAGCCCGACGCCACAGCATACGCTAGCAGGGATGACACACGTAGTATTTTGAGATGAGACTGAAGAAGGTCCCGAACGCCTGCGCAAAGTCGGCGCCAAGGACATTTGCCAGTGCAGCGACTAGGTCTCCAGCGGCCGAGACGAGGATCGAGTCGTACTCGGCGGTGTCTTCCGGCGCTTCCTCGTCCTCGTCTTGATCAGGGTCCTGCTGGCACATAGCTTTGCCATCAAGGACCTGGACGGCGATATTGGCAATGCGCTCGAGGCGACCCTCGAGGATGCCGGGGCCAACCTTGTTGATGGTCTCAGCCAGACCCATGCACAGGCTCGCGACAACTTTCCTAGAGAAGGGTAGACATGTCAACAACGATTCAAGACAAGTGTATGAGAGGGTGAAATAATCAGTTAAAGATTCGCGTTAGTCTCATGCACCCATTGGATGTCGAAGTGAGCTGAGTTTACGAAATTTCTCATCAAAGGACGCAGTAGCGCCGGCGGAGTAAATGCGGATAATTGGCACTCACTTGTTATCCTCGGCCTCGTACATCTCGAACATTGGCGGCAGGACGTGCTCGATAAGGTCCTTAACTTGCTGATCGAGCGGAACAGGAACAGCCTGCCCGGGCTGCCACTCGGGCGGGTTGCTAATCTCATAGAACGAGCGGATGATCTCGAGCAAGGACTCCGTCGCCGCCTTGCGAATGCCGTCATAATAGTGCTGCAGCTGAGCGGCGAGCTCGATCGTGCTCTCCTCGACGAACGCCAGGTACTGCGCGCCCGTCGCCGCAAAGAGCGCACCAATCGTGTCCGCGGCAATTTCCTTCTCGATGCAGATCGTGCTGTTCACGTCGAGCAGCCTGTCGATGTCGACGTCTATGTCCTCGCCGTCAAAGTTTTCGACCGAGATCGCCGTCGCCGCCGTGCTGCCCGACGCGAAGCTCGCCGCTGCGTCCGAGGGGACGATCTCCTCGTCTCCGTGCTCGGCCTGCTTCAGGGACGCAAAGAGCGCCGGGACTACCTGGGGAAGGTACGGCGCGAACTCCTCCTCGAACACGCGCGCCATGACGCCGAAGAAGAGGAACGAGCACTCCTTGAGGCGCGCGCTGCCGAGCTCGATGCCCGCGAATGCTTGCTGCATCATGCTCGCAAAATAGGGGCCGAACTCTTCTTTGCCGACGGCATCGGCAAAGGTGCCAATCGCGTCCATGGTGATGCCACGCAGTTCCTGCTCCTCGCCTTCGCCCGTGAGCACGAGGAAGTGCTGGAAGCGGTTCATGGTCTGCGCAAAGTACGGCAGAAACTTTTCCTTGGACGCGTGTGCCGCGCTGCCAATGGCACCGACAATGACAGACTTGACAGGGATAGGTGCGGTCTCGAGCAATCCTGCGAGACGCTCCATAATGAGGGCAAGGTACTGATCTATGGACTCGGCCAAGATTTCCAGGACGGCATCGAGAGCCGCGCAGGCAGTGCGCTGGGTGGCAGGATCGTTGACAAGCTCCATGATCGTCTGCAAATATCGGTCAGAGATGTCGCATGAGCACAGGCATATCCGCTACTTACAGGAACGAGAATAGCGTGCTTTTGAGCACAGTCCTCCTCGAGCCACTCGCACAAGCAGGTCACTGCAACGCACGATGCCTTGCGGACGCTGGCATCGGAGTCGCGGAGACCGGTCTCAATCAGTGGCCAGACCTGGCTCATCAGCGGCGTCATATACTCGCTGCAGCCCTCGACAGCGACCCCGAGCGCAAGCATGGCACCGCGGCGGCTTGCTGGATCGCTAGACGCGAAGTAGTTGCGGATGAGGAGGCTGAGAGGGGGGAAGACCTGGCTCGGCGGCAGGCTGGTGGCAAGACCATCAATGATGCGCAGAGCCGAGCGTGAGGTCGCGTCCTCATCGATATCTTCGGGCTCATCTTCGCAGGCGATGGGAAGAAGACCCTCGAGGACGGCACCGGCGAGGTTGTGGCTCTGGACCTTGGACTTCTTGTACTGAACAGTCCAGTTGAGAGCGTTGAGGGAGAGAATACGGAGCTCGCTGTCGTAATTGCGGTTGCCTCCACAAGTGAGCAGAAACTGGGCAAGCTGAGGTATGTGTTGACCAAGAAGGGGAATCTCCTGCAAGGTGATATTCACGTGAAAACATCGTCCAAGCCCATTGGCAGAATACGCACAAGGATGAGGAGGGTTTCAAGTACATCAAAGAGCTGACGAGCACCTTGCTCGTTGCTCGCCTCTACGCACTGGCCGATAACATTAATCATGGAAGGAAGAAGACGCTGGAAGGATTTCTGAAAAGATGACGTGAGTCATCAGCGGGTAGAAGATACGCGCACGACTCACGATATCATCTTTATCGTCTGCATCGATGTACTGAGCAACAACACCTAGCGACCGCACGGCGGTAATTCTGACCTCAAGGCTCTCTGGGTCGGCAATGAGCTGCTCGAAAAGACGGAAGAGGCTCTGCATGTGCGATTCAAAGCCTTCAACGATGTTCTCAAGGACAGTGAAGAGGATATATGACCCGACTTCGCGATACGCAACATTTGTCGAGGTGCAGGTTTGTTCGAGGAAGGGCATGAGCTCAGTCCACTGGCCGAGTGGGATCTCGATACTCGCGATAGCGGCAACAACGCGTGCTGATGAGTGACGCACAAGCTTGCTAGTGAGAGGACATGCGAGGTCAACGTTACGAGGTGAGATGAGATGAGTGTATACGCACTTGGGCTCATTGAGGATGAGCTCCGGCATCTTCTGCTTAATCTGTTCACGCTCTGGAGCATTGACCTGCAACCACATATCGCCGCTATTCTGTGATATCCGCTTGCGCAGCTCGACAGCCGCGAGTTGGCGAACCTGACATGGGAACATGAGATTGAGGCAAGTGGTACAGAACGAAAGCCACTGACCGACTGCTCGGGCGAGCTCGCGATGATGGTCGCGAGAGCCGGGATGCATGTTGGGTTCTTGTAGAATTCTTTGTTGAGCTGTGAGGTCGCCTGAGCTCAAAGATGTAAGTAAAATTTTAGCGCATACACGAGGATCGATGTGCGTACAGCTTTGAGCTGAATCGTGTCGGGAGAAGTGGACTGAACCAGCAGGGTGTGGAGAGCCTGGACGAAATTTTGCTGCAAGATCGTTAAGACAATATTCTACTTGCGAAAACATATCAGATCGTACGTACGTCCATGGCTGGGGGTCGTGAAGTCGTGAAAGAAAAGTAGGCGAAAGGGAAAAGGAAAGAGCAGAGGTCGAATTTGAAGGCCGGCGCTTGCAAAATTTTGGGCTGGGTCGCATTCACGTGAGCAATGAATGGGTCGCGGCTGGGCGGCGTGAGAATCCCGCCCATTCCCTAAAGAAGGAAACCCCGAGCGCCATGCCACGAAAGGCCTCTGCAGTCCACCACCTCGCTGCTCGCCATAGACGTCTCATTTCGCGTCTGCTTGATCTCATTCAACGGTGTGCTGAAGTATAGATGGCACTTCCTGGCTTCAGGCTGGCCAGAGGCCTCCGTTTAGTACAACCACTGCGTTCCGCGACGTTCCGCGCACCAGCTCGGAGCGCTTCGACCTCGACAGTCCGTCCGGCAAATCCTGTGCGGACAAGCCTGTATGCTACTGTTCTACTTGTGTCTACCGGTCTTTTTGCAGTTTATTACTTTGACTCTCGATCGGCGATACATCGTTATGTCTCCACCCCGCTGCTTAGGCAACTGTTCGACGCCGAGACCGGCCATAAGATTGCAGTGAAGGTTCTCAGGAGTGGGCTGGCACCGAAGGATACTCAGCAGGACGATGAGGCGCTGAAGTTCGAGGTACGTGGCTGTATTGTCGCGCGCATCCTGTCGACTGAAAACGTTATTCGAGCGTAGCTCTGGGGCAGGCAATTGTCGAATCCTGTGGGTTTGGCTGCTGGTTTCGATAAGAACGGAGAAGCTGTAGACGGTATGCACGTTTTGAGCTCTTCTCCAACACCCTCTAAACCTCCACAGGTCTGTTCAACCTCGGATTCAGCTGGGTTGAGATTGGAAGCGTCACACCCAAGCCCCAGGTGAGCCCGACTCCGTCTGCGGTGCCCCAGACCCAGCACACGCCCGGCTGACACGGTTCACTGACTGCAGCATGCCCCACCCATCTAGCCCGGTAATCCGCAGCCCCGCGTGTTCCACCTCCCGGCCGACCTCGCGCTCATCAACCGCTACGGCTTCCCCTCGGACGGACACACAATGGTGCTCAACCGCCTGCAGGACCGTCTCCCGCTGTTCCACGAGTACGACGGAGACGTGCCGGCATCGCTTCGTCACGGCGCGCTGCTTGCCGTGAACCTCGGCAAGAACAAGTCTTCACCGCCAGATTCGATCAAGGACTTCGTTACTGGCGTGCACGCGTTCGCGCCGTACGCGGACGTGCTTGTCGTCAACGTGTCAAGTCCAAATACTCCCGGTCTGAGGTCGGTACCGAAATCCTTGTCGTCGGGCCGCTTTTTTGACGCCGGGTTGTAGGGGCATGCAAAGCCGAACTCTGCTACAGGAGCTGCTGGCAGGAGTCGCGCAGGCTCGCGACGAAGTGGCGACATCGTACACACCGACACGGAAGCCCAAGATCTTGCTGAAAATCGCTCCTGATCTCACGACCGAGGAGGTTGCCGATATCGCAGCTGCGGTGCGCAAGAGCGGCGTCGACGGCGTCATCGTGAGCAACACCACAGTGCAGCGACCGTCCTCGCTACACGATGGCGAGTCCTATTCCTGCACGTGGTGCAAGTGCAAATGCTGACACGGTGACTCCTTGCAGCGAACCGCGTTGAGACCGGTGGACTGTCCGGGCTGCCGCTGAAACCGTACACACTCGCGACGCTTTGCGCGCTGCGACCACTGCTGCCTGCATCGGTGCCTATCTTTGGGTGTGGCGGGATCAACACAGGCGCGGACGCCCTCGAGTACGCACGCGAGGGCTGCACGGCAGTGCAGCTGTACACGGGCTTCGGGTACGACGGCGTCGGTGCGCCGCGGCGCATCAAGGACGAGCTCGCGGCGCTCCTGAAAGCTGAAGGCACGACGTGGTCCGCGGTCGTTCGCAAGGCCGTTGAGGAGAAAAGCTGGAAGGAGCCGCCGCTGCCGGAACCTGTTCGTCCGGAGGAAGTTACGGTGCAGCAGCTCGTCGCAGAAGCGGAGGAGCTGAAGAAGCTCTTGGATGAGTTTGCGAATGAGGAGAAGAGGGGCCCAGGTAGCGAGGAAATGTCGTTGATGACTAGTGCATGAGTAAAACATCTCGATGAAAGCTGGATATTTTAAATGTTAGTCTTTCGGGAGCGCAACACAAACTCGTGCGCCGTCCTGTTATTCTTTGCAGCATTTCTGCTTCCGCTCATTCATTCATGTCGACGGTGCAAAGGCCACGTCCAATATTCAAATGTTTAACGTTCAACATCTTAACTTTCCGGATCTCCAGCGTCCAACCAGTGCTCGTTGTTTGCGCGGCGGCCAGGCGGCGCATCATTTCCACTTATGCCCTGTTCAATAACACCCGAGTTTCCAAACTCGCGCGGGTTGATGCAGTTGATGAGTGAAACGGTCTACGAGGCGTCTAGCGCGTCTCGCCGAGTTGCCGTGAATCATGACGACCCCGCATACACGACATGCACCAACAATGTCCTGGGCGTGTAAGATACGTCCCGAGTCGCCAACGGCCATATCTAAAGCGACCCAACATACATTACATGCACCGTCTGTGCCTCTCGGCATTAGGTCTGCAATACTAAGTTGCTTATAAGTTCAAGTCCGGGCCCGACAACTGCCACATCTGCGCCTGTCGACTCTGTCTTCTTGACCACTATATTCCCCGCCGCGAACAGAACTCCCTACATTAAAAATGCTTGCGGCAATGCAAGCAAGGCCACACGAACACATGTGCTGGCCCTCAGGAGCTTTCACTGCTTGCCTTTACTAGTAAAGGCAAGCAGTGAAAGCTTTGAATCCGGCACTTTATGCTTCCTCGGTTGCTCAGCACGAGCCAGAAGGACAACTTTAGCTCTCGCTATGACCAGTGTCGATAGGATACAGCAGTGGCTTATCCACAGACGATGGTTGTCTTATTGCATAAGCGTAATTGTGACATGTGCGGGTGACGGCGCGGTGAATGGGCCGACAGTGCCGGAAGTCGCGCGGGTTCAGAAACTCGGCGAGTTTCAAAACTCAGGTGTTTGGCAGCGGTAGGCGCTTAATAGCAATCAACGCCCACATGGCTTAATGTAGATCTGACGTCCACTTGTGAGACAAATGCAAGACAAGTATAATATAATGCCTGGCCCAGCTGCCGCCCAGAATCGTCGCAAGTCGCCGCATCTTGTCCTCCAACCATCAACTACCCGCCATGTCCAGCTCAGCTGCAGTTTCTACGTCTGGCTCGCAGCATCCGCCGTGCGTGCGCTCTTTCTATATCATGCATAATAGCTGACTCCGGGGCGCAACAGAGGCACAATCGTGCACCTCATCACTTTGAAGTACGCGCCTCATGTGTCTGAAGAGGCGAAGCAGGACACTGCGGCGGACTTTCTGGCACTCAAAGACAAATGCCGCCTGCCTGACGGTACGACATACATTCAGTCCTTCGATGGAGGGCCGAACAATTCGCCCATAGGGCTCGAAAAGGGCATGGAGGTACGTTGTCCTACTCGCCCTGCATATCTGTCGCTCACAGCACCGCAGTATGCGTTCGTGCTCACGTTCAAGTCTGGCGAGGCGCGCGACTATTACGAGGCCGAGGATCCTGCGCACCAGGCGTTCAAGGCGGTGATCCTGCCTAACATTTCCGACATATCTGTATTCGACTTTGAGACCGGAGCCTTCGCACGACGCACACTGGGGTGAAGAGCTTAGCTGAATGACGCGCCACATATTAGATGTCTAACAAAGCTATGATACTGTTGATGTATCCGGCATGATGAGTTTCTCTGTCTTTAGAGCTGAGGAGCATCGAAGTTGACCAGGCCGGCTATCATTTCTACTCGCTATCTTCTGGTTCATGTCTGTATGTTTTTTTTACCCAAGTAACTATGTCGCGAGAGACGCAGTTAGCCGCTGCCATCTTGCTTATGTTTTATGGTTTTCTATGGCAGCAATGTTGACCGTTGACGAAGGACGTACCGGCTCAGGCCCAGGGGCGAGGCCGTTTGGATAGGATATCACGTGGTTAAGTAACTCCGTGGGAGCTGTGGGTCCACCGTGACGCTTGATCGCCAACATATCGCCGAACTACTCTCATCGACTCCTGAGACAGAAGACATTGTTAGCCAAGTGACGTGCAGGTGTACGCTGTATGGCAGGCGTTTCATTCGCGTCATTAATCTTGCCAATACTCCCTGACTTTATATCTGTATACGCTTCGGCAACGCAAGACTGCCCGGGCCACAAGGCTTGGTGCTTATCAGCCCAACACCGACGATTATACAAACTCTACGATGTCGAATCCTGATCTAAAGGGGTCGAAATCACTTGTTGTCAACACGGATGATGTATCCCCACCGGCACACTCGCGGCTAGAAAGCGGTAGTTCACTGTACAGCAGTACTTCTTTGATCGAAGTCCTACCTGAAGGTATCGATGTCGAAGAGGAAGCTCGACTTTACGAAGAGCTTTGCGACGTAATTACAAGTCTTTACTCCGCCTATCGCGTTCAGAGCTGACTGATGTCAAGTCCCCCATAGAACCCGCCTCCGACTCGGAGCTCTCTGGGTCAAATCCCCGAACTCGTCGGCGCCGTTCTCGGCCAGAGTCCATCATATCACACGAACCTTCCATTTGGCTCTCCGACAATACTGGACCACAGTCGCCAACGCTGACCTTCGCGCGCGACGTGCAAATCACAGGTTGGACGATGGTCGGCGATAAAGTCTCGGGCGGCGCGTACGTCGTTTTTGATTGCGCGATCCACCTCAAGGATGGGACGGTCGTGCACGCGCACAAAAGGTACAGCGCTTTCGCGGAGTTGTACCAGGACCTGAGGGAGTCGCTGCCGCTGCGTATGCGGAACACCGTGCCGAGGCTGCCACCGAAGAGCCCGTTGTCCAAGTTCCGTGCGGCGTTTCTCGACAAGAGGCGACGTGACCTGCAACACTGGCTTGCATCGGTGATTCTCCATCCCGACCTAGGCGGTCGGGAGGTTGTGCGGCTGTGGGTTATGGAGTCGTCGTAGCAGCGCTTGGGTAAGACCCCAGCGCTCAACATTGAACGGTAAATCTTTGTGCTCTGAAGCATCTCCAGAAATTGACTGACTATCTGCAGTACTAGGCTTTTCGCGAGTCCTGTCTACTGGTTTGTCTGTGGGTAGCACTTCATGCTATGTGATTTTTATTTCGCTTTCTGTTCCCGCTGCAATCACCTTGAATTCGCGTTATATTGTTGCACCGCCCGGTGCCCCTCAACTCAGAGCTACTTGACAACATATACCGGACCGGACAACGTATGATCCTCTTTTTACCCGCTATGTTCAGTTGAATATTCGGATATTCTGATCCATAACGGTACTCCTGGTCTTCCCTTTCGTGACAGTCTTTCTCACACGTATCACACTCACCAGCAGTGGCTCCTCTAGCAAGCTATCAAATTTCTTGAAGTGATCATCGAACAAAACTAAGCGTGCGCAACGACAACGCCGTTTGGGACTCGCACCACGTCTTCCCGCTTCCTGTCACACGGTTCCAGCATGGCAGTGACTTATGCACATTAAAGCGGGTCGCGGCAGGGCTACGCGAGGGAGTGGGCGGACTCGGCAGGCGCCGGCACGGTACGTGTGTTTAAAATCCGCCGGTCTAGTATTTCTGTAGGACCCAACGATAGTGCGAACCGTGATAGTGTCTCTCTTTGCGCGTGAAAGCCGTTACGAGCGGTAGAGCTATAGCTGAAGGTGAACGTGGTACATACTAGGTTGTTGCGTGGAAAGACGGAAACATTGTAGATCTCCTGACTAAACAAGCCAGAACACCCCGACAGCTGCCACAGTGCGGCGCCGACGACGCGTAACTGGTCTACATGACCGCTAAGGTAAGTACAGAGAGTAAAAATTGAGAAGATTCTGACCCAGGGCCTCGCCCTCGTTCTACAGAAGTTACTCAAACTGTAGCCCTGCCGAGATGTCAATCCCGCGTCACTCACGCCGCGCTGCCACCTCGTCTCTGGCCCGACTCGCCGTCCGCGATTAACGAGGTCCATTTACTAAGCTGCGCGTGCTCTCATTCAAACCGCACAGCTGTCACGTCATGCGCCCCATACAGTTAGTACCGTTCTTCTCGAGCTCCCTGGAGATTACCACGACGCCGGTTTTCTCTCTCACTCTTCCCCAGAAACGGTGATACGTTGGGGCAAATTGCGAAATTTGACTGATATTCTACGAGTCCAGAAGCATGTTCCAATCCCAATAGCAGCACCGACACACCGCCCGTGACTAGCGGCCCATTGATCTGTGGTAGCTTCCGTTGCTGGTCGCTAACGAAGCTCTGGGGCCGAACACGGGGGTGACTAAGCCTAGGAAAATGCGGTGGGGCCGACGGCTATGTTCGGCTGATGGCGACATTGTTTTTCTTTGAAGTCTGATGGGCCAACTGATGCCTCTAACTAGGATGCTGTGCCGGAGCGGTGCCCCACCCAAACTCG